>NC_141149.1:100271167-100581167 GCF_053477565.2 Lygodium microphyllum | reverse complement strand
AATTTTTGGGAGCCCCGAATATGGATATTGTCTTTTATCCCACATATTGTAAACATACAAAATACAAAAGCCCACCTCATCCTCATGATCATCCGGTCTCCACTCTCATCAACATCACCAATAGATTGATTGCAAGCTCATCGTGATTCACATGTACCTGCAATGTTTCTCTGCTCACGGGCAGAGGAGCAAAAGTCGAAGATTTGACCCCTTGAGAATGAGATAATAGTCAATATATGCATTTGCTCCTCCCTCCTCCTCATTGATACCTAACCCCCCTCCATTATCTTCTTCTTTCCTTTTAATTAATTTGGGAGCCTTGACCCATGTCACGTGGCTCTTAAGGACTCCCTCACCCTCAACACTTCTTCTTCCAATTCATCTTCTCATCTTTTCCTATGCATGTAATGTATATGTTCACGAGCGAATATGTCCACGTGAGTGTGTTTGTGTGTGAATAAGCAACTAAAAGTGACATATGCACTTGTCTATGTATGTGGTTCTAAAGGGGGCAAGTAATGTATGTATAGATGTGTAGTTGTAAATTACATGTGGGTGCATGTATCTATATCTATAAGGTTGTGTAGTTTTCAAAGGTGTATGTTTGTATATGTAAGGGTGTGTAGTTTTGAAGGGCAATCGTGCGCATGTGTACATGTTCATGGTTTTCGAATGAGCTAGGGTAAGTTAGAAGACTGTGAACATAGAGACCAAGAGGATAGGGATTCAAAAAAAAGGTTTTTGTGGGAGAGCTTGATCACATACTTACAAAGGTGCATTAGGGAAAGGGGTTTCCCGACCCATAAGGTGCTAAAGGTGGAAGGAAGTCAAATGCCAACAAAGGACATCTCCCAACCCACAAGCTATTGAGGGTAGAAGTGAGGCAAAGGTCCTATAGGCAATTGAGGATTTCTCCCAATCGACAATGTTTTGAGGGAAAAAGTAAAGCAAAGGTCTAAAAGGCAATTGAGGATATCTCTATGGACTAAGATTCCTATGCAACACATGTCAAAGGAAAGCAAATCAACACCCAAGGCATTAGGTCAAGCCAACATGCAAAAGGTCAATGCATCAAGGAGGGAAGCCATATTGTCTTTTGCAAAGTTGCTCACAAAGCTACTATTAGTTTTGCTCATTAAGGTGGGTAAGTTCATAACTTCATGGATCAACTACCATCAAATGAAGGATTCCCAAAGTGGTTTAGCTCCACAGTTCAAGCATGATGCAACCTAGTACCTTTCAAGTTCATCACTACATGGTTCTTTCAAGTGGTAGTGGGATATCATGTTAAGGAGGTTGGTTTCGATGCTACTTTGTTCGAAAGATCCTTTGTTCGATTGTTTTTTGTGCCACTTTATTTGAGTGATAAGGGAAACCTTGTGCATGGAATCCCTTAGTTAATTGGATTCTTCCCAAACCACATACTAGACTTTGAATGTGTATAGTATTTTTCCCCTTCCCCAAAACTTCCCTCCCTTTTCAAAGCATAGGTCAAGACTATCAATAGGTTCTCCCAAAAAGGTTATTTGTGTTCACCACTCATTACAAGTCCTAAAGGCAACAATAGGCATGCATATCGTGGGATCATCATGTTGAACCCCCAAAAATACTTGAGGTATAAGATATAAGGGGGTCTTTATTTGGTATGTGAGGCCAATTTCCCCCCATTTCCAAATGCATGGTGTAAGCATAGATCACAACTTTTTGCAAGAGAATGTACTAAGTAGGTTTAGAAGAAGGTAAATTGTGAGAGTCAAGTAACACATGCAAAGTGGCAATGCTAGGAGAAACATAAGAAAGTTGGTGTTGAGTCAAGTGGCACTCAAGTAACCCATGTAATGTCAAATTCATTGAATTGAACCCCAAAAAGTACTCATGTGATGTCAAGGATTTTATGTTGTATGTGAAGGTCAATTTCGCCTCGTCTCCATATGTGTGTTGTTTATGTAGAAGTATGACATTCTATAAGAGAATGTCCTGAGCATATGTAAGAAGAGGAAAAGTACATGCAAGGTGACAAGGATAGTAAGAACGTTGGTGTTTAGAAATCTAAGAAAGTTGTGTTGAACACCCCCAAGACAAGCTATAATCAAGCAACCCATGTATTGCAAGATCAAGTTAAACCCCCAAAATCACTTCAAATCTAGGACAATAATGGATATTATTCGATGTGTGAAGTCTATTTCTCCCTGTTTCTAAATGCATAATGTTTAGCAACATGATCTTTATTGCTGGTGTAGGGAAAGATGGGATTGGGGAACACGTTTGTTGTAGCATAGGCATGAGCTAGTTTGTGGTTCAATTGGTCTTTGAGGAGTCTTTTATGCTAAAGAGGTTCATTGGGCAAGGTTGTCTTCTAGTCTATCTTTTGGTTGTTGTCATCTAAGATCCTCTATTAAGAACAATGAGCATCTTATGTTTGAAAAATAATCAAGGGTCTTCCTATTCCCAATGGGACCATATTCGATTCTCAAACGTTCGCAAATGATAATGACAACAAAATTCGAGAGAGGAAGGAACTCTCAAGGGCTTATCATAGTTGTTCAATCACTCATTATATATTTGGGTCTACTGTTGATTTTTCCAAGATCTTAATGAGGATACAATGCTTCACATAGTTACATATAAAGACATACATACATACATATGTCTATATGTGCACGGATATGCAAAAAACACATACATATACATGTTTACATGTGCATTATATGTCTACACACACACACACACACACACGCGCGCGCGCGCGCGCGCACACACGCACACGCACACGCACACGCACACACACACACACATGTTCACATATATATGCTTGTGTGTGCATCTAGATGGGTGTTTGTGTACTTGTAGTTCATGAGGCCCTCAAGAGAATTTAATGCATGAAGCACTATCTTTTGTATGTTCTACTCCATTAAATTGTCTTGAAATTAAGTAAATATGTGTACATATTCCATCTAGAAAGTCCAAAAAGGACCCAGAAGTGACTACAATAAAAGCCAATAAAACTGAGGTAGCTTCTGCAAACCATGATAGGCTATCTAAGAAAGCTCACAACCTCCTTCAAGCAACTAGAAAAATATCATCGATTCTACATTTTCCAAGCCTAGCTTTGCAATACAATATGGTATTCTTAAATTTCAAAATTTTCTCATTAAAACCTTTGATTATTGTTGAGGGCAACACAACTCAATATTGGGACATTGATGGATTCACTCTTATTTATTCAAGAGCCTGAATCATGTATAGCCACTTTGTATCTCCCTCTCTTAATCTCTATGTATGCCTACCTCTCCCATTGCCATATAAGTAATAAAGCCCATAAAGAAAGCACGAGAATGCAAAGATGTGACAATCATTACCTCTTCTACTTATGCAAGATGTAAGCCTAGCTCAAAAGAAAGAAGTTATGGTGCTCATTGATCCAAGGTGTATAACTACAAAGCTTCATTGGAAATCTATAGCGTCAATCCAACTCCCACTTGAAAGGCAAAGCTTGAGTGGAAGCTCAAGAAAATGGAAGCAATGAAAGAGATGAGCTATGGAGGAAGAAGCAAGACATCAAGAGAGAGAGAAAGACACAAGATGTGGAAACTCCAACATGCACAATGCATGACCAACATCCTTTATTCTATTACTCATTGAAAAAATAAAGAATGAAGTAACAATGATGAGTGCCCTCCACATGTAGTGTATAGGTGTGTGGGTACTATCAATGTAGTGAATACATGGGTGGCATAGGCACATACACCTTTACCCCAAACAACTTCCCACTTAAAGGCAAGTGTGCCTCTTTTGAGGAGAGAATAAGAAAAAAGTAACAAAAGGACAAATGTAAATGAAGTACAATAGGATGAGGAAAGAAGTCATCTCATTCAACTCCCATCATCTTCCTAAGGAAGGCAAAGCGCTTCACTAAGAGACTTTTAGTGAGAAAATATGTAGGATTTTGGTCAATTGAGACCTTGACAAGCTCAATGGACTTATTCTCAATGACCTCTTTCATAAAGTTGTAATGCTCCTCAATGTGCCTTGTCTTTGCATGGAAGACCCTATTCTCCGCCAATTAGATGGCACTCATAGAATTTGAATGCAATGTAGGGACCACATCAGTAATACCAAGTCCTACTATATCAAATGGCTAAACAAATAGCCTTCTTATAAGCCTAGTGGGGCTACAACATACTCTACCTCTATAGTAGATAGGTCATGCATTTCTACACCCTAGACATCCAAGAAACAACACCTCCAATGAAGGTAAAGGCATAGCCAGAGGTGGACATCCTATTGTCTCCATGTCATGCATAATCAGAGTCATTCCTCATGACTCATGTATCCCAATCATCATAACATATGCACATATCTACATTGTCCTTAAGATACCTCATGATACCCTTCATGGCATCCCAATGCCACCTCCTAGGTGTAGCCATATAGCATGTCACAACTTCCATTGCAAATGCTATGTTAGGGTAAGTGGCTATCTCAATTGCCCACTATGGATGCATAAGGAATCTTCACCATCTTAAACTTTTTCTCATCAGACTACGAATAATCAGCCTAACTAACCTTCACATTAGAAGGTAAAGGATAGCCAATAGGCTTAATGTCCAACATATGAAACCATTCAAGAACCTTCTGGATATACTCCTTTTGTGATAAGTAAAGGAGCCCCTTAGAGAGATCGCGTGTGTGATGTGTATCCCAAGAATATGTTAGGCATGTCCTATGTCTTTCAACGCAAAGCTCTTTTTGAGCAGACTTTTTAAGGCATCCACCTCATCTCATGAGCACTCCTAGCACCAAAATCATAAGGTTGCCATCATGGGCCTTCTTTGCATATAAACACATATTCATATCACTGCAAGTATATCCATGTGAATGCATGAAAGTATGGAACTTATGGTATCATTCCTTAAGTTTTTGCTGAAGGCCATAAAGGCCCTTTCTTGACTTGCACACTAGATGTTCCATGCCTTTTTCCTCAAAGCCCTTATGCCATATAAATCTCATCATGTAAGTCCCCATGTAAGAAAGTCATCTTGACATCCATCTAATAGAGGTCGAGATCTAAATGCACAACCAAAGCCAATACTAAGTGTAGGGTAGTCATCTTAACAACATGAGAGAATATTTCAGTGAAGTCAACACCATACTCCTGTTTAAAACCCTTAAAAGCCAATTGGGCCTTATATTCTAGCTTGGGGCATCCATGGGTACTTTTCAACTTGTACATCCACTTGCATGGCAAAGCACGTTTTCTACTAGATAAAGGAACCAAACCCCGTATATGATTTTTTTGCAATGAGTGATACTCTAACTAGATGGCCATCTCCAAAGAGTGACTATCATCTCTGCGCACCTCAATAGCTTGCTTGATGGAAAATAACATCATGGTTGCGTATTATGTTCTGAGCTTGTGGATCCCATAGGTGATAGCCCATCTCACCTACATCCCCATATGTAAGAAAGATACATTTCACTGACTTAAGATCTACCTTATTGTGCTTGTCCTTGGGAACATGATAGAAAGCCTTACAACCAAAGACCAAGTACTTGATGGAGGTTTTCCATATGATATTTCCTTTAGAACATGATAGTCAAGAGTAGTGCATGGGGATTAATTAATTAAATGTACAACAATTGTAGTAAGCAGTAATTGCATTAGCCCAAAAAGTATTGTGGTAAGTGTACCTCGCTAAGCATACTACGGACTCTCTCTTGAATCGTCATGCTCTTGCACTCAGCCATACCATTATGAGGTGGGGTGTACGGGGGTAGTCAATTGATGCTTAATGCCCCTCTCATCACAAAACTGCTCAAAGGCTTTAGAAACATACTCATCCCCACTGTCAAATTGCTGGCATTTTAACCTATATCCAAACTAGTTCTCAACAAAAGCAAGCCAACATTGAAACATAGCCAAGACTTCTAACTTTTGCTTTATGGGGTATGCCTAGATCCTATGTGAGTAATCATCAATGAAAGTAACAAATACTTCACACCATCTAATGGACTGCAAGGCATAGATCCATAAACACTAGAATGAACAAGAGCCTTAGGCTCACCCATGCACATAATGCTAGATTTCTTATGCAAAGTATGGGTTTGCTTGCCTTAAAGACAATGATCACAAGAATCAAAACATTTATAGTCAAGGGGTGGAAGATACTGCAAATGGATAAGCATTTTCATTCTCTTTAATGACATGTGCCCAAGGTGATGATGCCATAACGATACATGTGGTACTGCAGTTGCTACTAAAACATGGTCGATAGACCCAGATACAAGTAAGGGATAAAGAGTGCCAAATTTAGCACCTCGTGTTAGGACAAGATTCCCACGGGTAATCTTCCATGAGGAGTCTCCAAAAGATATAAAGTAACCTGCATTATCCAACTATCCAATAGGCTTTTGGGTCAAATTTGAGATATGGTGTACATTATACAAAGTAAAGATATTGTTTGAAGAAAATTGTAGTTGTACAACTCCAATACCAACAATATCCAATGCCAAGTCATCAGCCAATGTGACAGATCTTGTCATGTGATAGGAGTGGAACCACTCTCAATGAGGGGTAACATGAAATGAAGCCCCTGAATTATAGGTGGACGAGGTATCATTAAACTGTGAAACATTGAGAGAAGAAGTTGCAAGTATGTAATCATCATTAGAATCAATCTGCATGATATTAATCTCTTCAAATCTTGATGCTAGACTTGCTAGGGACAATGCTACGATTATCATTCTTTTCCTATACTTGGCCCTTTTCCTTCTCCTGGTGCTTGTCATCATGCATTTTATGGTGCTACAGCTAAATATAACCCTATTTCCCACAATAATAATAAGTCAATGCAAACTTATGGCCACAAGACTTATTGCTTGCGAGACTGTCCATGTGACTGAGAACAAGACTTTTGAGAGTCTCTCCCACAATAGTCATTACCGCTCTTAGTATTATTGCCTCTATTTATATCAAATCATGAGAGCGCATATAGGGAAGTATCAAGATTCTTTCTATTAACCTCTTCATTAAAAAATGCACCCTCTATATCTTACAATTTTTGCCCATTAGCATGCATATTTGTACACATAGCAATATGGAATGTGTCCCATGATTTAGGCAATGTAACCAGCAAGAACAATGGTGGAAGATAAAAAATGCACCCTCTATATCTTACAATTTTTGCCCATTAGCATGCATATTTGTACACATAGCAATATGGAATGTGTCCCATGATTTAGGAAATGCAATGTAACCAGCAAGAACAATGGTGGAAGATTGTCCTTAAAGTCGATCCACCATTGGCAAGGAAGAAGACAATGCAAGTTGAAGCATTAACATGGGTCTAGAAGGATTATATCTTTACAACTTGAAACAACATCATCCCTCATGTTAGGTCTTTTCTTCTTGAGAGGGTTAATGCCTTTGGGAATCCCTACTTGAAATCTTCTTCGTCGTTTTGTGATAAAAAGAGCATAGCAAAGATGTAAGTTCTCATTTGGTCATGCTACCTTCACCCCACTAAGAATGATCCACATCAACAAGTTCCAAAGAAAAGTAGCTGAAAATAGAATGAAACTCATTTAAGGGGGTGGGCATGGAAGTCCCCCTCCTTCATAACCAAGGTCCATGAGTGGCTTCAACCAATGCATCTAAGAGGCGGGGCTCTAGTTATCATAGACATTATAGATCTTTTCCCATATCTGCAATGCAGTCTACCCTTCAGAGATAATATTATAGAAGGGCTACTTAAAGAGTGACAAAATGATTATAAATTTACATAACTCATCCATTTCAGCCCAATCCTTTTCATTAAAGAGTTCAAGCTTTACACCCTCATGTCTCAATGGCTTAATATGCAATTTTTGCACCAAAACTTGCCATATCTATGCCTTTCAATAGCTATAACTAGTGCAATCTAGTTTGTCAATGTTAAAGATAGCATAGTCATTTGATCCATGAGTCATCATGCTAAGAAATGAGAGCACAATACAAGAAGATGGGTGGTTGTAAACTATTGCAAAGTAGCCCCAAAATTACAGCCAACACAAGGGCTAAGCAAGAGAAATTACCAAAATAGTGAGTTGTTCACTAATTGCAACCAATGAATTGTCAAGATAGTGCCTACTCTCATAAACAATGCTGAAAATTGCAATTACAACATGCTAAATAAATACAACAGTAAATCCAAAACCAAGTGTGGGAAATTTGACAAAAGACCAAGCTCCCGCAATTAAGAATATTGAGGGAAACAGTTGGGATATGTAGAAGCAACTAGCAGTGAAAATTCATACAAGAGGTACCAAGATCTATCACACCTCAATGTGTCAGTGAACCATACATCAAATAGCTAGAGACACCATGCACGTAGTAGATCTTAGGAAGAATAAAAGAGAATTGCCAAATGCATGACTGACTAAACAAGGGTAACAAAGCTCAATATATTGCTGAGCGGTGGGTATACATCTCTGATATCACATTGAAAGAGATAGGTGCTGGATCTAAAACATAGATCAAATCAGCCCATTGATAAGTAACCACATCAAATAAGAATCAAGAGAGCATGTACAAGGGGTAAAAGTCCCATGGTCTCACACAACCAAGCTTATCTGCAAAAAACAATCCAAAGCTCCAACTGCTTAAAATGTAGAGCTCTCAACTGTGAATAGCAAGTAGGTCCAAGATGCTCCCATTAAAGCAAAAACCGAATGCTAAATGAGAAAGACAAGCTCAATACATCGAAGGCATGACATCTGAGTATCCAAGATACATGAAGCATAGTCTAGGAGTATAGAACCTAATGTAATCTTCAAGCCCTCAATTGTTGTAGCATCCAAGATAATAACCACAACCAATGCGAGTGTCACCAAGATCAAAGCTCACATCCAATGTTAAACAATTAATGCTAATGCTGAGGGTGTCTTTAATGAATGCCAAGCCTCTAATGAGTGCATGAGTGACCAATGATTATCAATGGATCTATTGTGACTAAGTGTTATCTTGAGCAAATGGGAGCTATAGCCAAGCTCTTAAGGGTTAGCCAATGCTTGCCACAAGTGACCATGATGTTAGGAAGAAGCTAGGTGAGTATGTAGCTACCATGGAGCACAACAAGCCCTTTGCTTCCTATAACCAAGTGCAAAACATGCACATGTGTGTTGAGTTGTTGCTGTGATCACATGGGCAATAAGAGCTACTCCAATGCCTCAAGTGTGGCCCAATGAAGCCCCAAACAAGTCAGGGAGAGTGGGGAGGGTCAACACATGCCACATCAAGCTGAAGCCATGGTTGCCAATGAAAACCCTTCCTGTAGGTATTTGAATGAAAGTTGAAGGAATGACAAGTCAAGCTTCATATAAGCAAGCTCTGATACTAATTGAAACGTGGAGCTCAAGTGTAAGAACAAGCAAACAGAAGTAATGAGAGAGACGAGATATGGAGGAATGGCCAACAAAGCAAGAGAGAGAGACATTGGATGAGGGAACTCCAATAGGCACAATGTGTGACCAACCATCCTTATTATATCAGTGTAGTGAATACATTATCAATGTAGGCATAGGTGCCTTTACCCCCACCACCACACACTTCTGCAAGTGAGAAGAGATAAAAGCAAAGAATAAGAAGATTGAAGGATGCATCTCTCTCTCTCTCTCTCTCTCTCTCTCTCTCTCTCTCTCTCTCTTTCCAAAAAAAAGAAGATAAGAAAATGGGGGTTCTTGAAAGTTTGCACACACAAGAATGACTTCTTTGTTCCTTTTTTGAATTTTAAATACATGGGGTTATATAGATGGATGGCTCGCGACCTTATTCCTAACACACACACACACACACACACACACACACACACACACACACACACACACACACACACACACACACACACACACACACACACACACACACACACACACACACACACACGCATGTGAAAATGGGGGTTCTTGAAAGTTTGCACACACAAGAATGACTTCTTTGTTTCTTTTTTGAATTTTAAATACATGGGGTTATATAGATGGATGCTCGTGACCTTTTTCCTAAAATCCTACTCGTCCTTCATAGTTTGCTCACATGATTTTTTTCTCTTTGTGTATAACCATCAAGGGTCTTAAATAATTAGTCATGGTTTTAAAGAAAACACATGGCTTTTTCAATTTATAAATAAGGTGACATTTTTAAACACATGATTTAATACAATTTACATAGGAGTGACTCGAACACCCAAATTCTACATTAAATGCTGCTACATGATACAAGATTTTCAAATTTCTCTCTATACAGCAAATTATACAAAGATAGCTACCAATTGCAAGACTCTTAACAACCTATAATTAGGATATGATAATATTTCAAGCAAAGTAATGATACATACTACAAACATCATGAACTTTACGGATTATGGTAGAGAGACCCTCAAAGAGTGTAACCAAAGGATAAGACCTAAGAAGTATTTTACTTATGATAGGCAAAGGGAGAGAATCTAGAAAAGATAGAATGACAAACTTAAAAAAGGCACACTTATAATGTTAGCTATAGAGTCATAAACATTATTTGCACCCTAAAATTAGAAGCTCACTATGACATCCATTGTACATGCTTTCCAATACATAAATTCAGTGATATGTCATCAAAAGATTTTTTTTTTGAAATGTGAGTCATATTATATTCAATAGTAAGATATTTACATTGCCCCTAGTAGTGGGCGGGGGGTAAAAACTTCTACATCTTAAAGAGCTTAAAAATGGTCTTGATAGCCTCATCATAGTTGACATCTTTTTGACCATGTTGTGTGCTGCATCAACAAAGATGCTATTACACAAGCTAACTAGAGAAACACATATAATTTAAGACGATCAAACACAATGTTATTCTTGAGATTTGACATTAGACCACACCTTTCCAAAGATCTTGGTGGCAAAGATCGAGTTGGTGATCAAGATAGACCACATCGATCCATAAGTATAAGAGAGAGATCGAGAGCATCTAGGCCCATTCTTGGAGAGCCCAAGGCCACCCTCATCTATAGGTGAGGTGACTTGTTCCCATCAATGGTAGGCCATCCTTTGGGATCTCCAAAGGACCATAGAACCTTTTTGAAAAGGACCATAGAACCTTTTTGAAAAGGCCTTCAATTCTATCCCAATTTGTCTTAGCGAAGGGGAGAACTGATGCAACAAAAATCAAAATAGGAGATAGAATTATCCTAAGCAACACCAACCTCCCCACAAATTCAATTGTAAATGGGAGTCTAGCTCTAATCTTCTCGTGCACTATGGCAAAGAACCCCTCAAAGTAAATTTTGAGGGTTAGACCAACACCTATTGGAATGTGAAGATATCTTATGGCTTGTCCTTTTGGGATCTCATGAATCCCCAATTGCTTTACCCACACATGAATGTCTTCCCAAGAGAGAAATAGCTCACATTTGTAATTGCTAACCTTAAAGCATAACGAGAAAGAAAACTCATCATAAATGGCAACCAAAGTGCTTACCGAGAGGGTCAACATGCACAATGTTGGAGTTATCAATCAACAGTGAACATTTGTGTGTGAAAATAGTTACCATCTTGTAAAAGCAGCGGATGAATCATTTGAGCCCTTATGGCATGGTCAATACAACAAAGAAGAGGGTTTGTTGGCATTGCAAAGAACAAAGGATTAATAGGCACCTTTTTCTAAAGCTTCACTAGAGAACAAAGTTGCTTGACAAATATCTATTGGTGGACACAATAGCCAAAGCATTTGAGAACAAGGCATGAATCATAAGATAGATCTGATTACCAAATGTAGACTTGCCAAGGACATCCAATACAAACTCCCAGCATACTCTATCATAAGCCTTTTCTAGATCCATGTTAAGGAGCAAATAGACAACTCTACATGGTAGTGCATGGCCAATGCCAAGTATGACATTAAGGATGACATCTTGAATATGTCTACCATGAATGAAGCCATATTTCCTATAATGTACATGCCTATAGAGAACATGCTTTATCTTGTATGCCAAGCCTCATGACATTGTATGAAACATTTAGCATTATGAGTAGCCTGCACTAGCCAAAGACTTAATGCTTTCCATTGATTTAAGCACCAATTTAATAATCCATTCATTGTTTTTTTAGACATGCTGCTAGTGACTCTAAACTAATTAAGCATCTTGCACAGGTCATCAGCACATGCATCCCATTTTCAAGATAAAATTTAGCAAGAAAGTTGTTAGGCCACCCTAGGGCATGGACCTTTTTCATTGACTTAGCCACAAAGAATAGCTCCTTAGTAATGGGCCTTGCCAAAGATAAGGCTAAATCATGATCAACAAACCGGTCCATATATTGAAGGGATTCCTCCATTCTTCATTCCCAGTCATAGGATGGAATGAATGGAAAACTGTGGGAGCTTTCGCTCAACCGCCAAGATCCACGGACCGCTTATTGTTTCAAGCATTCCAAGCCGAGCACTAATGGCTACCTCTCACATAGCTAACGCGCCATCCATATCTACGGGTGTAGTGAGCTTACCTCCGTCCCGTTCGAGTTACCTCCTCTCCCGCGCACTTCTGTAGCTCCACGATCCAAGTGCAAGCTTCAAGCAAGCTCCATCCTCAAGCTCCACGCTCCAAGCTCCATCACCGCGAGCAAGAGAAGAGAAGAGAAGAGAAGAGAAGAGAAGAGAAGAGAAGAGAAGAGAGGAGAAGATGGAGAGCTTCTCCTCCTCGGTCCCTCACCCTCACACACTCACTCCCTCACACTCTCACACTCCCTCTCTCAAGCACAAGCTCAAGCAAGCAAGCAAGAAGAAGAAGAAGAAGAAGAAGAAGAAGAGGAGAGCCACTTTTTGCCACACACAAGAATGAGCTTCTCATTCACTTTCAACTTTATATACAAAACCCTAAATCCCTTTTGGGCAGTCATCCTCTTTTCCCCTTTTTTACATGGCCGGCCATAGCCTAGGCCCTTTTTCCCATTGTCTTTCTATCTTCCTAGCTTCCTTTCCACCGCCCGTCTACATTTACAAATTGCACGGGTGCGGGTGAGAGCCCGGCGCTTCTTGAATTAAACCATGATGCGCTTGCACTCTTTTACAAAAATTTTGACTTGCGCTTTTCCTTGTGCGCCTTTGTCTTCCGTTTCTCTTTGCCTTGGCCTTTGTCTTTGTCTTCTATTTTAGCTTTCCGGATTTTCCACCGCGCGCCTGGCACTCTTTTACAAGATTTTAGGGTGCGCCTTTGTATTTTAAAATGCACCTTTCCCCTTTTGCATTTGCCTTGGAATTTTTAAGGTTGCCCTTGCACTTTTGGCCTTTTCTCCTCTTCTTTCTTCAGTCGGGCTACCTTTTTTCCACCTTTGCCTTGCATCTTTTTTATTTCATTTTTCTTTCTTCGTGTTGGGGTTAACATTACCACCCTCTAGATGAGTGCCAGTCCCATGGCACTAACCGTCGTAGGTAGCAGGCGTTAGCATGCATCGAAGATGTGGGTGGCAAGGACGTCAGTGGTTGCCATGGCAGAGTGTTGGTAGTGGTGGGGAGGAAGGTCGTTGGGGGTACGTTGGTGGCCTAGGTGGCTGGTTGTAGGTTGTTGGAGTTGGTGGTAGGGTTGTTCTTTGTTGGGGATTGCATTGATGGCCAGCACAAGTGTTGGTTTGTTGGGGATTCTGCACATGACGATTCTTGGCGGGCTTACAAGATGATAAAGGATAAGAGTTCAGAGTTGGGTGTCGATGAAGAGCGAATGTCACTTTCGTTGGAGTTTTCAATACCTGCAATTGAAAAACCTCTCATGTGGTCTCTCCCTAAGGGGTAGTGCTAGTCTTCTTATTATGCACAAGACATATTTTGATTAGTTTGGGAGACATGTCGAACTCTAAGCAAGCCTGGAGTATTGTCCTGCACTTGAGGACCCAAACCGTGTATAGGTTATAGTGTGAATATTAAGTGAGTACACGTGCGTATTTAAGCATTACTTAGTTAGAAGACTGTCGGCCTGGTTCCTTGTATAGCAATGGGTCAGTGAAGCAAGGGGCTAAGTTGATGGAAAAATTTGTCGATGAAGACGGGGAGTACACTCGAAGATTGCTTGAGACATCATTATGGTCTTGTCAAGGCAATGTAGCATAATTGAGCTCCTCGATGTCTTAGCTTTTGGTAGCTAGTGGCTACTTGTAGTGCTTGAAAAGTATGGTGTACTTTTCCTTTGTCTTTCATGCCTTGCTTACCACTGTTGATTGTAATGGCATTGAGATGGAGTGCAAAAGAATTGTGCAAGTGGTTCAGGGTGACAGGTCTAACCATAGGCGAGGCGAGCTCCCTAGGTATGTCCTGCCATTGATGTGCCCTGAACAATTGTGGGGGATGTACAAAGGGCTAGGGGATTCGGGACGAAGCCAGCCGACCAAGGTACTGGACGCACCTAATGTGAGGGCCCCTAGGTGCGATGCTGTGATCGTGGGTGCTTTTTATTTTTTGTTCTTTTGTTTTCTTCTCTTTTCTTGTCGTTCCGTCCCCCTTTTTTTTTTGCCACAGTACAACCATTGCAATATGCGGAGGCTATGAGCCTCTCAATAGGTCGGGACATGTCAAGCCTCGAAGGCTCAGAAAATGAATATGACCGTGATGATTTGGCCCTAGCCTTGTTGTTAGGGGAGCCGTTGTTGCGATATCGGTATGATTGCAGCGCCCCCCGTCATGAGTGTAGAGCGTGACCCAAGAAGAGAGTGTAGCCCATGATTACGCGTGGGTTCGTGCGATGTGGGCACTCACAAGGTGATTGTTCGCATTCAGCAGCGTGACTTTGTGGCGATTAGTGCACGGTCGTGGTTTTGTGGTGACCCAGGTGTTGAACATGTTTGCACGAAGACCTGTGTTATCCTGCATCCACTTGTCACGTCGTGAGAGCACATGCTTGATTTCTTTAAGTAATTCAACAGATGTAGTTATGTTAAAACATGATTTTTCGAAATGCTATGATATTAATTGCACTGTTCATGCGATCGTTTGTCAAAGATGCGGCATACATTAGCGATAGGCAGAAGAGGTTGTACAAGTGGGGAGTTGCCCTTTCACCCATCAAAAGACAAAAAGTTAGGTCCTGATAGCTTGTTAAGCTACTCGTACATCCTAGGGCTTAGTCGATTTCTACGAGGCGGGGCGAGTCCGATTGGTTGGGCGACTGGGCTAGTGTTGGTGCAGGATTATCGTGAGGTCGGGCAGGGCACATATCGGCCGAGACATGGATGGTATAGTCCCGAGCCGCCACCATTTCCAAAATTCCTTTAAATAATTCATCGAACTCTTCCCTGTCCCTGGCCGCCTTTCCTGCCCTTGGGCATCTGGTGCTTGAGCGCTCGTGGGGGACTTGTGCAACTGGTGTTGCCACAGCTTGCACACTTAGCTGTGCTTTGACTTTCTTGGTCCGAGGATTTTCAGGCCTTCGTCCGGGACGGTGCCGTTTAGGTCCACGTTTCTTGGCATATCTCTTGAGAGTGGGCACATAGCGCACCGGTGGAGGGGCGCGGGCCGCATGCTCCCGTCGTCCGCGAATACCGTCTCTGCACGCCAGCTGGTTGTTCTCCATGTTTTCCTCGTGGGGGATTGTAAGATGCAATCCAAGGGTTAGGCCCTGATACGGGATAAGATTGTTCGCATAGGGGGGAATTTCAATGTGGGTTGTCAAATGCATATGACAAGAAGAGAAGGTGCGGAACATGTTGTGCTTGTTGTAGAGGGATGGCCCCCGTAATGGTGTCCCTTTAGCCTCCAGCTACTAGTAGATCTTGGCTCACACCGAGTTACATCGGTTGGTGGTCATGTGTTTGGAGGGCTCATCGTCGGAAGGATAGGCCGGGGAGGGAAAAGTGTATAGAGAGGGACTGCGCCCTGCTTGCATCATCAGGGTTGTTGGTCAGGGCTTTCCATGGTGGCAATGCGGGGTGCATGCCCTTCGCCTGGTGGTGGACCTGATCTGGTGAAAGGGGGACCGGCCTAGCCTAGCTTGTTGGCCCCGATTCTTCTGTATGCGCTTGACTTTTTATTGCTTGTGTGTGTTGATAATGTCTATAGAGGGTGACACAAAAATCATTGTTTATGTATATACGTTTTTTCGAATCCCTGTCACTTCACGAGGATAGAAACCAATTGTAGAACTTGGGATTGTACTGAAGCGTGGCACACGCATCTAGTACACATGGCAGCTTACTCAACACTGATAGATATTTTGCCACATCGAGTAGCATGGAACCTTGTCCGAGTCTACTGGTGACATGCAACTCCTCCTCGGTGAGAACCTTATCAAGCAGAGGGTTTTCTTGGCTTGGTTTAGCCAATTCCATGCCCCGAATGGTAGTCAGCACTCGAAGGGAAGTTGGTGCCACATAGGTTGGGTCTCTTTGGGATCGCCATTTGGCCAATCGCTCCTCAGAGACTGTCATGATTTGAGCTCCTACTTTGGCCATTGCAACGCGGTTTTCACACAATGCTATTCAAATCGACTTTGGCCTTCTGACAGTCGCTTGAGTTTCTCTATTTCTAAGAGATTTGGTTGGCAGAGGGCCTCATTGAATGTGACAGTTAAGCGCAGTTCGTCGGCTTCCTCGCCTAAGATGAGTAGCAAGCGTTCGTGCAGGAGTCTACTGTAGCGCTCGTCAAGATGCTCTTGCTCTTCCCAAGATAAAGGGAAGGGTAAGTATTCTCCGAGCTACTCTTTAGGGAATGCACTCATGTCTGCCTAGGACATAGACACGTGCAAACACCTTGAGCTTGGTATCCAACTCAACTAGGCATTCTGAGGCACTTCTATGTTCAACGAGGGCTTGCTTGGTTACCATCTCATGCAAGGTTCTAGGAGTTTGCTTGGGCTTTAGCGTAGCTGGGGGCTCAAGCCTAGAAGAGCAGGATTGATCAATGCTAGGAGTACTCATGCGCTTGGGGTTTCCATGTTTCTCTTGAGGCTTCATCATTGCATCATGGTTCTCTTTGGACGTGACTGGTATGACTTTGTCGCCTTGTTGTGGCAGCGTTATCTCCACTCTTGATTGGTCGATGAGAGTTCTATTGTCGGTGGATTGAGTGTTGGAAGCAACTGTTGATGCAACGACTGCTTTAACTTTTCAGAGCACACGGGTATGTCTGAGGTTTCATCGCTATTAGGAGAGACATCAATGGGTTCATTAGTGGATGGACATGATGCTTGATTCCCCAGATCTCCAACGCTCTTGGTTTCAATGCTCTTGGGATCCACAACCACTTGTAGCTGCTCTTGTTTGCGCTGTTTTCTCCTCTTCCTCTTGGTCAGTGAAGGCATATCTCCCAATGGTTCTAGACCTTGAACTAGGTCAACAGTTGTTGTGCCTGGTTTGGCCATAGCATTTCCTTTCTCTAGCGTGTCCCATGGAACATAGCGGCGGCCTGCTGAATGGCCTTGCTAGGTTGAGTGGTTTGATGCGTCATCTCCTTGGCCACATCTTTGAGGGGTTTCTCCTCGAGCTTAAGCTTTAGGTGCTTAGGACGGATTGGAGTTGTCAATGATACTGTTGCGGCACCTCCTCCGCAGATGAATTGTTAGGGGCACGTTCTGCAAGGGGTGTAGTCACGGCTGATGGCTGTGACTGCTGTGGTCCCTGATTGGAAGTAATGGTGGCTAGTTTAGTGGACTTGCTACCCTTGGTAGACTGCGGTGTCAAATCCTTAGGCAAATCAAAAGTGGTCGTGTCTTTTGTTGCCCTTTGCACCTTCACTTGTGCAGGTTGAGCAGTGGCACGAGACTGCTGCTACAGCCATGCTTCCCGTGTCCATTTAGGTGAAGAGGATGTAGGAGACTTGGGACTCCCTCGTGGGCTTGGTACTGACTAGAGAATTTGCTCGTGTTTGTTCGACGATTCTGTCATTAGCTTTGTTGAGCAATTAGCCTTATCATGAGCAATGTTGTGCTTGTGGTGCTCATTATCCTCTTGGGAAGTCAAAGGCTCCTTGGGCACTAGTGGACCTTGTGCACCCTCGACGATTACCCCTGATATCCGCTTGCTAAGCATGCTAGGCTGAGGATCTACTTTTTGATAGGTCATGGTTGGTTTCTTGATTTCAATCGTGAGGGGCTCAATCGCTCCAATATTTTTGGTTTGAGACTTGGATTTTCATTTAGGTTTCCTCCTATGCCTTTTTGCTTTTGACATAATTTGGGCTTCTGACAGAGGTGGTTCAGCAGGGGGTTTTGGTACCCAAATCCATCGGTTGCCTGCATAATACCCTTGAGCACGAAGCAATGCCTTGGATATCCACCGTGGTGTCGTGCTAGCTCTCCATGGATACCTTCGTCTATAAGGCTTGGGCTTCTTTCGTGATCTTCTACGATATTTGTAAGTCCAAGCCCTATCCTTGGGCTTGTCTCCTCACCTCTTTGTTGCAAGCATAGCCTCACTCATCACTGGTTCTCTCGGTTCCAACCTGTGCTTGCACCAACTCTTTCAACAACTCCCTGCTCTCATTACTAGGCTTGCTTGGTACGTCAGAACGCTCCTTGCCCTTCCCTCAAGGTTTGGTGAGGTCACCCTTGCTAAAAGTCGTGATTATCCTCACACTTGGTAGTGTTAGGTGTATCCTCTATGCTATATAGTCAGCTTCACACTTCGTTGCCTCTTTGAAGGGCCTTCCTAGGAGGATTTCCTTTCCACAATTCTTGCTATTTGGAGGAACATAGAACAGGATTGGCAAGCTTTCTATTTCAATAATTACAAGGATTCTGCACTTCCCTAGAAGTGCTTCTAGGTGTTCCCCGTAAGGATTAAGAGTTGCATCAGTCGGTTTGAGCTCTGGTTGACCTAGTAGAGTCCATGCTTCGTAGATCAAGATATTGAAATCTGCTCCTTCATCAATGAGAGCATCAACACTATGCTCTCTTTTTGCGGTGAGTTTGACCCTAAGATAAGCAGGTGGCACTATGTCTTCATCGTCCAAATCTTGGTTTACAGCTTCAAGCCTTCTGATACATGCCCTTGAGTCCCTAGCTGCACAGTCAGACATGGATTCTCTACGGAGATCTTGGATTGTCTGTGCAGAGTTGCTCAGGGTACATCCATCATCCAGATTGTCAGGTCTAGTCATCCCCGCATTGGTAGCTTGATGATGTTGCATTCTGCTTTGACTAGACATAGTTTGAACACAATGTACATGTGTCCTTGTAGTGTGGCCTTTTTGCCCTTGATGGCTAGATTGGCCCATTAAGGTTCTAGGGTCTCCATTTGCCTCTATTTGGGTGCGGGCTTCTAGTTGCTCCTTTTCAAGTGAGCATCCATGCTTGCGTAGGGCCATTACTGCCCGAGGGTCTAAGTTGGAGGGCCTGTCATGGCGCGCGTTTTCTCTCCAACGCACTTGGGGAGGATGCAAGGGGGGTAGAGCTCCCTTTGCGGGGGTCCGAGCGGTAGTCCCTTCCCCGACCCGCAGGGCCATTACGGTAAACACCATGCATAGTTTGGAGGATTGTTCAGCCAAGTCTTGAACCACTTGCTCGAAGTTTTGGCCCAGTGGTGGATCTATGACGCGCCTTTCACTCTATGTAGCCTCTGGGGTCAATTTCGGGGTTCAGAGTTTTTCTAATTCGTTGGCTCGTTCATTTTTTAGTCCAATCAGGATTTTCCACTCTGCGATTTGCGTCTAAATCCTTGGTCTCGCAACTGCTTACTTCTAGCTACAACAAGCGGTTGCGCCCTACGATTTTGCATATTTCGTGTGCCAGAATCAAGTTCTGAGTGTTCTAAGGGCTTTCAATAGTTCTCGCTGCTGAGTGTTGGCCGGGTCAGGTGAAGTTTTTTGAAAATTTGGTGAAACAGCACACTTGGCCCAACTAGTCCGAATTGTAGGGTCCGAGTGCCCGATTCGGCACGTCCGAGGGCCGAGTTGTAAGGGTTGTATGTGACTGTCCGAATGCCAAATTCGGCCGGTCCGAACCCGGGTGTCCGAGGGCCGAGTAGGCCGAGGCTGGTCAGGCGGGCCGAGTGGGCCGAGGCCGAGAGCTGAGGTAGTCTGAGTGCTCGACTCGGATGGGGCGTCCGAGTGGTAGTGGCCGAGTGGGTCGAGTCGAGGGGGTCCGAGGGCCAATTCTGGGCCTCGAACTAGAGTCGTCGTTACTGGGACGCACCGAGCGCTGCGCGTCTTTTTGCCAACTCTCACAAAATTCACAGTGTCGGGTGCTGGAGGCCTCCCCCCTTGTCGAGTAGCTCTAGATCCATCCTACCAATGTAGGGGAAGGTGTAGAATTACCTGGGCTGGCCAAATATCTCTCTGATGCCAAGATCGAAGCGAGTCCCCTCACCAAGCTTTCCTTTTCTCTCCTCCTCTCCTAAAAACCCTACAGTGCACAATGTGGCCTTTCTTTCCACTTTTGACCCTTATACCCCTTCCCGGGTATGGTATTGGCACCCCCGATGACTTACTTGCCGACCTTAGGCATCACAAGCGAGTTCTTTACCACTTTTGCACGATTCTTGGCCTGTTTTTGCCCTGTTTTGCAACAGTAAACCCTAATGCTTATTTTCTTTTCTTTTTTTTTGTTTTCTCCTACTCTAATGCATCCAAATCACAAAGTAAACACCTACACTACTCCATCTCACAACATCAACCTCAAAAAGCAAAAATCCTATTTTCCAAGGAGATCAAATACCATCTTCAACCCCCTCATTTCCTACCTATCTCAAGCACCGGTTCGGGGGAAAACCCTTACTTCGATGCTCGATTCAAAGCGCGCAAGCGCTCAAGGCTTGAATCCATTAGTCCCTGCAATGGAACCAAAATGTGGGAGCTTTCGCTCAACCGCCAAGACCCACGGGCCGCTTATTGTTTCAAGCGTTCCAAGCCGAGCACTAATGGCTACCTCTCACATAGCCAACGCGCCATCCATATCTACGGGTGTAGTGAGCTTACCTCCGTGCCGTTCAAGTTACCTCCTCTCCTGCGCACTCCGGTAGCTCCACGATCCGAGTGCAAGCTTCAAGCAAGCTCCATCCTCAAGCTCCACGCTCCAAGCTCCATCACCGCGAGCAAGAGAAGAGAAGAGAAGAAGAGAGAAGAAGATGGAGAGCTTCTTCTCCTCGGTCCCTCACCCTCACACACTCACTCCCTCACACTCTCACACTCCCTCTCTCAAGCACAAGCTCAAGCAAGCAAGAAGAAGAAGAAGAAGAAGAAGAAGAGGAGAGCCACTTTTTGCCACACAGAAGAATGAGCTTCTCATTCACTTTTCAACTTTATATACAAAACCCTAAATCCCTTTTGGGCGGTCATCTCCTTTTCCCCTTTTTTACATGGCCGATCGTAGCCTAGGCCCTTTTTCCCATTGTCCTTCCATCTTCCTAGCTTCCTTTCCACTGCCCTTCTACATTTACAAATTGCACAGGTGAGAGCCCGTGCAGTGCTCCTTGAATTAAACCATGATGCGCTTGCGCTCTTTTACAAAAGTTTTGACTTGCGCTTTTCCTTATGCACCTTTTTCTTTCGTTTCTCTTTGCCTTGGCCTTTGTCTTTGTCTTCTGTTTTAGCTTTCCGGATTTTCCACGGCCTGGCACTCTTTTACAAGATTTCAGGGTGTGCCTTTGTATTTTAAAATGCACCTTTCCTCTTTTGCATTTGCCTTGGACTTTTTAAGGTTGCCCTTGCGCTTTTGACCTTTTCTCCTCTTCTTTCTTCAGTCAGGCTACCTTTTTTCCACCTTTGCCTTGCGTCTTTTTTATTTCATTTTGCTTTCTTCGTGTTGGGGTTAACACAAACCAACAATAGGAAACAAATGCTTCTTGAAGACCTCAAAAATTGAGGCTTTAGTTACTCTCATTATCCTCTATCAACGCAATGATTTCCTTCTTCTGCTTATGTTGCAAAAAGTGCCCATATATGCTAAAGTAGGTGCTCTTTTAGTAGTAGAGCATTCATTGTCATTTGGACCCTAAGACCAAAAATCTTGTAGAAGTCAAGCTCCTTGATAAATCCTTCCACTTCTTGGAGGAGGTAGAGAGATATGGGATCACCCGAGTATGACACCAAGCCTTAGGTAGCACTTTTCTAAAGTCCTCAACTATAGCAAGATGCCTTCTCTTCATTTTAGCTTGTTGCCTACCATGCAAATGAGTCAATCCCTCTCCATGTTGCATCCAAATGCTTATTATGACAAGTGACCCATTTGCTACCCTTTCTAGATATGGAAGCTCATACTCAACCACCAAGACCCACAGATTGCTTACTATTTCAAGAATTTCAAGCCAAGTGCAATGGCTACCTCTCACATAGCCATGCGCACTCTCACACCTACAAATGTAGTGAGTTTACCTTCATGCCCAATCAAGTTCCCTCCTCCCACAAGCCCTCCAGTAGCTCCATGATCCAAGGTGCAAGCTCAAGCAAGCTCAGTCCTCAAGCTCCAAGCTCCAAGATCCATTTTTGTGCATGAGACAAGAGAAGAGAAGAGAAGAGAAGAAGAAGAGAGAAGAAGATGGAGATATTCTCTACCATGGTTCCTCACGCTCGCACACTCACTCTCTTACACTCCCTCTCTCAAGCACAAGCACAAGCACAAGCAAGAAGAAGAAGAAGAGAGTTATTTTTTATCGCACACAAGAATGAGCTTCTTCATTCACTTTTTGCCTTTCATACATGCCCTACCTTCTCCTTGGGTGCCCATCCCTTTTTTACATGATCGGTCATTTTAGCTTAGGTCCTCTTTCCCTATTCCCTCTATTTACATTGTTTCTTCACCCATGACCATCTACATTTACAAATTGCACATGAGAGAGCCTGGTGCACTTTTACAAAATTTTAGGGTGCGCTTTTATATTTAAAATGCATATTTCCCTTTTTGCACTTACCCTGCACTTTTGGCCTTTTTCCTCCCATTTCATCCATTGGGCCACATTTTTCCACTTTGCCTTGCATCTTTTGATTTTCTTTTTCTTTCTTTTTTGCTTTTTTTGCACCAAAGTTAACATTACCACCCTCCTAGCTGAGTGCGAGTCCCATGGCAATTGTTGGTGAGGGCTCGGGTGGTTGAAGGTTTGCTATATGGGTTGATGATGGGGCTTTGGGGAGATTGGCTATGGAGAAGAAGTGTAACAAAATGGCAATTGTTGGTGAGGGCTCGGGTGGTTGAAGGTTTGCTATATGGGTTGTGGAGGCCGAGAAGAGATTGTGGGTGATGGGGGCCTCATGTGTTGATGGTTGGTCGTAGATTATCGAATGTACCTAAAAAGGAAAAGGAACCACACTACTTGGGGGTGTGCCTACCTCACCATGCAATGCATGGTATCTGTGCCAGTGAAACTAGGAGTTGGGTCACCTGAGGTGTTGTCCCCACTTGAGGACCTAAATTGTGCAAGGAGAGGTGATGTGAGTGTGACTTAGGGAGATATGTCCAATCATAGGTGAGTGTAAAATCCCTAGGCATGTCTTGCCCCACCCCTTGATGTGCCCTAAGTGTGAGGTGCGAAAGGGGCAAGGGATATAATTCTCCCTAGGTGTAGTGTCTATGGCACTCTGATTGTATATGAGAATTCCATTTCTTTCTTTTCTTTTGCTTCATCTTTGTCTTTTCTTTGCTTTCTTTCTTTCTCTCCTTTTAAAAAAATATTTAATACATTAGGAGGGAGCACCCTAGACGTCATTCCGATGCTCTTTAGGAGCTACATCGTGAGGAGGCCTAAGAGACTTGGTAAGGAAGGGTTTGCTCTATAAGTAACCTCTTATGTTAATATGTACATTTAGGGGTGTCATTGATAGGAAGGGGTGACTCCACTTGTTGAAGTGGTTGTCATTCATATCTTCAAGGATTGCCTTACAAAAGAAAGGTAGAAGTGTGGCCCTCTGTTAACCTCGGCACAAGAAGAAAGTGAAAAAAGTGAAAAAGTGCAAGTCGGCAGGACCTAAAAGAGGTGACTTAGAAGGAAATCAAACACAATGGAAGAAGTAAGGAGGAAAATGGCCGAAAGTGTAAGGGTGGCCTAAAAAATCAAGTCAAAGGCAAAATCACATTTTTAAATGCAAGGTGCCTCTAAAACTATTGTAAAAAAGAGTGCCAGGCTCCCTCTTGTGCAAAATTGTAAAAGGTAGGCAAGCATAGGTAAAGAGATAAGGCAAATAGAAGGAAATGGAAAAAGAGGACCTTGCCACAATGGTTGATCGTGTAAAAAAGGAATGACCACCCAAAAGGGACTTAGGGTTATGTATAAAAGCCAAAAAGTGAATAGAGAAGCTCATTCTTTGGTGTGTGGTAAAAGTGGACTCATCTTCTTCTTTTCCTCTCTTCTCTTTGCTTGCTTGTGTGTGCTTGAGAGAGGGAGTGAGTGTGTGAGGGTGAGGGATCTTGGAGGTGAAGCTCTCCATCTTCTTCTCGTCTCTTCTCTTCTCTTCTCTTGCGCACGCGGCTATGGAGGATGGAGCTTGGAGGTGGAGCTTGAGGATGCTTGATCTCACATCACGAATCATGGAGCTATCGGTGTGTTTAAGGGAGGAGGCAACTCATTCGGGCATCGAGGTAAGCTTACCACACCCTGAAAGGATCGAAGGCGCATCGGCTAGGTGAGAGATAGCCATAGGTGCTTGCTTGAAATGCTTGAACAATAAGTGGTCCATGATTCTTGATGATTGAGCTTGAGCTCAACTCTACATTTTGGTTCCATTGTTGGGACCAATGGATTCAAGCTTGAGTGCTTGTGCACCTCAACTCGAGCATCAAAGTAAGGGTTCATCCTGAACCAGAGCTTGAGATAGATAGGAGGTTTTGGGTTTTTAATCCTTGCAACAAGTAAGTAATTTTGGTTTTTGATGATTAGGCAAGTAGGAGAAATCATTTCAGTACTTTACTTTTGATTTTTGTTGCATTTATAAATAGTAGGTAGGATCGAGAAATCGAGGCGGAAAGCTTTAGGGTTGTTGTTGTAAAACAGACCCAAATAGGGCATAGATCAAGAAAAAAAGGGAAAAAAGAGTGCTTGAATGGAATTATGTCGCTAAGAGAGTGATTGGAGAGTGAATGGAATTATGTCACTGCAATTCAGACCTGCTGGGTGGCCGAATTTGGAATTTTCTAAATTTTTAACCTGTTGACCCTGACCATTGCCATGCGAACCCCTGAAAGCCATACATATGCTTAAAACACCATTCTTGCATGAGAAATAGGAATATCAGCGAAATATGGACTTAGAAGCGACTCTAGCCAACCAACTAGTAGTCCAAGCTGCTAGTAGCACCACAGTGAGTCATATATTCCCAACCAGATCTCGATCAAGCTAAACGACACAGCACAGATCCTAGGACTAGTGAGAATGGGCCAAAAATCAAACTTATAGCCTATCAGGACAAATTTGTAAACAAGAGTGTGAGAGTTGCATAGTCACTTTACCTTCTCACTTGTATTGTTTTCCAACACTTGTACACCTAAGAAAAGCCAAAAGCCTGATTGTGCACAGTGCATGGAAGAGAGTACACACACACATATACACACTGAGTGACTATAAATCGAGGATTTTTTGTAATTAACAAGGAACATACTTAGACATAACCATAGAATGGACCCACTAGTAGGAGAAGACCCTGAGACATAGTTGGATGATCGAAATCCCAAGCGTAGGGCCAAGTGGAAGATGCAACAGAGAAGCCAAACACAATAAGGACAGACACCTTTGAAGGAGTGGATCTACCCTATCTAATCAATCTCATCAATAACTTGGTGGAGAGAGAGACCGCTGACATGGCAGAGACAATGGGAAGAAGAGCTCGACCTAGGCATTTTTTCGACAGAAATCCAGCGGCTAGTCACCAATTATGATCTACAAACCCAGACAAACCACTGCGATAGGACATCCAAGGATATCATAGCAGACCTCGAGGAGGAGAGGAGACTAGCACAAAAAGCCTTGCAGGGTATAGTGAACTATAATCAATAGCAACAAGCCAGGAGCTTGTGGCGGCATAACATAGAAATGCGAGAGATCTAGTGAGTGTTAGCTCTGGCAGGAAAAAGTTGGATAGGACCAGAGAGAGAGAGAGAGAGAGAGAGCTAGAAGAGAACCTCACACTGAGCACGCTTCTGACAAAGACACTACTTGATAACACGACGACAGAGCAGAGTGCAGCACGTCTAGCAACTTCAATGTTGGTAGGATTAGGAGTTACCTAGGGCTCCAAGAGCTAATCTAAAATCCTTGTAGTTCGGGCAATGATCCCTACAATTTTGTAGAGCAGTTCGAGCAGGTCTGTGAAGCCAACGACCTCACTGATCTCACTCAGCAAAATCATAAGCTTTCGGCTTATGCTTAGGTGATAAGGAAAGGACTTGATATACCAACCTAGATGCCGTAGAGCGCAATAACTTCAATAACCTCAAGAATCTCTTCATTAAGAGATTCTCGGAGGCTGGGTACTTAGACAACCTAATCGTATGACTCATGAACGTGAAACAAAGAGATAAGGAAGACATCAGGGATTATGTAACCCATGTGAGGAATCTCTTTTGATGAATGAATGATCCATAGAGAGAGCAGTGTCCACAGTCTTCATCAATGGGATATGGAGTGAAGAACTCTACAAGGCCTTGGTAGGCAACTCAAGCTTGCAGTAGCGAAGACACGCGAACTAGGGTCTTTGAATAAGCTATCAGGGTAGATGACCAGCTCAAGGAGAGAAGCTTTAGGAGCTCAAGTTGAGAAGATCCTAACCCTAGAAACTCCAAGAGAGCTACAACGTCAAATGAAAGGTCATGCCCAAGTACTCAAGGACAAAGGAAAGGACACTAATCGAAGTCAAGAGCTAGCGGAGATGAAGATGGAGCTAGCTAAACTACACGAGATGATGAGATGACCAATACACCCACATGTTTAGTGTATGTATTGTGGTGAGAACCACTTTCCAGCTGAGTGTCAAGACCCTAGGTCTTGACCTTGCGCAAATTGCGGTAGGTTTGGCCATGATGCCATGCATTGCAGATTGCCAAGGGGACTTTCGTACTACTCACAATCTTACAATTAGCTTTACCTAGCGAATAGGCTACCAAACTTCTTTGGAAGGGGAGCCTCATTGTCTTTCCCGGCACCCAATGATGCTAAACCAACCATTCCTAGGATGGAGATAAACCCCACAGGAGTACCTAGACCATTGGGACCCTACATAACCCATTCACCGAGCAACACTCCACCATTCCACTATGTGGAGGAGCCGAACGATGAAGAACATTATGTGAACCCTTACGTCTCGTATGACGAAGAGGGTAATCGAATCCTTATGGATTATAAACCAATACCAATGATGGCATTAGGTAGGGGTAGAGGTAGAGGCGTAGGAGGGCAGACCCAAGCCTCACTTGCGGTCACCCAGGACATATCTCCTCATGTTGCCCCGAGAGGGAGTAGGCCAAGGCAGATCTTAGATGCACGGAGTGTGGAATCACTCATCTCTTTGCCAATTTCCCTAGACGAAAACTATCCTCTAGTTCAGCAATCGTGCCATTAGTCTCATTGGGGTTTTTTGGTGTCAAGACACTCAATGGGGAAGCCACGCCCATCTTGTTGCATGCCATGACCCACGCACAGACGAAGAAGGCTAGCGTATTATTGCCAGGGCCTAGTAACTTAAACGTAGTCTCAATCGAAAAAAAGAGTCGTAGGCGAAGGAAAAAGAAACCAGATGCAAAGGTCATGCTAAAAATAGAGAGTGCCACAATGTTGCCTGTTAGAAAAAAGATGATAGACACAGAGGCAGAAACGTCAGCTCCAAAGACGGCTAAGAAGGGAAGTGCGAAGGTCGCGGAGTACCCCAACCCAAAGCGCCAACTCAAAGCCATAAAAAAAGTGAAGGAGTGGGTGAAAGAGACCCAAGAACACTTAAAGGACACTGAGCCTATATTGGAAGATGAGATCAATGATCTCTCAAGCATAAGCACGCCAAATTTGCCACCAAAACCAAAATCGAGAGATGCGATTGCACCACAAGCAATGCTGCTTAGACAGAGCTCAAATGCTACGGGCCAATGAATTAGTCAAGGCCAATGGCTTGGAAATGTAGGATTTGGAGAAAAGCAAACAGCTAGCAACCTCCTCACCACACTGGTGACCATCCCTATGACACTAAGCCTAGGAGACTTGCTTAGGCAGCATTCGATATTGTGACAAGAGTTGAAACAATGGGTTGAAGGTTCAAAGGAGCAAGCTACCGTTGACTTGCACGAACATGATGTAGAGACACAAATATGGAGTCTAAAGTTGCACTCGATGCCCAAATCCTTACATGTCAGTGCTTTTTGGGAGGGTACACAAATGCATGCTATCTTATCGGTCTTAGCTCTCGGAGATACCACAAGAAAGGGAAATGTAGACACGGGGGCAGGAGTTAGTGTGCTTAGCCCCGCAGTCCTCCAGGCTTGGGATAAACCGCCTATTAAGAATGCTAGGTTTAATGTCACACTACCTAATGGAATGAAGGTAAGGCCATTCAGAGTGCTAAAGAACTGGCCCTTGAAGATCGTAGGAGTCTGATTCTTCATTGACTTTATAGTCATGAAGGGGGTGCACTATGACATCTTGCTAGGCTGGCCCTGGATGCGCAATGCACAGGTCATAGAGGACTAGGGTAATGGTCTAATCTTCTTAGGCAATAGAACAGAAGCCGTGAGGGTAGAGATGGATACTTGGAAGACAACACCAGTCAACTTAGATGCCATCTCAGTCATGCTAAAGGGTGACGCCCATATTAGAAAATCTTACGAGCAATTGACTAAGTATATCCCTTGTCCAGAAGATGAGTGAGACTGGATGCACGTGCTAGCCACTATCGATCTACCATTCTCGGACCAGGAGGAGTATGAGCAAGCTGCTAAGTCAATCAGTAAGCACATACACGAATCTTCAATGTCAATCTGGCATGATGGCTGAAAGCTCAAACGAACAACCCCCTGTCCAATTCCATATCCCCAACAACAAGCGGGAACTCCTTGAGATCCTAGAGCATCTAATAAACAAGCTTGCAAGCAACCCAACCACTAACCTTAAATCTCTCCAAGATCTCTTAGATGAACCTAAGTGGCAATGGATCAAAGTGCACAACTTAAACTTGATGTATAATTAGGCCTTATTCACCGACGAAGAGAATGAGCCATGTCAATGAGCAGTCGGATGAAGATAGCTCTAGTGATGAATACGAGGACTATTGTTCCCTTAATGACCAAAGTGAAGGAGAAATGGATGCCATAGAATATGACACTAAGGGGCGGGTGATAGAACAGATACGAGCAGACTCCAAACCAAGTAAGAGGAATGTTTTTAGGATCGAGAAAGGAGTCATGTGCATGGATTGCAACCGCACATGGTTGGAGCACATAGGAGCGATAGATTATGAGCAAGCATGCCTAGTTCAACCAAGTGCCACACCATTATTCATAATGAATTCACTCTCTAAGCTGCGACCTCTAGGAGGGACTCCCTCTTTTAGTGAAGATGGAGAGTTTGATTCTGAGTCGGAAGTAGCTCGGATAGTGATCCCGAAATACCTCAACCTTCTAAGACTAGATGCACCAAAGGGGATCTACCCATTCACCTAAGGTGTTGAAGACTGAAGAAGGAAAAGAGGAAGCAACCAAGGAGCTATAGGCTGATAAGAAAAGAAAGACACAAGACCTACCAAAGTGATTTATGAAGTTCAAAAAAGGCGATAGGATAGTGATCTTGCTGGGAGCCAAACACTAGGGGTAATCGAGCTGAGTAATAGAAGGACTCGCCAAGGTTAAGGAGGTCAATTTAGCCAAGGAAAAGGAGATACCCCAACTTGTCTTTATAGCTGAGGACTTGACTAAGGAAGAGGAAGCAAGTCTCATTGCTCTCTTGTGAGAGTATATAAACATGCTTGCTTAGTCCCTAAATGAGCTAAAATGGGTAGATTTGAGTATAGTGACTCACAACATACCCATGACGCCCAATGCAACACCGGTCAAGCAGTGACCATATCCAATGAATCCCAAGAATGCTCACACAGTGAAAGAAGAGATTGATAAGCTGTTGAGAGTCGGATTCATTTATGAGATTGAGCACACGAATTGGGTCTCACCCATAGTGATCATGCTGAAGAGAACAGAAAGATCAGAGTGTGCGTCAACTACAAAAAGGTAAGCGCTACTATGAAGAGAGACAAATATCCATTGCCATACACTGAGCACATGCTCAATAGAGTGGCTAGTAAAGAAGCCCATAGTTTCTTGGATGGCCTCTCGGCATACAATCAGGTACAAGTGCATCCTGACCATAGGCATAAGATTGCATTCGCCACTGAGTGGGATGTCTTTGCCTACATAGTCATGCCCTTTGGTTTGACTAATGCACCAGCTACCTTTTAGAGGCTCATGTGTGCCATCTTCAAAGACATGCTTAGGAAGGAGTAAGAGGTTTTCGTAGATGATTTGTGTGTTCATTCTACATGGAAGGAACACTTAGTAAAGCTTCGAGCGGTCTTTGAACGATGTCGGCTATATCACCTCTTTGCTAAACCCCTTAAAGTGCCAGTTCTCGGTAAAGCACGGATGCATCCTAGGGCATGTGGTGTTGAGGAATGGCATTGGCACGAACTTCTTGAAAGTCAGGGTTATGCTGATCTTCCACCACCATCAGATTACAAGGGAGTTCAATGCTTCCTAGGCCACGTGGGATACTATCAATGCTTTGTGCTAAACTATGCATTGATTGCTAGACCTCTATACAAGTTGCTGACTATATTCGAGTGGACCGAGGAATGCCAATGTGCATATGAGGAATTGAAAAAGTCTCTAACCACTGCACCAATTCTACGAGCCCCAAACTGGAAAATCACCTTCCATGTTCACATCGACGCTTCAAAAGTTGCTATGGGAGATGTGTTATGCCAACCTGGTGAACACAACCTAGACTATCCAGTGAGCTTTGCTAGCAAACAAATCACTGATATAGAAATGAATTACTCAACAATGGAGAGAGAGGGCTTAGCCATGGTATTTGCTGTAAAGAAATTTTAGCATTATCTTTTGGCCATGCCTTTTACCTTCTTTGTTGACCCCATCAATCATTGCTTTATCTTGTTAATAAACTTATGCTACAAGACACATTGCTTGATGGTTACTTTTTCTTTTAGAATTTGACTTCTCCATGGTGGTACTCAAGGGGAAGTAGCATTACATGGGGCTGACCATATGTCTCACCTACCCATAGGAGAAGTCGCTAGATAGAGCATCCCAAACAAATTGCCAATAGTGCATCTGTTTCACTTGTCTAGTGCAAGAGATTTATTGAGAGCTAATTTGATGCCATATTGGGCAGACGACATAGTCCAAGTGCTTGAGCACGAACTCCCTAATCCAGTTTGCTAGCATGCCAACTTTGTAGACTGGGGCAAGATAGGTTGCTACGTAGATGTGTATGCGAGCATGAAATGTTTGACTTACTAGTAGTAGAGGCACACGACAGGATTGCAAGAGGACACTTCATTGAAGATACAACAACCCACAAGGTACTGCAGTCTCAACTGTGGTGGCCTACTCTCTTCCGAGATGCAACACAATTCGTAAAACACAGTGACGAGTGCCAATGGATCAAGGTCCCAATTCACAAGGATTAAATGGTGCTAACCCCTATCATTTTGCAAGACAACCTTTTGAGAAGTGGGCATTTGACTTCATTGGGCCGATTAGTCCTGCAGCATAGTATTCGCAAGAAAAATACATCATCGTTGCCCCACAGATTATCTCACAAAGTGGGCTGAAGCACGAGCAACTTGGAACAACAATGCTAGGACCACTATCAAGTTCTTATGGGAGTAGGTGATCTCACAATTCGACTGCCCCATCAAACTGGTTAGTAACCAAGGCATGCACTTCATTAATGAAGTGATCACTCACATATTGTATACCTTTCTAATCATCCATTGAAAGTCTTTGCCTTACTATCCTTAGGCGAATGGCCATGCTAAGTCTACTAATAAAATCTTAGTGAATGTCATGACCAAAGTAGTCTCTGCTTCGTGCAGCGCAATTGGGATAGCAAATTGATGGCAGCTTTGTGGGCCTACCACACAGTCTATAAAACAGATGTAGGATAGACTCCCTTTAAGTTGACCTATGGGACTAAAACAATTCTACCCATAGAGTCCTTCGTTCCTAGCCTGAGAATTGCTCTTAAAGAGAGATGGGATGGAAAGGAAGTATGGACAGAGTGCCTAATTGTGTTTGAACCTCAGCAACCAATATGGCCTTGTATGCCAACTTGGGGTGGCCAAGGGTACTTTTCAACTTGTACACCCACTTTCAATGCAAAGCCCTCTTGCCACTAGGTAAGGAAACCAAGTTCCACGTATGATTCTTATGCAATGAGTCAATCTCAAACTGCATAGCCCTCTCCCAGGAGTGATAATCACCCCTGCACATAGCCTCATCATAGGTGAGAGGCTCTCCTACATTTGTAACCAAGACATAATCCATGGAGGGCATATAACGGTCAGCTATCTCTAAAAGAATGCCTCAAGGCAGGTTGTGCTACTTGTCCAACATCCTGTCTAACATCTTGACCATGAGCATCAACTACTAGTGCAGACTGTCTAGGTGGCTATGCAAGAGTAGGGGGCTCCTCCTGAAAGATAACTCTGCGTATCACAACCACTTTCTCAGGCTGCCTATGCATCTTCTCTTCATGGAAGACTACATCATGGCCGCGGATGACTTTTTGCACCTACGGATCCCAAAGACAATAACTTGTCTCACCCGCATCTCCATATCCAAGGAAAATGCATTTCACACTTTTTGAATCCAACTTATTATGTTGGTCCTTATGCACATGGTAGAAGGCCTCACATGCAACGATACGCAAATGAGCATATGAGGGAGGCTTTCATGTCCATACCTCCTTTGCAACCTGGAAGTCAATACCACTACAAGGTGACTTGTTAATGAGATGCACAGTAGTAGAGACTTCCTCTGCCCAAAAATGCTATGATAAGCCTACGTGGCTAAGCATACTATGGACCCTCTCCTGGATAGTCCTATTCATGCACTCAGCCATACCATTCTGGGGAGGGGTGTAAGGGGTGGCCAACTGATGCTTAATACCCCACTTGTCACAAAATTACTCAAAGGCATGTGAGACGTACTCACCCCCATTATCTGTCCTTAGGCATTTCAGCCTATGCCTAGACTAATTCTCTGTGAGAGCAAGCCAATGCTTAAAGATGACCAAGACATCAAATTTTTGCTTTATGGGATAAGCCCAAACCTTACATGAATAATCATCAATAAATTTGACAAAGTACTTCGTACCCCCTAATGACTAGTTGGGCATGGGTCCACATACATCTTAATGCACAAGAGCCAAAGGCTCACCCATGCATGGAACACCAAACTTTCTATGTGAATTCCTAGTCTATCTGCCATATGAACAGTGATCACATGACTCAAAATGCGAGTAGTCAAAAGGTGGAAGATATTGCAAAGCACTAAGCATTTTCATTCCCTTAAAAGTGACATATGCCCAAGACAAGCATGCCAAAGAGATGCATGTGGGATAGAACCCACTGACAAAACATGGTCAATATTACCAGATACAACCAAGGGGTAGAGGCTGCTAGACTTGGTACCTCTTGCAAGAACAAGCATGCCACCATGAGTTATCTTCCATGCAGAATCACCAAGGCATATATAATAACTTGCATCATCAAGATGCCCAGCAGACATAAGGCTTTTCATCAGTGTGGGTACATGATGTAGATTATGCATAACAAAAGTGCTACTAGAGGGAAACTGTAGAGTGGCATCACCAATGCCAACAATAGAAAGAGACTGATCATCATCTAAGTGCACAGAACTAGATACACTGCAATAGGTATGAAACCACTCCACGATAGGGGTTCACATGAAAAGATGCATCCAAATCCAAGAGCCAACACTATGTATGCATAGACTGAGCCTTGGTCAGCTGAGAGGCATCACATGAAGAGGCTACTAATATGTAGGCACCATCATACTCCTAAGGCTACATAACATTTATCTCCTCAATCTTTACATTGGACTTTGCAGATATAATAATATGATCATTGGATTTATCATGCACTTTCTCATTCCCCTTTTCTTTGTGCTTGTCATTGCACATCTTATGGCATTGCGGCCGTATATGTCCTGCTTTTCCACAATAATGGCATGTAAGATCAGACTTACATCCACGAGACTTGCTGCATCCATGTGACTTAGACCGAGACTTCTGAGAGTCCTTCCCATGATGATCATTATCTTTATTGCTACCTCTAATGGATAAAGCATGTGAATTGCAGGAAGCATCATTGTTTTTCATGTTAATTTCTTCAGTCAAAAGAGCACTCTCTACACCTTTCAATTTCGGCCCATCAAGTTTGTTGGTACAGATCACAATGCAAAATACATCCCAAGACTCAAGTAAAGTGTCCAGCAAAAACAAAAGATGCAGATTATCCTAAAACTCAATACCATGTTGAAGCATATTCTTTATGATATAATGAAATTGGCTAAAGTGAGCAAACAATGGGGTCCCCTCCTTCATGCGGAGATCCATCAACTGTTTAAGCCGATACATCTGCAAAGTAGGGCTTTGTTTTGCATAAAGTTCTTGAATCTTTTCCCATAGATTCCATGCACTTTGATCTTCATCTTCAACAACATTATTGTGGACCTCTTTAGAGAGTGATAAAATGATAGTGGACTTACACAATGCATCTAAATCAGCCCAATCATCATCATTCATGTTCTCAGGTTTAATACCCTTGTTCCTTAGTGGCTTAATCTGTAATTTCTATAACAAAACCTACCATATTTGAGACTTCCAGTAGCCATAGTCGATGCCATCCAACTTGGCAATGTTAAACAAAGTCATATCTTTGAGATGACCAATCATAATGAGTCAAATACAGGCAGACTATGTAGAAAATGGGCTACTGTAATTAGTAGTAAACAAGTCAAAGCCATTACCAAAACAAGCTGAAAATAAGAGAAATTGCTAAAATGACCAACTATCCACCAAATATGACCAAAAGGGTGTCAAACAGTAATGATTGCCCTCGGTAAATGCTCACAGTTTGCAATTTAGAACTTGTTATAATAAATCACAGCAATAAGTAAAAGAAGCCAAAAGCGAAGCTATCACTGATACATGACCAAGTGCAACTACCAGGAAGCAAAAACATCTAGCAGCGTGAGTGAAAAAGAGCATTGGGCACCAAGAACTGTCAACCAAGCACAATGTTAGACAAGATATATCTCATAGGCATAAAAGGTATGTATCTAGCAAGACTTGAGGTAACAAAAGAGACCAAGCACGTGCACAACTGATAGAGAAGTGTAAGTAAAGCTCAATACATAGCCATTCAAGATGCATACATAACTGACAACACCATGATAGAGATAGATGCTTGCCCAACAGTAGTGTCAGATCAGCCCACTAAGCATGAACTGCATACATGAAATACAAAGAGAGAAGATACATGTCAATGTCCCACAATCTCAAGCTCAAATACAAAGTCAAAGCTCTATGTACATCCCAATAGGTCAAAATGTCCTATTGGAAGGAAAGTTAGATGCAGCACTGCTCAAATACATCAAGTATATATCATCAGACATCCAACATCCAAGTAGGATACATCCAAAGCATAAATCCCAAAGTAGCTCAAGCTCATAAAGTATAAAGCACTAAAGCTTCCAAAATTGAGTAGCTGACAACCAAATAGAGTGTCCAAGACCTCCAAAATGCTCAAATGCAATCATAGATGAAGCCCCAAATGTCGATCAAACATAGACATTCCAAGTAGCATCCATTTCTATCATAAGCATCAAAGCATGAAGCCTAAATGTCAAGCATAGACAATAGGCATAAACTATCACAAAGAATGCCAACAGTAGTCCAATGCCAGTTAGTGTAGACCAAAACAGAGCTTAATCACTGCTCAAAAGCATTCCAAAACCAAAACAAAGCATTTTCCAACCTCCATATACATCTGTATGGTCAAATGAATCAGCCAAGAAGCACTTGTAAGCAATAGGTACAGCATAGTCAAGCTCAAAGCTACCTCAAATCATGGGCATATGATATACTAGTGTATTAGCATCAATGGTACACATCAATAGTGCATATAGAACACCGAATCATGGCCAAGAGTAATAGGCATATAAAATCCTTGTTAAAAGAGGTTTAGCACTGTTGTATATAGCAATGAATACGCTATCAAGCCAAGCTATTTTAGTACCAAAATCAACTCTAAATCCAACCCATAACACGGGCATAGCATTCCCGTACATGTAGACATCACCCCAACATAATCGGGCATCATAAGACCAACAAAGCTAACCATAGAAGCATAAAACAGTGTGTTGCCCTATTTTTATGACAATGTGTGGACTGTTATAATAGTTCAAAACTAAATCTTAATGCTCAAATCGAATGCCAAGAGTGGAAGGATCAATGCCAAGTGTCAAAACCAAGTATATAAGTGCTTGTATAGCTACCCAATGAAGAAGATATGCTATAGGAGATGAAAAACGTGAGCTGCTGCTAAAAAAGAGACTATTCCATGCAACGTGATGCTACACCAGTGGGGTGAGGGCTATGGGGGGCTACTCTAGCTTGCTCGAGAAGGCTCAAAGAGTGCCCAAGAAGAATGCAACCGATAGGCAGCTCGAATGGAGTGGCTATGGCTGTCAACAAAGAGATGACTACTGTAGGTATTCGAATGGAAGCTGAGAATGTGCCAAAAGCTTGCGAAGAAGAAGGCTTTGATACCAGTTGAAGGGAGGTAAGCCCATGAAGTGGAAGCACAAGCAGGAGCAAGAGCTATGGTGGAAGAAGCAGAAGCAAGAGAGAGAGACTCCAAATGTGGGAACTTCAACAGTCACAATGTGTGACCGGCCTTCCCTTTATTCAAATGTCACTGAAAGAATAAAAAATGAAGTGACAAGCACCCACCACCTGCAATGTGCAATCGTAGGTACTGTCAGTGTAGTAATACACAAGTGGCTAGGTAGTGGCGCCTTTACCCCCAATAACTTTATCCCCAACACATCTAGCCTGTCGACTAATGCAAATCGAGTCCTTTCCTCAGGCCTCCTCTATGTGTCTATTGGCAATGAGTTCAGTGTGTTATGCTGCCTCCTCTAGGGTAACATGTGTCCAAGGGAGGTCAAGATTGCGATGGTGCTAACACATGCTGTGGGGTGAGCAGCCTGGCTACCCATCATTGATTGACCCCCACCTGCCTTCAATGCCCACCGCAAGAGCCCGAACAGTTGTGCCTTAGGCCCACACCCTTGCCCTCCTCTCTCTCTCTCTCTCTCTCTCTCTCTCTCTCTCTCTCTCTCTCTCTCTCTCTCTCTCTCTCTCTCTCTCTCTCTCTCTCTCTCTCTCTCTCTCTCTCTCTCTCTCTCTCTCTCTCTCTCTCACACACACACACACACACAACCAGCTATGCACCTCACGTGCATGCATTGTTGCATACGCATTACATTATTGTTTTGCTTTGATTTTTATTTATTTATTTGTGATTAACCACAAACCATGGTTTCTTAGTTATGGCTATGTTGGCTTGTCAGTGTATTGTTGTTATCAACTTACTAGCATTGTCTCATCAATTGGTATATTTTGGACTACATCGATTGGCTAGGTTGGTGAACATTTTTTATATGTTATTAACATATTGTTTTTCTTTTTTTAACATATTCTTATCTTGATAGAATTTATTGTCTATTTAAGGTAGAAATTGATGGAATTTGTGTTTTTCAAACGTTTGGGTAGTAGTATTATGTGGGGTGATATAAAAGCACGTGCTTTTGTTAGTAAGATCTAAAATATGTCATTAGTAAGACCTAAGATATATATATCTATATAGATATATATCCACACACACACACATGCACAAAAGTGTTTTGGAAGTTTAATTTTTTAATTTAATTTGTAAGAAATTTTAACAAGTTTAAGTATTTCTAAAAATAGGCATCCAAATTATGGCTAAAAAGCATACAATTCATCTATGCCTATATGTGAGTACATGTGTGATTCCTTGTGTGTTTTAAAGTCCAAAGTCTTTTAGATCTAACATGTTAGTATGCCTTTTACATACATTATAAATATTTTTTAAAAATATGTGTTCCATATTTTAAAATATGTAAAATCGAACATATATTTTTATTCTAAATTCAAGGAAGAAGAGCTAGGATACAAGCAAGGGGGAGAGAGAGAGAGAGAGAGAGAGAGAGAGAGAGAGAGAGAGAGAGAGAGAGAGAGAGAGAGAGAGAGAGAGAGAGAGAGAGAGAGAGAGAGAGAGAGAGAGAGAATTAAGCATATGTTCTATGGGAGCTATGTTGTGCTCATTATAGGTTCCATTTTGTTCATTGTTGTTGTTGTCAATTGCTAGCATGATCCAACCTATCAAGAGTGTGCTCTATCAATCAACTAGGTTGGATTGGTTATTTGAAATATTTTGAGAGGACGTTCAACAATGCATGCACATTTAAGTTTTAATGATGTATGTCATATGTTATATGATTGATATGGCTACTAGTTAGCTTGATAATGATTTAAGCATGTTAAATTTTTAATATTTAGATGTTATATGATTAATACCTATACTATGTCTCTTGAGATAAAAGTAGCCTTATAATATTTGCATGCCATTCATTCATATTCACCTTAGGACATTTCCCAAAACATTAGCTTTAGGTTAAGATTTTTAACACTTATATCTTTAAAGATGTGCCCCTACTAAAGAATAGTATACTTTTTCTCTAATAACACTTTTAAGTGAGATTTAGTTGTAAATTTTACTTACACACACACAACACACACACATACATAGAGAGATGACAGAGAAAGAGAGGGAGGGAGAGAGAGCACACCAATCACATGTGCACACATACACACACACATGCACACACATACACATAGAGAGAGAGAGAGAGGGAGAGAGGACATCATCAAGTTCAAAAGATTTTTGCCTATTGGATTTTCTCTTAGGGTTTAGAGTCACCTCTATCTCTTTCTTTCACACATACACATGTACAAACACAAAAACATTGGGAATATATGTGTAGTCGTACATGGGTGTCCACATGAAGGAATGAAGATAAGTAAATGTAAAGTGGCACATTGCATTAAATCCCTAAGCCTAATGCTACCCACATAGGGTTTTGCATGAAATAAACTTGAAATCCTAAAATACTCATCTCCCAAATAGGCTTATACCAAAAGAGTTTCCCATGATAGTTTAATTAATACTTTTATGCTACTAACACCTTAGAGAGAGAGAGAGAGAGAGAGAGAGAGAGGACCCTATCCTCTTAGGGTTTAGAGTCACATATCTCTCTCTCTCTCTCTCTCTCTCTCTCTCTCTCTCTCTCTCTCTCTCTCTCTCTCTCTCTCTCTCTCTCTCTCTCTCTCTCTCAAATGAGCACATACATGCAAACATTGAAAATATATGTAGATATGTTCAACTACTTGAGCTTTGGAGTGTCACTCTTGATTGCCTTGTGTGCATCTGATCATCTATGTGACATGTATTTATGCATACAATTCATCATCCATCCTGTGGAAAATTGGTCTACTATTGTAGGTACCAAAAACTCATCGTGCAAGGACGCTAACACGTAGTCTTTGCTTCCCTCTAGTATTTTTTTCCAGTAGTCTAGAACATTGTGCCTAAATACTTATTGGTACAACTCCCTCATGCGTGTCATCACCCTACTCCCATCATCATTCATGAGCGTGGCATCAATTTTCTCATCCACTAGATATATATACCCTAGTAGAGTACATCTAAGATGTGCCCTCTCCTACCTACGACTACGCTCATGGGCATAACCAGGAGACCCATGTCCATCTGGCGAACCTATAGAGGTGGTATCTCTTGAAGTAGCACCCATAGGACTGCCACCTCTATGAATAGCTGAGCGAAACTTGGAGTCAAGAAGTAAACATCCCTATAAGTGTAGCAAATCCTAGAGGTGATAGGTGTCCACTCAATTGGCGAGATGGGGACAATGTATCAGTGTTTCCACAACACCCACTTGAGTCACCCTCTTTAGAGCATATAGAAGTGAGGAGTAGCAACCAGTCATAGGAACACAACATCTACATCTCCATAGCACCCCCTAGAACCACCCCTAGAATGACGAGGAGAGGAAGTCCATGGCTCTCTAAGACATCCACCACAATCGTCCTCTCCGCCGGTCGAGCGTGGCATCCCTAAGCCTCCCTCTGTAGCCAAAAGCCAATCTAGAGCATCAACTCCACCTACTGGAGATCAATGCATCGAAGTGTACTAAGGTAGCACGTGTAGAATGCTCGACCGGTGTACCATATCTCTAAAGCATGCCATCTGATTCGAAGATATACGCATGAAGACCTCTTAAAGCTCCTCATCTGTCATCCCTCGGCTCATTCTACTCACTACATCATCAATAGTAGCGTGCATAGCCAGAAAATGACGTTAGCATAATCAATATAAGGATGAAGGTAAAGCACAATAACATAACTTTGCCAAAAAAAATGTTAGTTAAAAAGCATATACTAAAGTACCATTAAAAGTGAATTATCAATGAATTTGACAAGCACACACAAATATGACCAGTCTTATGGCTCCATATCAATCCCTTAATATAGCTCTACATATACTAGAAGGTCTATATATAGGTCTCCACAAAAAGAGAAGTCCACTTTATTCTCAAAAAATTCTTGTACTCATGTCTCTTCATCTACATTGCCCATGCTTGTCTTCTCCGCACAGTCCAAGCCCTCCTTGTTCTCCACCCCCTACAACATTAACTCCACTACTTGCATACTCTCCTCATTCACGCTAGGGGCATTGCTTTTATCATACACTTGAGCACTCTGTGTTGATGGTACAACATACCACCAACAATATAGTTGTAAGCCTTTTGGGTAAGTCGCATGTTTCTCCTAAGGAGATTCCCTTGGATTCTCTCAAAAAACTTAAGAAAATAACTTTTTTAAAAAAATTGGGTGAAAAATAACATATAGCTTTTCAAAAATAATAATTTATTCATTTTTAAATAAAAACTACTATAGTATTAAATCATTTTTAAAGGATTCTTTAAATAGTAAAGCTAGTATCTTGATATCAAAAAGTTTAGATGGTATAAATTTATTTTTTCTAAAACTTAATGTGATTAATTAAACATGGTATATGATAATTATCTTGAAACTATAAAATTTAATGGAAAAAACTTTGATGCTTAATTACAAGAAAGTTCTTCTTATAATTACTTACCAAAGTGTACAATCATTAACCAATTCATATCTTTAATCAATAAAAAATATAATTAACATGCTATCATTTCAAAAATATACTATCAACTTGCTTTTGCATAAGTAAAGCTTTAGATTATCAAATAAAAATTAATATCTATACAATAATCTTGTATGAAAAAATACTAAAACTAAACTTTTCAAATCTTGGTATAAGTTAGTAAATCTATAAATACCATCTAGTATGATATATAATTAAAGAGATATTTATACTTTTTAATATTACATATTTATATATTAACTATAATATCCAAACATAAACTATTAAGTATACTAGTATGAGCTAGTATATTTTGGTGAATGCTTAACTACAATATACAAAATAGTATGATAGATTGAGAGATCTCACTTCAAGAAAAGTGAAAATTATTTTCATCTACAAAACCTATAGTGATCTAATACATAAATAGCCTATCTTATACATCCACAACTTGTTTGTCTTTAATGTATTGCTCCTGCTCTTTGTCCTTTTTCCCATCATCACTATTATTATCATCATCTTATTCTTCTCCATAAATAGCTTATCTTATACATCCACATCTTATTTATCTTCAAGGTATTGTTCCTACTCTTTGTTCTTTTTCCCATCATCACTATTATTATCATCATCTTCTTCTTCTTCATTCTCCTCAATAACTTCAACCATTTCAATATCAACAAGGAGTCTACAAGTTCCCCTAGCTCATTAGATAGAGGAGGCATGGGCTTTGATGCAAGCATGACCTTCTCAATGTCTATTATGACATTTGCACCTACTTCTTGATCCTCATTTGGAAATTCAAGGACACCTTGAATTCGCATCTTAATAAATGCCACTTGAAGGTCATCCTTCTCCACAATAATATAATGTCTTCCTTTCTAAATAGATGTGATTGTTGCTCTTATTGATGATATAAAATTTAAATATATTATTTAAAAGCATATAAAAGTCTAACAAATTGATGCATTATATCAGTTGGAATAAGAAATTTAGTGAAAGTAAAATATAATTTTTTTTCAAACAATATAAACTTGATGTAGTGCTTTAAGTAGAAGTAAACAACTGTAAAATAAACTAGCCACTTAATACACTACATCAATTGGTATGAATTCTATATAGCTATTATATCAAGTTGATACACTACATCACTAGAGAACAAAAATGTAACAAAATATAAAAAGACCTTGATGCATTGCATCAATTTGGTATAGATTTAAAACAAAAAATCATACCATCTTGATGCAACCCTTTGTATCAAGCTTGTATATATTTAAAATAGAAAATCACACTAACTTGATTCAATGCATCCAGTTAATATAAAATTGAAACAAAAAACATACCAACTTGATGCAATGTATCAACTTTGTATAAAATTTACCACAAATTCATACCAACTTAATGTATTAAATCAAGAAGAGAATAAATGGTCATGACTTTTAGCCCCACTTGATGCATTGCATCAAGTGGGTGAAAATTTTGTCATAATTTTCAACCCTATTGATGCATTGCACCAAGTGGAGAATTAAAATCACATTAATCATAACATCACTTGATGCACAATATGAAATGCCATTGCAAATAGTCAATTATAAAGGAAACCTAATTCAATGCATCAAATTGGGGATAGAGTATGCATTTTGTAAAATATACATGTACTAGATGTATAGATTACTTATATATCAAATGTAATTTACCAATTCAAATTGAAAATATACAAAAATCACGAAGTAAAATAGAAATTCTAATTAAAATATTCTAATATTTTGTACAATACAACATATTATACAAGAAATCCTTAATATTTTAGCAATTCTTGGATATGTAATGACTAATCCATTAGATAAATCTTTTCATAAAAATATAGAAGTAAAAGGTCTAATTGTTAAAAATGTGTGTCATTATAACTATAAATTTTAAATTTATTAAAAAAATATTGATATTCAACTTGTAAATTTAAATAAAAAGTACAATTAAGTAAAGCCAAAAAAACATATGGATCTTATCCCAAGCTCCTATGTTTGGTGCTTTGCCTTAGGTTGTATATGTCCTTTGCTCCACATAATAATAGGCCATATTATAGTAAAATACTTGTAAGAAGTAAATAGCTTGTTTGGAATACTCCCTTAAATCAATCCAATGATAAATAAAAGAGAGATAAACCTGATTAATCAAGGCTACAATAAGCAACAAATCAAAAACTTCAAAAAGTATATTAATGTAATATCAATAATGTACCAACTTTGAGATCATCATGCCCATGATCACAATCATTTGAATATCAATCACAATCCTAATCACCAATACATCAAGATGATCATAACCATCATAATCTACAATCAGAACAATTGTAATAGCATAATCAATCTTAAACTTATCTCCAATTCCATAATGAATATGGTCATCAAAATCCAAACCAGAAAAGAGAAGAAGACCGAGAATTGACAACAACCATGTTAATTACATTGATAAATATAGAAACAACTATAATTCTTCCAATCAGGATGCTTAATAAATTTAGAAGCACTTGGATTACAAGTGGATCATAGATAGCAAAGGCACGATAGAATTGATATACAATAATACCAAGGTGGGAAATAAAGTCTACTTATAATACTACAAGTATATTCATCTCTATAACATCCAATAACTTGAACGTGATAACAACATATCTAGGGGAGCATCCATCTTACGAAGAAAGTGAGAATCTCCATGGATAGTCTACAAGCAAGGTGATAGCTCTTCTAGCTTTGCATGAAAGGACGATGTGTGGATCGATGTAATGTATTTAAAAACTGCCACGGTTATTGGCAGCAACTATGATGCGTTCCAAAGCTATCATGGTCATTGAAATGATAGTTTCAATAGCTGCAAAGTGGTCTTGATTGTGACTATGACTGGACAACATGATCATCCTGATGAATCTAAGCATGATGATCTCAATAATGACAAAAACGAAGAGTGAAATCTTACTCCTCAGGAGGCAATGAATAACCAAACGTGCAAGGAAGAGAACTTGATGTACTACATCAACTTGCTTGAAAAAACTTATGATTTTGAATACTTTTCCAAAAACCTTGCCTCAGCAATACAAAGTTGATGCACTGCATCAAGTTAATCAAAAAACATATGAGATTTGTCACTTTTCAAACTTGGTGAGAAAAAAGCAAGAAAGCATAACAAAAAGAAAAAAAGAAAAATTTTGAAAAGAAACAAAAAAATGTATATTTTTAAAAATTTTACATCAAAATATCATCATTAAATTTCAATAAAATTTAGCTTCAGGGGTGTTGCCTTTGAACCCCCACAAGGGGAGGAGGAGGGACGATAATTATAGAAAAAGAAGAAAAAGAAAAAATTGATGAACTAATTTTGGACATTTGATGCATTACAGCAAAATTGAGAGAAAATCATTAAACTAATTCATGGTAATTTCGTGTACTATAATCAAGTTATTAAAATGGAGTGAACTTGATATACTACATCAAAACTTGATGGATTACATCAATCTTGCTAAAAATGTTATAATATTTCAAGGAGCCTTTATGCATTGTATCAAGTAAGGAAAAATAATTATATTAAAATTTAAGTGAATTTGATACACGGCATTAACTCGACCAGACTATTGGCTAAAATTTAAGGAGACTTGATGCTTGAGCCAAATGTTACCATCGGTTCTCTAGGCAAGATTGCAGTTTCTTGGATGGAAATGTACTTAAAGGCACACTGTGAAGTTATGCCAACAACAGGGAGGTTGCATCTTGCAAATAACTTTACTATAACTAAAGTATATTCCATCTACAAGCAAGTTATGCTTCAAAATGCAGACAAGTTTGTTAGCTATCCATATTTCACCAGATTGTGAAAGTCCTTCTTCAGCAATGTATCAATCCTAAGGAAAGTTAGAATGGGAGTACATAGCATGTGTGCAAATTTAAAAGCTCAACGAAAGAATGTAAGAGACTATGAGGAGCTTGTGATGGCAAAGGAAGCACTACAAATTCATCAGGAAGAGCAATCAACAAAGAGAAAAAAGTCCATGCACCATAAGTATAAGTATTTTGCTGTGCAAGAAAGATATATTGGACTTGTCATTGATGGTATAGATTAGAAGAGGTCGTGCTTACCTCATTTTTCTTATCTTTCAAAGAATGTCAGTGAAGAAACTATTGTACAAATGCATTTAGTGGGGGGCCTTGTGTACCATGGAAGAGTCCATCCTAGAGTATTCTTTACTTATCCAAATGTTCATAGTGATTCTAGCCTTACGATCACAATTTTGAACATTGTACTCTCTAGCTAGGAGGGTGCTTTACCACATGTTCTTTATTTACAGTTGGATAACATAGCAAGAGAGAACAAAAATTAGACAATTTTGGGCTACCTCAATATGTTGTATACATGGGGTTATTTCAAAAAGTAAAAGTGAAATTTTTAATGGTGGGTCATACACATGATCATATTGATCAAATGTTTAGCACATTTGCTAAGTGACTATCTCGACACAATGCTTTTAGCTTGCCTAAAATGATGTGTATCATACAAGACGCTTATACACCAAAACCAGTTGTCATGCACCTAAGAGAAACATATGACTTCAAGCTTTGTGCATATGGCTCAAAGGAGAAAAATGTAAAATCTTTGCACAAGTTAAATGACCTCAACTCCAACATGCATTTCTAATCAAGAGGAAAAAGGAAGGTGGTAGAGTACATCTATATGGAGAGCAATTCTCTTTTAGTAAGTAAGAGTGGTTACCTTCAAGGGGACTTAAGTTCTTGAGATTTATTTTAGATACTATAATGCTTGCAGCAAAACAAGAACCCTTGGATTTCATCAAAGAAGGCAAAGAAGCATCCAAGAAGGGATGAGAGATCGACCATGCCAAATGTATACAAGAATGAAGACAATTAATTTAAAAAGTAAGAAAGTATGCAAGCACACAGGATGTGACTTGGTGGGATAATTTTTTCCAGGACCAAAAGAAAATACTTACAAAATACAAAATGATGATTGGCATCTAATAGAACTTTTTGCACAGACGAAAAGTTTGAGTACTACAAATCCTCTTGTAAAGAACAATATACAAATGTTAGAGAAGATCCAAAAGATCTTACATCCTAAGGAGCAAGAAATGTATACTAGTAGTAGAAGATCAAGAACAACAATTGAGAAGCTACAACAAATATGGAAAAGTGATATCAATGATATCAAGGTAGGCTTACTTGTGGCAACACTGGGCTGAGGATGATGAGATGGGTCATTCATTTTGGATAGCAAAAGTTTTGGAAGTTAAGAAGAATGATACCTTAGGTAAGATATGCTCCGTAGATGTATGCTAGTTTCAAACAAAGCATAAGGATGAACTTGTAGGTAAATACACACTAGCTATGGACTCTACAAGAAATCCTACAACAAAAAGAAAGCGAGCAAAGTCAAGCCGATGCACAAGCATATTGAAACTTGATGAGGTGGATATATTAGTATATGATTTTTTCGTTATAACAGGTGGACATCTTAAGAAGTCAACCATTGCAATTCTCAAAGAGAAAGTTCTTGGTTTGCAACTCAAAAAGATGATGATCATGATCATGATCATGATGACCCTAGGAAAACAAGATGTACTAGAAGTAGAGCCAAAAACTTGGAAAAGCAAAGTCTGCATTTAGATGAAAGCAATAATCTTGTTGATAGTAGAGAAGAGGATGCATCATCTAGTTCAAAAGGTGCATGGACAGAAGCTAGTAATACTAATGGTGCAACATAAGAGAAAGATGAAGAAGAGTGAATGGTTACAAATATGAAATTTATCCATGTTTTTTTTCCCTCTTCTTGTTGAAATATCTATCATTTTTTCAATTAGCATAAATTTAGTAAATGTTTTAGAATCTCACCAACATGTATATATGGAGTCTTAGTGAATAGTAAGTTTTATATGATAGATAAAATTTGTGTACTTCTCTTATGGTCCCCATTAAATTTTTCTTTCAAAATCTAGGTACTTTTCAAGATGACAAATATGATACTAATAAAAAAAATTAGTCATTTTCATATCATTTTTTTAAACGTTGACTCAAAAAGTGTGATTTTTAATAATAATATGAAAAAATGATAGTTTTTTAGGAAATCTTTGAAAAGATTCCAAATGTTTTTTCTGAGATGCAAAAGGTTTGCAAGTGTATTCAACGAGATTGTCGAGGGTTTAGATAGAAGATTACCTATTCAATATAACATATAAGCATGCCACAAAGAATGAATCAACATGTGTGACTATTTTTTGTTGTGAAAAAATTAACAAAAAAGGTCGTTCCTATTCACAATGACTTGGCAAGACAAACGTGTCATGCAAATTATTCCATCTTTTCTTCAAAACTACCTTCAGAAATCCAGATAGTCCTTGCCAAACAATTGCCCCTATTTCTTCCAATGCCACTTTCAACAATTGTACATCGAATATGATCATGGAGAAGCTAGGGTTGTCTACTAAAATAACACTTTGCAAGTTGCCAAAATACTCTATCTCATCTACTACAATATTCAAATCTATGGCATGTCGTCAACTCTCTTGCTCAAACTTTGCCATAACACCACAATCCATCATGGAGCACATTTTGTCAATGCACTCGACTCAAAAATATCACCCACTTGACCATGTTGCGCTATAGATTTTATATTATACATCAAAATGGCTAGATTAGTTGTTGTGTACGAAATCTAGATAAATAACAAAGAAACATGCAGTCACCTTTGGACTCCATCCCCTTGAAAATTCCCACTTCTCCCTAGATACTTCTACCCCTTCGCCTAAAGCTGCAGTCAAGGTATCATCCAACCACCTTTTGTAGACATGAATCATGGCAACTCCATGACCTCAAGATACTGAGCTGGTTGATGGCGTGTGCTACGTCAAAATTTTGATCGTGTTGCCTTCCATTCCCTTTTGGCATACTCGTACCTACCAAGCCACTTCTCCATTGATATATAGTGCAACATACAAAAACAATTCACTTTCTCCTCCATGGCAACATCCATCATCTTTTCTATCCAATTTCTGACCACCACATCTCCTATTAGTCTAAAATTGTCCTTTAGCATCCACAGCATCCTATTATCTGAATCCACCATTGGTAACCACTCTGAAATATGCACCAATGCCTCCGACACTACCCAACCTTCAGCCATGCTACCCTCTAGACAAGAGTTTGTTTTCATATAAAGCCCTTCAAGGTTTTCATGAAGCGCTCCAATAAGAACTTTTAGTCATGTTAGTTTGTCCTCTTTAAAAAAAGTGAACCTAAGAGAACGCATCATACCCATCGGTGTGCAGATAGACCTGATAATTTGCTTCACCATGCACTTCTCTTTAGTGGACATGACCCAAGGAGCACGAGTAGTTGCATACAATCATTAGAGCTCGAAGCACCTCCATCTTGCCTATCTCCTTCAAATCTATCCATGCCCCTACAATGTTTCTCTTTCCTGTGATAAGATCCCACAATAAGCTACCAACATTCTTGAAAATGTGCATGGGATCCAACAAATGGTTGATTTGTAAATATATGCATGGAATATTCCATGAGGATCCAAAATATGACAACTCATAGAAAATTGAGAACCATCGCATTCCACTTGGAAGTGACTCCTTATGGACCATCTTCCATTTATACCAACTTTGGACATTCATTCATACTCCAGGTCATCCAAGGAAATTTTCCCTTAAATCGTGGCCCTCCAGCAAGAATGCAATATGCCCTTGAAGTACCATCTTCTTCATGGTCTATGACCTTCGGGAGTCCAACTATCCACACAATGGATGTGCATGATAACCTGAGGTAAGCAAACCTGTCACAATATCCCTACCTAGTCAAGGCAAACATAAACTAGCCATGTTAGATATCAGCAATGAGAACGAAAGCTGGTTTACCTAAGTACTTTCTGAACCCTAAAAAGTCATGCATGGTCCACATAAGAATGTCTCGTATATTAATGGACCACCTACCAACATGCTTACTCATGTCTTTTATAGCAATCCCCTCCTTCAACAAAATCTTGAGGATCATCAACTAATGGATGGAGATAGACATCCATGTTCTTAACTTTGTAGCATCCAAGAATGAGCAAGCTAAGAATTAGGTGTCCTTTCTTCATAAGAAGCCATGGCAGGATGTTGTAATTTACAAGGACTACTGGCCACACACTGTAAGAGCAGAGGTCAAATAGATTAATGCCATCTGTAAGCACTGTAAGCAAGACCAAGCCAAAGATTCATTGGCTCTCATGCAAAGCATAGAAAGGTGGAGTCAATGAGACTCCATGTGCATGAGTTTGTTTCGGTGTTCATTGGATTCCATCTGTGGACCCATTTTGTGCATGCCACATTGTCAGGCTCGCCATGCTTGACACACAAAACATGTGATTGATAGATTATAAGTGGAAAGTGCTTGAGAACCTTTTGATTAAGGAATGGTTTGTCCTTACAAGTCATGTTGATACCTATAAGAACCACACTTTAGGCATGTCTCTATGGTCTCGTAGTCTCCTCAAAATAGCACACAATCATTGGTACATGCATGAATGCTATTGTACTCCATGCCAAGCTTCCACAACACTAGTCATGTATCATCACGAGACTCGTGCATCATGTTTCCAAGTGGTAGTATGTTATATTTTAGCAACCTTTAAAAAAATTCAAATACCTTTGAAGAAAGTAAAAATCATTCTTATAGTGGAGTCAAAGACAAAGGAGCGTAGCATGTACTTGAACAACTTGATCACACTTGCATCGCTCCATCCATACTTTGCATGTACACTTAGAAGTGCAAGTAGCATCTTTAAGAAGTGAGATACTTGGCACCCATCATATAATATTATGGATGCTTTCTCTCTCAATGGATTAGATGACCATGCATCCATGGGTATTAATGCATTGATCATTGCCTCCATCTCAAGCTCCAAGATTGGAAAAAGGTCTAAAAGGTTCCAAATGTTTTTTGGTATCAAGGGAATAGTTAGCAGTGTACCCTCCAATGGGCTTATTGGCTCAAGCACTCCATCCATTACATACCCATGAACTCTTCTTACAGGTCACAATAGATGTATTCCTTGGGATGGAATGGCACCTCTCTATGGATATTTCTAGGACACATTTAATATTATTGAAGTTTAATTCAATTACAATTTGAATGTAAAGTATGATTGGTATATACTTTTCTTACCATTAACTCAAAGTCCAAGATTTCTTAGTCAATGATTTTTTATTGAAACTTACTAAAGCATTGCATGTGATCTATAGATAAGTGACATTTTCGTCAAATTGCCAGCTTGCACTAAGTGCAAGGACATAGGACATGCTAATTGAGATATGTCTCTCAATCTTGAATGATGCTGCCATTATCATTGTCCACTTCATCTATGTTATGGCAAATAATACATCACCATCCATTCTCTCCCTCCCTCCCTCCCTCCCTCCCTTCCTCTATCTCTCTTTGTTTCTCCCCCTCCATCCTTCCCTCTTTCTCTCCCTCCCTCCCTCTCTTTATTTCTCTCTCCCTCCCTCTCTTTCCCTCTTTGTTTCTCTCTTCCCTCTCTCTCTCTCTCCCTCTTTGTTTCCCTCCTCTTTCTCTTTCTCTCCTTCTCTCTCTCTATTTATCATGAAGCCCCCTCTCTCTCCCTCATTTCTTTCTCTCCCTTCTTCTCTCTTCCTCTCCCTCCCTTCTTCTCTCTATTTCCCTCTCTCTCAATGCATCTCTCCACAAATAAAAATAAAGAAAGAGAAGAAGAAAATAGAAAAACAAAAAAGAAGAGCCAATGTACCTACTTCAAAGGCTCAAAGATGAAACCCTTCATGTCTCCCTCCTTCTTCTTCACCTTTGCAGCTTCCCTCCCTTTTCTCCTTTGCACCCCTCTCCTTCTCCTTTGCGGATGGCGATGGCAATGGCAGAGGTGGTGATGAGCTCTATGTGTGTGTGTGTGTGTGTGTGTGTGTGTGTGTGTGTGTGTGTGTGTGTGTGTGTGTGTGTGTGTGGAAGGATACATGCAAATAGGGATACATAAAGTAGAACATTGCATGTGTTTAAGATACCCATGTGCATGCATGAAAATGAGTTTTTAAGTGAACATCTATATATACATACTTCACTAAACTATGTCAAGTATAATCTATCAAATTATAGAATGACACATCACACACATTAGGATACGTGGAGAGAGAGAGGGAGGGAGGTGTGAAAATGCATGGATCTAGAGCATGGCTTTGGTGGATGGAACACAAAGACAATGTTCATGATGACATAGATTAGATAGACCAACTGTTACTCAAGTGAATTAGGTTCCAAGATAGAAGCTTGGACTCATAAACACAATCTTGAGTATGACACTAACTATGGCTGAAAGGACAAAGTACAGTTGTATTCAATCATTGAATGATAAGAAGGTACATCACTTTATAGGCTCATGATGGTTCCCTTTTTCTCCACTATGCATATGGGATTCAGGACATCTCTTCTTGGAGCATACATCATTTGTCATTTCTCAACACCCCCCCTCAAATGATGAGTTCCTACACTTGCTGGCTTTTGCCCCCCCTACATGATGACATGGCCTGGGAGACTATCTCATAGGCAGCCTAGTCAAGTTAAAGCTTGAAACTTTACATCTTTGGCAAGGGTTTCTTTTACAAAGCAAATCCACTAAGGGAAACATAAGATCTTCAAAACAATCTATCTGCCAAAGTTGTTATTGATGGCAAAAGCATATTCTTCTTCTTCTCTTTCATTCATAAACTGATTTTGGTGATTACCATTCTGCACCTGTTGTGCTCTTTTATGTTGAAAACATGTCATCCGATCTTTGTTGTCGGAGTTGAATCCTCAACCTCGACCTCGGCCGTTTGCTCCAACAGCTCCTTTGGTGTATATTGTTCTTTTGTTTATTCTCTTCATCAAGAAGAGAGTGCTCAATATCTTTCTATGACAAATTATGTACATTGCTAAGAGTGTAGAGACAAGATTTTCATAAGGATCTTGGTTTACACTAGCAATGGCAAGTTGAGTTTTTAGACTTTTGAATTTGTGAATATGCATAGTCATTGAAGTATTGTTTTTAATGCCAAGCTTATAGAACTGCATTAACAACTTGACCTTAGAGTTTTTGGCTTGACTTCCAAAGATCTTATCAAGCTCATCCCAAGCCTTTTTAGCATCTTTGATGCCAGAGATATGGTGCAATACATCATCAGATAGTCCCTAGGCAAAGATGCCTAGAGCCTTGTTGTTCATCTTTTTCCACTCCTTTGTCTTGATTTGGTCTTCTTCAATGAACCCATCTTCATCATCTTCATTCTTGCTATCTGCATCATCCTCAAACAGGTCCCACAAGTCCTTCCGCATAAGCTGGTACATGGTCTTCTCCTTCCAAGCATGAAAGCCTTCTCCATTGAACTTGGCTATTTATTTGAGTTCTGCCATGTTGATCAGCTTCAAATAGCTAAGATAATACTAGAAAGTGAGTTGCCCAAGAACACAAGCAGATTAGTGCCAAATAACACTAGTTGAGTAATCAATGGATACTATTCTTGAGCTTAGTGTTGAATGTCGGTGATTTCTCATGAACTTTTTGGATGACTTCTAAGCTTATTCAAGCATTTCTAGATCTGTAGTGAGCTCTAGAGAGTGTAGCTTAGTGATTAAAATCACTCTTGATGATAATAAGAAGAGAAAGTCAAGCTTTCAATTTTCTGGCTATGGCTGCCAACAAACAGACAACTAGGGTTTTGCTTTGTGTGAGCAGCAGAGGAAGAATTTTGGGAAACCCTCTTGGATGAGGTTAGCCCACTTGGGGGGCTACCAAAGCCCTATGGTGGCAGCAAAGATTATGCCATGTGCAAGTTGAGATGATGCACGAATTGTTGCTTAGTGCAAACTATGCCAGATCTGAAAGAAACATCAATCCTAGCCATTGTCATCAGTTATGTCAGGTTTTGAGGTGCTGAGGGGGTGTGCCTTGACCTACAAAGGCTCCATAAGGATGCAAAGCTAAAATGACTTGGTTTGCTCACACTACCTCCTCCAAGGTTAGTAGGTATGTCAGGTCTACAGGCACACACAGGGACATCAACCAATAATTTGTGCAATGCTAGGCAACAGAGACCCCAATCCTCTACTGTAAAGTGAAACATTGATCCTTATTGAGTCAAGGAACACTTCTTTAGAAGGATTCTTGATGAGATTGGGCTTGTGGAGGAAGATCCAGGAGCTCAAAGCAGGGTAGATGTAGTCTAGCTATGGCAGTCATCATGAAGGTCAAGATGAAGTTGAAGTTGAAAAAATGGAGTCATGAGCTAGATGTAAACTGAATAGAGATGACCAGAGGTGAAGAGAGACTAGGGAAGCAGTGTATGGAGATCTGCCATGCTCAGTTGAGCTCTGATACCATGTGAGAATGCATGGATCTAGAGCATGGCTATGGCAGATGGAACACAAAGACAATGTTCATCATGACATAGATTAGATAGACCAATTGTTACTCAAGTGAATTAGGTTCCAAGATGGAAGCTTGGACTCATAAACACAATCTTGAGTATGACATTCACTATGACTAAAAGGACAAAGTGCATTTGTATTCAATCATTAAATGATAAGAAGGTACATCACTTTATAGGCTCATGATGCTTCCCTTTTTCTCCACTGTGCATATGGGATTCAAGACATCTCTTCTTGGAACATACATCATTTGTCATTTCTCAACAAGAGGGAGGGAGAGGGAGAGAATGAAATGCTAACAACCCTATGCCCTCTAGGATTGTTTGACCACTTACTACTTTGTATGTTCTTTATATGAGTGACCAAATTTTCTATTTTAGTATGTTTAACCTTATAGAGAAAGGAAGAGAACCCTACGCTCATTTTGCTTCCATAAGTTGAAGATGGCATCTATCTAAGATTCCTTGACTACTTACTACTTTGTATGTTTTTCGTATGAGTAACAAAGTTTTGTCTTTTAATATGCTTAACCTTCTAGAAAAGGGAGAGAACCCTAGGCTATTCTTGCCCCCTAAGCTAAAGATAGAGCTTATCTTTCTTACCTCTATATTTGAAGTAGAAATCCTATTCTCTCACCAATAAAGACCCACTCAATCCATTATAGCGTTCACACTTAAAAGTTTAAATCCTCCTTGCATCAAATGCTACCCACTATACCAACTCCTAATCCCCCTTTCTTTCATATCCTAGGCTCCAATCAAAAAATGTTAATGCTTCATATTGTCTAAAACCCTTTAAGATAGATACAGATTGTGTTTTTTTAGTTTATGAAATGGAGTTGCAAATCACAAAATACACAAGGGATCATCTTTCTTATTTGTGAATATATGTGAATAGTATATGGTAAAGCAATTCATTACCATGTGTACAACATAGATAACTAAATTCCCTCTAAGATTTGTCCACTTATGCTCATATTCTAATCCAATAGGATGAAACCACTTTTTCAAGTGATGTGCTTAAACTTCTAGAGAAAGGGACATGAAGATGGACCCTATCTTTCATACCCCTATTATTTTAACTTTGGGCTCTTACATCGTAAATCCCTATAGTTGTAACCCTATGCCCTATCATTTTCACCTCATTGAGAGGTTAAAGTGGAAGAGAAGTGTTCGCTATAGCTACATTGGAGCTTTATCCCTTTTCAAAGATCTTGGTATTGTTTGACTAGTCATTCCAATAACAATTTTGGACATTATTGAAGGCAATTGTTTTCCAAGTGGCCTATGATTATCTTAGCCTACATAACATTATTGATATCATAGACTTTTTTGTACATTGTGTGTGTGTGTGTGTGCGTGCGCGCGCGCGCAGAAGCGCGTATGCACATGTGCGCATGTGCACATGTGCGTGTGCACGCGTGCACGTGCATGCGTGCATGTGTGTGTGTGTGCGTGTGTGTGTGTGACCTCTCTCAAACCCTAAACACTAAGAGTTTAGAGTCCTCTCTCTCTCTCTCTCTCTCTCTCTCTCTCTCTCTCTCTCTCTCTCTCTCTCTCTCTCTTTCTCTCTCTCTCCATTTGACAGGTATGTGAATATGGTAATGTAAAGTAGCACATTGCTATGTGTGAGACACGAATAACCCTATGCCTTCTAGGATTTCAAAGAGAGAGAGAGAGAGAGAGAGAGAGAGAGAGAGAGAGAGAGAGAGAGAGAGCGAGAGAGAGAGAGAGAGAGAGAGAGAGAGAGAGAGAGAGAGAGAGAGAAGAGTTGTCTCTCTCAAACCCTAAACCCTAAGAGTTTAAATTTTTATGTGCCTTATTTCCCCCAAATGGTATGTATAACATCTTCTAGAAAAAGTGAGGGAACCCTAGGCTCTTCTTGCATGCATACCTCTAAGAAGGACCCTGCCTATCTTACCTCTATAATTTTAACATTGTCAGCTCTTACACCATGAAACCCTCATAGTTGTAACCTTAGGCCTTATATTTTAACCTCGTTGAGAGGTGATAAGTAGTTGGCATTTATTTTCAAGTGGTTTCCAAGGCCCTATTTACTATTCACTAGGGTGTCCTATGTAAGGAATGCTAGGCTCCTTTTGGTCTACATATCTGATTACATATTCTTTATGTAATTGACATGTAATTGATGAACTTTTCTCTTTTGATGTAGGAGCTTATATATTAATGGAGTGAGGTAAAGCCAATACTGCAAATGGTATGCTAGGCCTTTCTAAAGAAGTACTTTTCACTCCTCCTAGCAATTTAAATCTAGCAAGACAGCAATGCCAACTTCTATTAGTCACTTGCCTAATTGGTCCTAGTTATGTGGATATAAAATACTTCTTTTTCATTCCTTATACGAGTTTGTGACATTGTTTGCTGTGACTTTCGACCTAAATTTGTTCTATGTTTTATGATAGTCCTGATGTAGGCTCCAAGAAAGTGAATGTTCATAAAATGAAAGAAGTAGCAAGGAGACAATATGTTTTCCTTGGGAAATGTGCAAGAATTATTAATAATGGGAGGAAAGCTAATCCAACTCCAAGTTTTTCTACTTTTAAATCCCTTGAAAGTAAGATGAAAGAGTTGTCTGAGATGCAAATAAGTTTATGTGAATGTGTTGATGGTGCATTTGGGATGTTTTCAATAGAATTGAATGAGCAAGCCAAAGGTTTGCATTAAGTTGTGTGTGAAACAAAACACACACAAGATGTACTTCAATAGGTCTCAACCAAATTAAGGGCTGAAGTGAAGGCTCTTTTTGGAGTTGTGAGACAAGTATACTAACCAATATGTTGGAAAATGATATGTGGATTGTGTTTTGGGGGCATGGAGATGACTAGCAACTTGTGATTTCCAATAAAGGTTATCGATTACCTTTCTTGTAAATGCAAGAGAAAGTTTTCCTACTACAATAGGAAGTGCACTTGTTGAAAATGAGTGTTGGTGGATTTCATGCTTTGTTGCAATAAATGAATCCTCGCTTGAGTGATCATAATTGAGGCAAAATGTAATGTGCCCAACTAAGATGTCCTTAGTGGCACAATTGCTAGATTGCTCAAACTGAAGTAGTTGCACTTGGTTCAAGGAGAGTGAGAAAAGAGGGCGAGTATAGGCACGTGGATCCCTCTACCCGTAGGCAAAGTCTCACTCCATTCCCCCTAAAATGACACAAATTCAAGGTTCTAATTGATTCTACTTGGTTAATGCTACCTATAATATAATGTTTTGAATTGTGGAGAAGCTTTTAGCTTACTAAGACTACCTTGCCTTAGGATTGATTCATTAGGAATCTCACCTTCTTGCTTTCCTCGATTGGATAGTTTTAGTTAGTGAATTACCTAGCACATTTATATTTGGATATATAAAATTAGCTTCTTTAATTAGCCTTTTAAGTAATAGTATTTATTTACGTAACATAGGTTATGACACACAAATAAAGAAAATAGTCATTTGGAAAATAGCTTTTGTTTATATAAGAATCCTATACAATTATCCACCTTTCGCCCATATAGAAGAATGATCCAAGGGTCTTACTTCTACCAAGATTTTGTACCTAACTAGTAACGAGACCCTCAAGAAGTCTATCCTAAGTCACATAGGGATTCAAGCAATTCCTATGAGCCTAAGGGGTTTACTAGCCAGAGTCCCCTTGGCACCCTCACCTCCTCTTGCCCAAAGGTTCCCTATGGAGTGACCTCTCGCTATCGAGGCTAGTCCAAGCTTGCTGAGGCAATAAAAACCAACCCCCTTGGTGAAGGGTACCGCAACTAGCCTTGGGGGAGGTCTAATGCAACACTTTTTATTTTGTTGTAAATTAGGTGTAATTAGGATCTTAACTTGTACAATCAAATCTCTCAAGTCTTATTTTAGCTTGTGAAAGCTCAGTCGAAAACCTTGGAGTCCCCTCGTGCAAGTTTGTTTTTAGGCAAATGATATGTAAGCTAACAAAGCAAGTATTTCCCCTAGAAAATTTGGGCTTCTAATTTCTCAAAGGGGATCTCTTAAGTTCGTGTGTGTGTGTGTGTGGGGGGGGGGGGGGGGATTGGGATCTCTCTTTTTTGGTGGGAGAAGGCTGTCTAGAGTTTTGGAGAGAGAGTGTGTGCAATGGGGGTTAGTGTTTTAAGGGGCAAGGGGTTTTAGCATTTTGGTATATGCTAGCCTTTAGGGGGGAATGAAAGATTTAATGATTTTAGGGGATTCAAAGGCTTTTGGAACTTGGGAGGGAGCAATTTAAGTTTGCCATGTTGGGCTCTCTCTCTCTCTCTCTCTCTCTCTCTCTCTCTCTCTCTCTCTCTCTCTCTCTCTCTCTCTCTCTCTCTCTCTCTCTCTCTCTCTCTCTCTCTCTCTCTCTCTCTCTCTCTCTCTCTCTCTCTCTCTCTCTCTCTCTCTCTCTCTCTACATAAAGGGCCAAATTTAAGATTGTAGGGCATTTTAATGGTGGCCTTAATCTAAGATATCTAGTTTAATACTAAAACCATTCAAAGACATACATGCCCTTATACATATGAAAGACTCATGAACCCCAAGGTTGTACCTTCAATATACTCATGCTCACATACCATAAGATGTGCATGATTATGGATATAGCCTTTGATGTAACATATGAAAAGCGAGCATTTCACACACATCTAAGGACAATTTGCTAAATCATAGTGACATTCTTGATAATACCAAATGTAGCTTCAAAGCTCTCCTAATTGTACTTCCATCTCATGTGACTAATATACTAATACACATGTCTCTCATGTGATTAATATACTAATGTGGTTCTGTGTGTGTGTGATTTTTCTACCCCCTCTCTTATTACTCTATCATCGTGTTTGAGGTGACAAAGAAGTTAAGATTTTATGGTAAGGGTTAGGGTCTCTCTCTATTTGTGGGAGAGGGGTGTTTTGAGTTTTGGGGAGGGAGAGTTAGGCTTGCATGGGGATTAATGTTTTCGGGGGCAAGGGGGTTTAGCATTTGGTACATGGTTATAGTCTCAACCTTTTGGGGGAAGGGAGAAGGAAAGGTTGGATGGTTTTAGGGGATTCAAAGACTTTCAGAACTTGGGTGAGGGAGCAACTTAATTTTGCCATGTGGGGCATTCTCTCTCTCTCTCTCTCTCTCTCTCTCTCTCTCTCTCTCTCTCTCTCTCTCTCTCTCTCTCTCTCTCTCTCTCTCTCTCATAACCTAGCTTGACCAAACAACTCACCAACCTAGGTCGGCCAGACTTGCCTTCAGAGGTTTAGCAATGAGTGGGAGCATGTAGCTACTACCACATCATGCTTTTCCTGCAACTCACTTGGCCTTATTGCCTTGTCTGCTATGCTTCCTAAGAAAATACCCAAGTTTCGTTACTCTACTTTTAAGTGTGACACTATGAGTATGCTCATAGTTATCGGGTTCCTCCATCCTATTGGAAGGAAGCAATTTCTGCTATTTGTTTTATCGATAATAGGGTCTATTCAAAAACCATCAACTCTTCCCCATTTACTCGATGGTTGAATTGTCTACCTAACTTCATATCTTTACGTGTTTTTGGCTCACCTACTTATAGCTTTGCCCCTCTAGATGATTGCAATAAATTGCAAGCCTATGTTACATTTTCCATGTTGCATTCTCTCTTAAATATGAAAGAAAACCTGAAAATATGATGATATAATAATTTCCCACTTGCTCACTGGTTTTATGGACCCTACAAGATCCTAAAATGCATTGGAGACTCCATGCATAGATTGGAACTACCCTCTTCTACTAAGATTCGTAATGTGTTTCATGTTAGTCAACTCAAGCCCTTCTATGGTACTCATATGGGTATAGTTGATGAGATGCCACCTATAGATGAAGAAGGTCTTATTCAATACATCCGTGAGGAGATCATAGGTCAACATGAGAAGAAGCTTTGCTCTCTTTCTATCATTGAGTATTTGATTAGTTGGAGAGGTTTGCCAGCCAAAGAAGATACTTGGAGGCTTGAAATTATATTAGATGAGTTTCCTTACCTATGGGATGCATTGAGGCATAACTACAGTGGAGCTAGTTATGGAGCAATCTACGTTTAGTAGCCTATTTTAGAACAATTTTTATTCTAATTTTTTTTTTAGAAATATGCCACCTACATAGGGTCAAAGTACTCTTCAATAGCTACCTTTTGACGTGTGACATGCTTCATTTAGATAGTTTTATTAGAAGCTATGGTAGATTTTGTTCAGCAAGGTGTGTTCTTGTAGCAAGCTATCTACTCATTCTTGAGCTTATTTCTTGAAGATTTAAAGTCTCTAATCTCTTTTGAAGATATTGAGACTATGTATACAATTGAGTCTTACCTTCATGTTTTCATTCCAATCAATATATCTTCAATCTTTCATTCATTTCCCATACTTTATCTAGTTGAAATTAGAGTAGTAATTTATTTCATCCATCCTTCTCAATCATTATAAGTTTGTTTTTGTGGGGAAAAACCTTTAGGTAGGGATGGATTGTAAGAAGTTGGAAAGAATATATATTCTAGTATGGAATAGTTAATAATACCTTCTCACACTAACATAGGTATAAAAGGTGTGAGACGTAAATATTGATATATTTTGGCAATAATACAATTGTTGTCTCTCACCTCACCTCCTTATTCATAGTAACTTCCATGGCTTCTCTCTCCTCTTTTCTAACTTTCTAGTATTTCTCTCTTCTCGTCGCTCTTTTCTCTCTCCTCTACTCTTGTTTCTCTCACCTCTCAGTTCTCTCCTTGACAGAAATCCATCTTTACATCCATGTGATAAAGGTCTAAATCTAGCTGAGCAACCAAAGCCAGTATCAAAAGTAGGGTAGTTATCTTGACTACATGAGAAAAAACCTCATCAAAGTTAATACCATGCTCTTGCTTAAAATCCTTAACAACCAATCTATCCTTGTATGGTAGCTTAGGGCATTCATGTATACTTTTCAACTTGTATACCCACTTGCATGGTAATGTACGATTTTTATTAGGCAAAGAAACCGAATCTCGTATGATTTTTCTATAGTACTCTAACTAGATGACTCTTTCCCAAGAGTGATTACCACCTCTATGTATGGCCTCCTCATAAGCAAGAGGCTCACCAACATTTATCACCACAAGATAGTCCATGGAGGGCTCAAACTGCTCAAGAGGACATGTATCTCTAGTAGAATGTCTCAAAGCAGGCTATGAGGCGTGTATATCTTGTCTATCATCATGGTCATGGGCCACTAGAGTATCAACTATGCAGATTGTCTAGTTGGCTATATGAGAGCAAGAGGCTCCTCCTGAAATATCACCATACTTAACCACAACTACTTGCTTAGGCTACTTGTTCATTTTCTCCTCATGAAAAATAACATCATGGCTATGGATAATCTTTCGAGTCTGCAAATATTCCATAGGTGATAGCCCATCTCACCTACATCCCCATAACCAAGAAAAATACATTTTACTTACTTAGGATCCAACTTATTGCGCTTGTCCTTGAGAACGTGGCAAAAAGCCTCACAAGAAAAGATACACAAATGAGCTTATGATGGAGACTTTCTAAACCATACCTCCTCTACAACCTAATATAGCCAATAGTAGTGCATGAAGATCTATCAATCAAATGCATAGTAGTAGAACTACCTTAGCCCAAAGGTGTTATAGTAAGCTTGCTTGGCTAAGCATACTAAGGACTCTCTCTTAAATCATCATGTTTATGCACTCAGCCATACCCTCTAGGATGGGGTGTATAGGGAGGTCAAATAATGCTTAATGCCCTTTTTATCACAAAATTACTCAAAGGTTTTAGATACATACTCACCTCCATTGTTAGATTATATGCATTTCAGCCTATACCTAGACTGCTTCTCAACAAGAGCAAGTTAATGTTGAAACATAGCCAATGCTTTAGATTTTTCCTTTGTGGGATAGCCCCAGACCTTATGTGAGTAATCATCAATGAAAGTAATAAAATAAGTCATGCCACCTAATGATTGACAAGATATAGGTCGACAAACATTAGAATGAACAAGAGCCAAAGGCTCACCCATGTGCGTCATTCCAGAATTTTTATGTGAATTGTGTGTCTACCTTCCATAAAGACAATGGTCACAAGAATCAAAATATTTATAGCCAAGGGGTAGAATATACTGCAAATGAGTAAGTATTTTCATTCCCTTTAATGATGTACCCAAGGTGACAATGCCATAACAATATGTGTGATAGTATTGCCACAGCCAAAACATGGTCAATAGACCCAAACACAAGGAATAAAGAGTCCCAAACTTTGCATATTGTGCAAGGAAAAGATTCCCAGGGGTAATCTTTCATGAGGAATCACCAAAAGATACAACGTAACTTGCATCATTTGATTGTTCAGCAAAGGCTCTTGGTTAAAGCCAAAATATGGCATACATTATGCAAAGTAAAGATGCTATTGAAGCAAACTACAACCATACATATCTAATACCAATAATATCTAGTGCTAGTTCATTAGCCAATCTGAAAAATCTTATCATGCTATGATAGGACTGGAACCACTCATTATGAGAGGTAACATGAAATGAAGCCCTTGAATCAATCAGCCCCACAACACCAAGCATAAACCCATAAGGCATAAGTCAACTATGAAACATTAAGAAACGAAGCTGCAAAAGTATGTAATCATCATCCGAATTAGTTTACACTACATTAATCTCTTCAATCTTGATGTTGGACTTACTGAGGATAATGCTCTGATCATCATTCTTTTCCTACACTTTGCACTTTTCATTTTTCTTACACTTGTCATCATGTATTTTATGGCATTGTGACCGAACATGACTAGCTTCTCACAATAATGGCAAGTCAATGTAGAATTATGGCCATGAGACTTACTGTGCAATTGTCCATGTGACTGAGAATGAGACTTCTAAGAGTCTCTCCCATGGTTGTCATTACCACTCTAAACATTACTACCTCTAACTATCAAAGCATGAGAACAATGGGAAGCATCAATATTCTTTCAATTGACTCCTTCATTTAATAATGCACCCTCTACATCCTGCAATTTTAGTCCATCAACATGCATATTTACACACATAGCAGTATAGAATGTGTCCCATGATTCGAGTGATATAACCAACCAGAATAATGGTGGAAGCTTCTCCTTAAAGTTAATCCCCTGCAAAGACATGTGACTGAAAATAAAACGAAACTCATTTAAGTGGGCAGACATGGAAGTCATTTTCTTCATACAAAGGTGTACAAGTTGCTTTAGCCAATGCATCTGAGAGGTAGGGATCTACTTATTATAGACATCACGAATCTTCTCCCATAACTACCATGCAGTTTGCCCTTCAAAGACAACATTGTGGAATACCTACTTAAAGAGTGACAAAATGATTGTGGATTTACAAAACTCATCCAATTTAGCCCAATCCTTCTCATTAAGGCGTTCAAGCTTTACATCCTCGTGTCTCAATGGCTTAATCTATAATTTTTGCACCAAGAATTGTCATATCCGTGTCTTCTAGTAGCTATAATTAGTGCCATCCAATTTTTCAATGTTAAAGATAGCACTATCATTTGATCCACTAGCCATCATGCCAACAAATGAAAGCACAATACAAGAAGAAAGGCTACTATAAATGATACCAAATTAGTTCAAAATCACAGCTAAGTCAAGGTAATGGAAGAAAATACCAAAGTGTAAAGCTATCCACTAACTACCAATAATGAATTATCAAATTAGAGCATCTACTCTCGTAAACAATGCATAAGCCTGCAATTACAACATTTCTCTAATAAATTTTGTAGTGAATCCAATATATATATTGTGGGCAATTGATTAGGAAAACCCAAGCTCGCACTGATAGGTATATTCTACAACAAACGGATATGCAAGAGCAGCTAGTAGTGACTAAACATGCAATTGGTACCAAGATCTATCACAACCTCAATATGTTAGTAAACCATACATTTAATAGGCATAGACATCACGCATGTAGTAGGTCTTAGGGGAGGAATAAAATAGAACTTCCAAATGCATGACCGATGAGCAAGGGTAACGAAGCTCAATACATAGCCAAGCAGTATGTATACATCACTAGCATCACTCTATTAGAAATAGGTGCTAGATCCAAAGCATGAATCAAATCAGCCCACTGAAGAGTAACTACGTCCAAGAAGTATCAACAGAGCATGTGGAGGACTTCAAACACTTGAAGAAGGCTTGTCTTTCATCCTAACATTGGATCCTCTGTTATAGCACAACTGTTGTATATAACAGAGGATGAAAGCCAAGCCTTGTTCAAGTGTTTGAGAGCAACCAAGTAAGCAATGAGCTGCTATAGGTAGGAGTAAGTCTTGTTGTCCACATAGCCTAGAAATCAAGTGCAAGCCTTCTAGACCATGTTGCTGCTCCTAAAGCTTATGTTGAATGTGATGGAGCTCAAGAGGCACTCTAAGGTGCTTAAACGATCCTCCTCAATGCCATGAAGAAGCTTAAACAAGCTGAGTGAGTGAGCAACAATGGTTATCTCTTCAAGCTGAAGCCATGGCTACCATTGATGAAGTGGTGTAAGTATCAAGTCTAGGCTAAAGCAATGGGGGTGAAGCTCCTTGATCTTAGCTTTGATACCAGTTCAAGGGAGAAGCTCAAGTGGGAGCATAAGTAAGCAGAAGTAAGAGACAGATGAGCTATGGTGGAAGGAGCAAGAGAGCAAGAGAGAGAGGAGAGAAAGAAAAACAAGATGTGGGAACTCCAACAATCACAATGTGTGACTGGCCTTCCCTTTTCAGAGCTGGTGAGCAGTTACGACGTGCATGCCCGGTACGAGCACCGTGGCAGGACAGCAGACACAATCATTGCAGATCGAGATGAGGAGAGAAGGCTAGCCCGCAAAGCATTGCAGGGCATAGCAGAATACAATAGGGATCAGCTGGCTAGGAGCCAAAGGCAAAGCATGGAGCTCCATGAGGTGCAGCGAGTGCTGAACTTGGCTGGCCGAAACCAAACTAACCATGAGAGAGCACTAGAGGGAGACTTGACATTGAGCGAGCTTCTCATGAAACGACTGCTCGATAATACAGCAGTAGAGCAGAGTACCACTGCACTAGAGACATCACTGCTCGTAGGATTAGGGGCAAACCAAGGCTCAAAAAGCCAAGACAAAATACCGATTGTTGCCAAGCAACTCGATAAGTACCAACTGCATGACGATTCATACAGCTTTCTTGAGCAGTTTGAGCAAGTCTGCGAAGCCAACGGCCTCAACGACCAAACTCAACACTCGCAAGCATTCGGGCTTTGCCTAGGTGACAAGGGTAGGACGTGGTATACGAGCCTAGATGTTGCCGAGCGAGCCAACTTCAATAACCTCAAGGATCTCTTCGTCAAGAGATTCGCCGAGCCCGGATACTCTGATAACCTGCTAGTACGCTTGATGAACATCAAGCAGAAAGAGAAGGAGGATATCCGCGACTACGTGACCCATGTGAGGAGTCTCTTTAAGAGAATCCCTCTAGGTGAGCAACCGACTGATAGAGCAGTTTCGACTGTATTCATTAGTGGAATTCGAGACGAGGAGTTGTATAAGGCTTTGGCAGGCAATTCAAGCTTGCAGCAGGATGCGGTAGCTAGGGTGTTTAAGGAAGCCATCAGAGTTGATGACCAGCTGAAATAGCAGAGCTCTAGGAGCTCAAATCTAGAGAAGACCAACCCGGAAGCTCGGAGAGAACGTCAGCCTCTAGTGGGCGGTCAATCCCATCATCCCAAGATAAGGGGAAGGCCACCGAGACAGACCAAGGCTTGGCTGAGGTCAAGATGGAATTAGCCAAGCTACAAGACATGTTGAGACGACCAACGCGCCCGCACGTCCAATGCGTGTACTATGGCGGAAACCACTTGCTTGCCGAGTGTCAAGACCCTAGGTCAAGACCTTGTGCTAACTGCGGTAAGTTCGGTCATGATGTCGCACATTGTAGATTACCAAGAAGACTTCCATACTCGTAACCCTACAGCCAGCCTTACCTAGCGAACAGGCCACAGGCATTCTTCGGAAGGGGAGCCCCATTGGCTCTTCCCACGCCTAATGATATGAAGCCAGCCGTCCCTAGAATGGACATAAATCTTATAGGTATTCCTAGACTGCCTGGTCCTTATGTGACCCATCCACCGAGCGACGCTCCAGTACACTACGTGGAGGAGCCGAATGATGAAGAGACCTACATATACCCCTACGTCTCACACGACGACGAGGGCAACGCGGTCCTCATGGATTATCGACCCATGCCGGTAATGGCGTTAGGACGAGGACGAGGTAGAGGCCTAGGAGGGCAGCCCGCAGGATCCAGTCACTTGTTGGACTTGTGGTCACCCCGGTTATGTCTCATCACGCTGCCCTGAAAGAGAGCAGCAAAATAGGAACAAGGCTAACCAAAGGTGCGCAGAGTGCAAAATCATCCATCTTTTCATAGATTTCCCAAAGCGAAAGTCGTCCTCTAGCTCAACCAACTTGCCATCTGTCCCATTGGGGTTTTTTGGTGTCGAAAACCCTGATGGGGAGGCCACGCCTATCCCATTGTGGGTTATGACCCGAGCCCAAACAAAGCAGGCCGGCATCTCTCTGCCAGGACTTAACAATCTTGACGCAACCTCGATAGGGAAGAAAAGCCGCAGGTGGAAGAAGAAGAGATCGGAAGCTAAGGTCACACTAAAGACTGAGAGTGCTACGACTCTACCTGCGGGAAGGAAGGTTTCAGACGTAGAGGCAGAGACTTCAGCCCTTAAGACGGCCGAAAAGGGAAGCACTAAGGTAAGGGAATACCCACATCCGAAGCGACAACTAGAGGCCATAGAGAAGGCAAAGGAATGGGTGAAGGAGGGTCAACAGCATCTCAAAGAAGCTAAGCCCATCATAGAGGACGAGATCGATGATCTCTCCAGCATAAGCACACCAATATCACCGCCTCAACCTAAGTCAGGAGAAGCAATTGTGCCACAAGTAGTGCCGCTAAGACCAAGCCTAGACGCGACAGAGCCGCAGATCAGCCGCGGCCATTGGCCCGGACAATCTAGGTTAGGGGAAGGACGAGTACCTAACGATCTCCTGACCACTCTAGTGACCACCCCTGTAACACTTAGCCTGGGAGATCTGCTTAAGCAGCATCCTACCCTATGGCAAGATCTTAAGCAGTGGGTCGAAGGATCACAAGAGCAGGTCATGGTAGACCCTCAAGACCAGGATGCAGAAGCGTAATTGCCAAGTTTGACGCTGCACTCCGTGCCTAAGTCCTTGCGCGTCAATGCCTTTTGGGAGGGCTCTGAGATGCACGCGGTCCTGTCGGTCCTAGCCCTAGGTGACACAACAAGAAAGGGAATCGCAGACACGGGAGCTGGGGTTAGTGTGCTTAGCCACGCAATGCTTCAGACTTGGGGAAATCTTCCTGTCAAAGCTGCTAGGTTTAATGTCATGCTAGCAAACAGTATGAGAGTGAAGCCATTCGGGGTACTGAAGAATTGGCCAGTGAAGATCACAGGTGTCCAGTTCTCTGTCGACTTTATAGTCATGAAGGGAGTGGACTACGATGTCCTATTAGGCCGACCCTGGATGCGCAACGCTAGAGTCATCGAAGATTGGGGTAACGACTTGATCTTCCTTGGCAATAGAACGGATGTCGTAAGAATAAAGATGGACACTTGGAAGACCTCACCATTCGACCTAGACGCCATCTTTGCTATGCTCAAGGGGAACACTCAAGTCAAGAAGCCCTATGGGCCCTTGACCAAGTATATCCCATGCCCAGAGGATGAGCAGGATTGGATGCACGTTCTTGCTACAATTGACTTGCCATTCTCAGATCATGAGGCATATGAGCAGGCCATTAAAACGATCGGCAAGTCTAACGAAGCACTCTCTACACCAGTCTGCATGATGGCAAGGAGCCGCCGGGGAAAGCCTGAGCCTGTCACCTTCCAAGTGCCATCCAACAAAAGGGAACTCTAGGGGATACTGGAATACCTAATGAACTAACTTGCTGGCAATCCAGCTGCAAATTTCAAACCACTCTAGGATCTCTTAGAGGAATCCAAGTGGCAATGGACCAGAATGTACGAGTTAAACCTCATGTATAACTAGGCCCTAGTTCCTGACCAACAACATGAGGCATACCAAGCCCTAGGAGAAGACGAGCAGTCGGATGACAATGATTCTAGTGACGAATATGAAGACTGCCAATCCTTCAGTGATGAGAGCAAGGGTGAAGTCGATACCATAGAATACGACACTGAAGGACGGGAAATTGAGCAGATACAAGCAGATGCCAAGCCATAGGAAAAGCAGACCCTTAGAGTAGAGCGAGGGGTCATGCGCATGGAATGTGATTGCACTTGGTTGGAAGGCATAGGAGCCATAGACCTTGAGCAAGCAGGCCTAGCCCAGCCAGGAACGACATCAATACTTAGGACCGAATCACCATCTGAACTGCGGCCACCAGGGGAGACCACCTCTTCTAGTGAAGATGGAGGGTTTCACTCTGAATCGGAAGTTAGTTTGGATAGTGATCCAGAGGTCCCTAGGCCGCCCACGACCAGATGCACCAAGGGGGACCTACCCGTCCACCTGAGGCGCAGACGATTAAGATAGGGAAAGGCAAAGCAAACCAGGGATACACGATCAAAAGAATAGCGGAAGCCGCAGGACCTCCCTAAACACTTCACGAAATTCAAAAAAGGGGATAGGGTGGTAGTTCTGCTAGGTGCCAAATGTCAAGGGCAGACGAGCGAACCAATCGAGGGACCAGCCAAAGTCAAGGAGGTAGACTTAGCCTAGGGAGGGGAAACACCACGACCAGTGTTCATTGCCGACAACTTGACTGGTAAAGAAGAAATGAGTCTTGTCGCTCTCTTGCGAGAGTACGTAGACGTGTTTGCCTAGTCCTTAGAAGAGCTACAGGGGGTAGATCCAAGTGTTGTGACTCACAACATACCCATGACGTTGAACACAACGCCGATCAAGCAGCGACGGTACCCTATGAATCCAAAACACGCTCATGCTATCAAAGAGGAAATTGACAAGCTGATGAGAGCTGGATTCATTTACAAAATTGAGCACACAGACTGGGTATCACCCATAGTCATTATGATGAAGAAGAACGGAAAAATCCGAGTGTGCGTCAATTACAAGAAGGTGAATGCTACTACGAAGAGAGACAACTATCCATTGACGTACACCGAGCACATGCTTGAGAGGGTGGCAAGCAAGAAAGCCTACAGTTTTCTGGATGGCTTCTCAGGGTACAACCAGGTGCAAGTGTATCCTGCAGACATGCGCCTTTGCCACTGAGTGGGGCGTCTTTGCATACATAGTCATGCCCTTCGGGTTGACCAATGCCCCTGCCACTTTCCAATGCCTCATGTGCACCATCTTTAAGGACATGCTTCGCAAGAAGTTAGAGGTCTTTGTTGATGACCTGTGTGTCCATTGGACCTGGATCGAATACTTAGACAAACTCTGCGCAGTCTTTGAATGGTGTCGCTTATATCGTCTCTCCTTGAACCCCTTGAAGTGTCAGTTTTGGGTAAAGCACGGATGCATCTTAGGGCATGTGGTGTCGAAGAACGGCATTGCCACTGACTTCTCGAAGGTCAAGGTTATTGTTGACCTTCCATCCCCAATTAATTACAAGGGAGTTCAATGCTTCTTGGGCCATATAGGATACTATCGGCGGTTTGTACTGAACTACGCACTGATCGCCAGACCATTGTACAAGCTGCTGATTGTCTTCGAGTGGACCGAGGCATGCCAACGAGCGTATGAAGAATTGAAAAAGGCTCTAACAACAGCACCAATTCTACAAGCCCCAGCTTGCAACCTATGCTCATTTATGGCATGTTGCCACTCCCACTCTTTGTGAGCTTGTCAAAAAGCAACATGTCCTTCAAGTGACATGTTGTTTAGCTCTCTTTTGGGTATGCCACTCCCCTTTTTCCTTCTTGGGTCTCTTCACTTCTTCTCGCTTTGCACTCTTGGCCTTCATGCTTTCAATGTATTGATTAGAGGAGGTCAATATAAGTGAGTGGGTGTAATCCACCAAGGCCTCTCCTGCATTCCTACATACACTCACTTCTGCACAAGGCACATTTAGGAGCTCCAATGTCCATGGAAGGGTCTCAACCAAGGTGGCTTGCACATTCTCTTGCATGGTTGTGTTCATGGCCACAAAGTCCATGTGGTCATAAGGGAGGTGATAGAAGGTGAGTGCATCTTGGTTGAGAGGCCAAATACCCGTGGCTCTAAATCCCACCTTTATATTCCCAATTGTCATAGCCTTGTTTAGTGCCCTTGAAGCAATGCATGCAATATCGGCCTTGCTTATCATTACATCATGGTATCACCCTTTCCTTTTAAAGGAAGAATTGAATGGCTTAAAGATTGATACGTCCAATCATTGAAGTCAGTAGGATGTATGAGATGGGAGAGTGACACTTTCTATGCCCCATGACTTAGTCTTTGCAATGAGCTCTAAACCAACATGGCTACTGGGACCACCCAAGACTAGTAAGTGATGATTGCTCTATCTAAAATGCTCCATCCATGCTGAGAATAATTGCATGGTCATCCATGCATTGTTTTGCATCAACATTGTAGCCCCTTCTTCGCATTAGCTAAGATAAGTATGCATGGGCCTCTTTCCCTTGAATCTATAGTACCCTGGCAATGAGTGACCCTTGACATTCACACAACTAAGAATGGTCAACCATTCTTGAGAGTCTAGTGTCATACCATACATGGCCATTATGCCCTCTTTAGCTAAAACCTTTACTTCTATGTCTCTAGATCCTTGACAGCAAATTTCTTTTGCATTCAAATGTTAGAAGGTAGGTTATTGTGTTGTCTATATAATAGCTCCAAATTTTCATACAATGACAAGCACTTCAGGCCTCAAATTTACACCTTATTGGTGCTCTAATGGTTTAGCTACTCTAAGGCTTTTAGCTCGGGATGGCACTTCCTAAACCTATGTAGCCAATTGTGGCCAAGAATACCATCAATGAAGGGGTTCACTTGGTTTCATAGAATTTAGCCACCTTCAAAATGAGGTCTTGAATGGTGGCCCCATGACCAACATCTTGCTTTGTGCAACACCATTGGACCACTACTTTTTCCTCCTATTCAAACAAAGTAAGCTCTTTCTTCTAGCCATGCACCCAATGGGTCATTCCACAGTAGCACATGCAGTAGCTCTTTGAGACATCCCACACTCCATTGCCTTTATTACAATAGCCATGTTAGCCTCCATCCAAGGCCTAGCTCTCTTCTTGGGCCTTTGGATAGTAGTTGCCACTTGAAGTTGGACATGGGGATGAGAATGTGTTTGCACATCTTGTGCAAACTCAATTGTGATCTCTATGATTATTGCCTTAGAGGGATAAACTCTCATCCTCAAAGAATTCATGGGTGGTGGAAGACTGTTAGGGGTAAAGGCACATGTGTCTATGCTACACGTGTATTCACTACACTTACAATACTTGCACACCTATATATTACAAGTGGCAGTACAACCTGCACACTTGTACAACACTACACGTGGAAATGGCTATAATTGCCACTTCATTCTTTGTTCTTTCAGTGACCAATGAGATAGCATCTGGGAATATGTTCAAATCGAGCTCCTCACTAGACCGATGGTCGGAGCTTTCTTCCGTCATGGTTGAGTTCTTGCGCTCCACTACACTGTCAATCAGGTTGAATAGACTTGACAGATCCTCGTCGTTGGCACACCTTGCTTGGTCCTACTCTGTGCTTTGATGGTTTGTCTATATCTTGGGTCCTCTCCTATTGGTGGGTTCCTTGAGTGTTTTATGTGAGTGAGTTCCTTTGGTTATTGAATACAAACCTCAATGTATGGTCACTCAGTAGTGTGTCATTTCTCGTGCACTTGTGTGCCCAATCAGGCTTTCAGCTTTCTTAAGTGTACTTCAAGTGCGGAAATTCCATGTGAGTGCAGCAAACAATTCCTCAGCGTCTTACACACTCTCGCTTGTTTCGGGCCTGATAGGATTGTAGGTCCATTTTCTGGTCGTTTTGTCAGGGTTTAGGGTTTCCTTGTATGTTGCCTTGTTCACTTTTGGTCGATCAGGTTTTACGGCTCAGTGGCTCACGTCTAAGTCCTTGGGTCTCGCAATTGTCCACTTCTAGCCACTAAGCAGCTGCGCACTACAATTTCTCACGTGTGCCAGAATCAAGTTCTGAGCGCCTGAAGGGTTTCGACAGTTTGCGCTACTGCGTATGTGCCAGGTCAGGTCAAATTTCTAAAAAATTTGACAAAAAGTTACACTCGGACCAATTGGTCTGAATTGCAGGGTCCGAGTAGGTTACTCGGACGGGCCGAGGCACAGGGTCGAGGGTTGAATTTTCAGGTTTGCCTCGGATGGTTTTGATTCGGACGGGCCGAGGTCGGATATGCCACGTGGCAAAAAGCTCTAATTCAGACGGGCCAAGTGGGTTGACTTGGACAGTTGCCTTGGATGGGGCCAACTTGGCCAAGTGGGCCGAGTGAGAAGGGCCGAGGGTCGATTCTGGGACTTGGCCCAAGAGAGGCCACTTGGATGGGCCGAGTGCGGAGCGTGTAACCTGCACGAACACGATTTCAATTGTTTCACCAAATGTAGCCCGATGCCATGGTCATGCACTTCCAGATCCTATCTAGGGAAGTAGAGGGAGAGATTCGTATACCTGAACGGGCCGGTAAGTGCATCGGTGATGCGATCGAATCGATACGGGCTGGAGCTCTCTATCTCTCTCTCACACTGAAATGGCACAAATGAGCTCTCCCTTGGCCTCCTAGCTCTTATATGCCTTCCCGAGTGTGGCGTTGATGCCCCCAATTACTCACTTGCCGATCTTAGGCATCACTAGCGAGCATTTTACCCATTTTACACGATTTTTGCCCTGTTTTGAAACAGTAAACCCTACCCTTTTTCGGTTTGATTTCCTAACTCTAACCTACGCTAAATGCAACAAAGATCGAAGGCAAAAAACTGAAATAGATTCTCCATGCTTTCCAATCATCAAACAACCAAAATATCCCAAAATACTTACTTGTTTTGAAGATCAAAAACACCCAAACTTCCTACCTATCTCAAGCTCCGTTTTGGGGATGAATCCCCTACTTCGATGCTCGATATGAGGCGCGCAAGTGCTCAAGCTTGAATCCGTTGGTCCCAGCACAACGGAACCAAAATGTTGGAGCTTTTGCTCAACCGCCAAGACCCACGGACTGCTTATTGTTTCAAGCATTCCAAGCGAGCTCTAATGGCTATCTCTCACCTAGCCGATGCACCGTCGATCCTACAAGCATAGTGAGCTTACCTTGATGCTTGATCAAGTACCCTCCTCTCTCTGGCACTCCGGTAGCCCCACGATTCTTGATGCTAGCTCAAGCATCCTCAGGCCTCCTTCATCTCCAAGCTCCATCCTCCATAGCCGCGCGTGCAAGAGAAGAGAAGAGAAGAGAAGAGAAGAGAAGAGAAGAAGAGAAGAGGGGATGGTGAAGAGCTTCACCCTATTGATCCCTCACTCCCACACACACTCACTCCCTCACACTCTCACACTCCCTCTCTCAAGAGCACACGGCCGTAGCCTAGGCCCTTTTTCCCATTCCCACCACTCTAATTTCATTCTATTCCCAGCTAATGCATACAATTTGCATAGGAGTGAGCCTAGTGCTCTTTTACAAGGATTTGGGAGCACTTTCATATTTAATGGTGCGCCTTTTACTCTTTTGTTGCCTCGGGACGACATTAAGACTTTCTGAGGGTTGTGCCCAATCATTTAAAATTTTCAGGGTTGGTCTGGTTACCAGTCAAGGTGCCTTTTTCTACTTTTATCCTATGCCTTTTTTGCTATTTCCTTTTTTCCGTTTTCCGCTTCTCTGTGCTGCGGGAAACATGGTAACACCCATACTTAGAGTAAATTTATTTGGTTTTACTCTTCGGAAGACCATGTTGCCCTCACTAAATGTTCCCTCTAAGCTATGAGCATATACATATGCTTTCTACCTATCTTGAGTTGCTTTGATTTCTTGGCAGATGTTTCTTGCTTGTGCTTCCATTTCATCTAACATTTGTTTGGTGGCTTCCACTTGGATAGTTGGATTTGTCCAAGTAAGAGGTATTAAGCATTCTTGGCCATAGAGTGTTTTGAATGGGTTCATTCTAATTGATATTTGATGTGAATCATTATAGGAAAACTCAACAAGGTCAAGTAATGGCTCCACTAATGCAGTCTCTCTAGCATAATAGGCTCTTAAGATATCCTCAACTACTTGATCTACACTTTTTGTCTGACCATCCATTTGAGAATGGTATATCATGATCAATTTCAATTGGGTTCCAATTACTTCGAAGAAAGCTCACCAAAACTTGGATGTGAATTTAGCATCTCTATCACTTACTATCTTTCCTAGCATTCCATGAATTCAAATATGGAAGACCAATATGTAATTAAACATTCTATAATGGGAAAACCTAGCTATCAATGAGAGTCATCCACAGAGGTGTGTAAGTATGCAAAGCTACTCATGTTCAAAGGTTATACGATCAAATGGGTGTAATGTCCTAGTCACACTGATATTTTCAAATTGGTAAAAAACAAAGACTATCAACCAATTCTTTTTTAATTTGCCATGATATGGTCACCACTTGCATATTCTTCTATTCTCCTTTTATACCAATGGGGAAGCTTAGAGCTAGGTGGGCACTTCTAAATAATAGCAGACATGAGTTCAACTTTAGGAGGGTATGCATCCTTAGGTTGGGCACCCAAATTGATACAACTTGTAAATCTTGAGCCCTTTCTAATCCTAAGGTATAGACCCAATCTTGATGCTCCTCAAGGAAGTCTCTAAGGCTTGGTTTAACCACCAACAACATTTTGGTTTCATTGGAAAGTAAGGAGTGAATCTATTGTTTTCTCCTTAGAATGTGCTAAATAAATACCTAGACTCTCATATTTGGGCACTTATTTTTTTCTTCACAAGGTAATATCATGGTTTTTCACTTTAGTTAGGTATTTAGTGTTGGAGGAGCTTATTCAAGATTGTGAGTACACCATGCATGACATAAGTCTTAATCAACTTGAGACTTGGGACTAAAATAACAATTAGTTTAGTTCTCTTAGGTCCTTCTCTTGGGGGAGGTCTAGACATGTTGGCATAATTTGTGTATTGTTTACATTGGGTTGAAGGTTGACTTGTAGGTGTCATAGTAATATGCACCTTGCTAGACTTATTTTGGGATCCAAGTAGATTTCATTATATAATAAATCCTTGAACCTCAAGTAGAAATTTAGACAATTGCACCAACTTGACCCTCTAATGATTTGACTTGCATGGGTACTTTTGTCACCTCATTTGAGTCTAATACATGTTAAAGGATGCACAACCTCATGCATTAATAGCTCTATCTATCAAAACATCAATCATACCTCATATTTGCTAATACAAATTTGCCAAACATGCTTGACAAATATATAGAGAGAGGGGAATAGAGAGACAAAGAAAGAGAGAAGGGGAGAGAGGGAAAATGGAATGGGTTTGACTCCATCATGGTGATACTAGACTAGTTGACAAAAATCACACACTTAGTACTAGTAAAAAAACTTACACTGCTATGGATATCACAAATATATTTGTCAAATAGATCATATCATAGGGTGAAATGGGCATTATTATAAGCAAACAAGCTATGAAGGATTTTGAAGACTAATGTTTGGTTGAGCATTTTGTCCATCAACATGTATATCGTCCATAAAGAAGGCAATAATGTCCAATGGCACTCTCCAAACTACCCAAAAGAAAGTTTAGGTATTCACATTAGACATACGAGCCTATCATACTCATATCTAGCTCCCATGTGCAAATCTTCTATACTCAAAAAGTCTACTTTATATTTGTTTGTCCTTGAGTGTTTTACAAAGGTTGCTATGTTTAGTAGGCAACACTATTCATTGTCTTCTTTCCATAAATTATCCTTGGTAATTAGAAGCTAATAACGAGAATATTTATGTAACAGTCCACCCTTTGATATCAGAGACCCTATGCTCAATCAAAATAGAATCAGCAAGCAAAGACTTTGGATGGGGCGCTCCTGTTGTAGCTTGGTATGATGACATAAGTACCCTTCTCCTTTAACTTCCATTGTGTTGTTATCCTAAAACTAGTTTCCATCAATTCATTAGCAACATCCATATCAATTGCAAAAATAAGAGGAAAACATGCATAAAAGGCGAAGTTTGAAAGGAGAAAGTTACCTTGATAAATGCATTTTTTATGCTTTATGAGAAAAAGACTTATGGACTAGGATTGTAACCAAAAGTCTACCCTAAAGAACTATTTCTTACAGAATATACAATTGGCTTGGGCAGATACTGTAAATATGTTGAACACAACACATATAATTGCAAAGGTATTTCAATTTCATATAGAAGTAAACGCACAAGTTACCTTCGACTATAGTTTGGAAGGTGAAGTACATTGGAGTAACTCAACTACAAGTGCAAAACTTAACATATACAACTTTTAGAACATTGCAAAATAAAGCCAACATCGTGCTAATAAATTTACTTAGCATTCCTTTCTTCAGTCCATGAGTTCCCTTTTGAATGCATGCATAGATTTTTGAGCCTCATAAATAACACACAATCCCCACATTTCTACTCCACACTCACTAAATTCTTTCCTTCTCCAAAGTCCTCAAGGGGTTAGCAAGGATATGGGTCCTCTGCTTTCTTTTCAAGGATTTTCACCTTAAATATCACTTTGCACAAAAACTTGGGCCTAAATTGACTCGTGTTTGTACCAATTGTCAAGTTACTATAAAGCAACGAAAGCAAAGAGAAAATGCTATTATAGACTACAAAGAACATGAAAAAGAATAGCTAGAACACAAAAACTCAGAGAGAATAGACTCAAGAAATGGAATCTCTCTAAGTACAATGGCAATAATAAGCACATAAAAATAACTAGTCGACCAACAAAAAAAGGCACAATAAATGCAGACAGCCAACCAAAATGGCACTATCATAGAAATGATATGTGCACTCACTATGAGTCCTAGCACCCATAATATACACTCCGGCACCTGGGATATGTAAATTGCTATCACCAATGTCATACGAATTACCTAATAGAGTACTTAGGATAAGTATCTACCCACCATAGATAAAGCATAAAATTTTAACATTCTACAAGCATCAACCAAGCACATCCCACTTGAAATCACATAAAGGGAGATCCAACAATAAATTATGAGAATGAAAACACCTAGGTAGACAAAGTTTTGCATAATGGTTGAAGAATCTTAAGACAATTGGGATTTGAACTTAGTGGAGGTGGATCCATAGTCTTGGCAACTAGGTCCACTAGCAATTCCATCCAACCCTAAGGCTCAAATATCAAGGACTTGAAGGCCTACTTCTGGATAGAGAATTGAAATTGCACATGCCAAGGACCAATACAAGACCCAAGAGTCAAAAGTAATAATAAAAACAAGTAGTTGATCAAAATGAATCTTCCATGTGGCAGGCTATTGCTAGTTGTCAAAACAAAGAGCGCTTGCTAGATGAGTTACAAAAAAACTAGTGAAGTGCATCTATCCATTGTCTAATCAAGGCAAAGCTACGCTATTGGTACATCATGAAAAAACCCACTAGATGAACGAGTCAATTCACTAGGTAGAACTAAGTGAACAAGCCTACTATCCTACTTGCGTGTAGCCAAAATAACTGCAAAAAATTGAATATTTGCAAGCTTGAGTAGTCACAACCCTGCTTACATTTAGACCTAGTGTAGGGAAATACTTGATCCTCTCTTTCATTCCCTTGAAGTTGAATAAACTTGAAGCCATTGAAAAAACCTAAATCTGAGTTTCTAATGGGACACACAACTAAATCAGTAAAGGGCCACAGTATTATAGATAATCAAAAGTGGATTGTCTTAAAAGTTCAAGTGTTACAATGACTTGACCATTTTTTAAGGAGACATGTGAAGACATCGAACACATGTATAGCTTGCGAGCAATAGTCCTCAAGCTTTATACAAGCATACCTCCTGTCAAATTCATCAATAATAGTGCTTTTTGGCTTCATAGGTTCCCTTGTCATGCTGCTATGTGAATTCCTTCTCAAAAGGATCCCTATAGGAACTCTTACTATTTGGGTTCATTTTGCTCGGAAACAACCTACTCTCTACTCCTTGATATATAGAGAATGATTATTGATATTCCACAAACATATGAAAGCACATGAGAATTTGGGATAATTTGTAGAGACATGAAAATGTGGTGCCTTTGAAATCCATTTTACATTCACGTAGCTCTCACCTCTGCTAGCAACGTCTGACATGGGGACCCTTCCCTTAGTGAATTGCAGCCTTTGATGATAGTGATGATCGACATCCCTAAGTTGAGGGATGCTGACCATTGATTGTTAGTGTGTATGCATTCCCCTATGTTAATTGTTATCAATATAGAGAATCAAAGAGTATTTTATGTTTTTAAAATCCTATAGATTTCTATGATTGTATTTCACTTTCTTGATGCTTACCTAAGGTTTGGAGTAGGTGATTACTATGATTGTAACTCATTTGAGCAAACTTGAGAGCATTCTACCTAGAAAAAATGTACCAACAAGCACTAGGGTAGATGATTACTATGATTGTAACTCATTTGAACAAACTTGAGAGCATTCTACCTAGGAAAAATGTACCAACAAGCACTACGGTAGATGTGCCGATATAAGGTCATCTAGTATAACCATGCAAAAGCACATGGTTATAGGCCAATTGGACATCCTATGGGTGCATGGGAGGCATCCTCTATGTGTCCCTCCCATGCAAATTTGATAGGGGCCCCACTACCACGTAGTATATGATTTTTTGGAAGAAAAAATAAAAAATAGTGTGTGGAGAATGAGCAATGGAAGATGGCTAATAATTGCCACATGGAGCCACCCTATTGATTAGGTGTCCTATCATGGCCTTGGATGTAGGAGTGTGGGGGGCACCTTGCAACCTGTTGGCCTTGCCCCAGATGGAGGTTGCCTGATCCTACATAGGTGGATGGACTTGCTTGGGGAAAATGCTCGCTCCTCTCTTGTGTTCTTTCCTCCAATCAACTCGTCATGAGATCATTTAGATCCTGTCCTTGGTTCCTTACATCTCCACTTGTTGTCAAGCCACCTCCTCTTGCAGTTATCTCTCATAAATTGCCAAATGTTTGCCCATGGTAATAGCACCTTTCCCCTTCCTTATCTTTCTAGATACTCACATTTTGATGTATGGCTTCTCTTCTCTTTCATTTTGGATATGCTATTAGAAGATAATTATTTTAGGTTGTAGACATGCGTGCAAGAGTTGAATTGAACATGAAATTTTTGATAATGCAATGTTGTTTCACTATTGTTCCATGGCACCACGAGATCCCATTTTGGGATGATCTTGCATTCAAAGTGGACACATGATTTGAAGCTAAATTGAGGGGTGGGAGCTTATGGGAAAAACAAGACTTGCAATTGTATGTAGGTAATGCTCCCTTGTCCATGTGCAAATGTTGCATTGTGTAGGTTGATTCCCTCCAAGGCATTCCCTCTCTTCAACTTAAGCCAATCATTCGATGATTTTGAAACATTTCATGTTCATTCATGTTCCATACATCCTCATTTGGAATGCTTTTGATTGATTGGTTGTGCAAAAAAGGTGTTTACTTGTTGCAACTATTTTGTTGTGTATCCACCACATAATTTTTTTGCTTCATGTCAATACTAGCATTTCAATATGCCAGCCTACTAATATTGGAAAAACTAGTGGAATTTCATGCTAATTGAATATGCATTTGGAGCACAAGATTATCCCTTTATTGGTGTTTTTTAAGTTGAGCATTGAAGCTACCTTGGATTCACTTTTAGAAAATCAATTTAGCCTAGAACCATTTAGCTTAGCCCCAAGGCTTTCAAGTGGTTCAAGTTAGAGTTGGCAAGCAAATATAATGAGGATACATATCATCTACTTGCAAAGAATTGCAACCACTTCTATAATGATGATGCAAAATAGTTAATTGGCTCATCAATGCCTAGTTATGTGAACTATTTTGTAAAGCTAGGTATGTTCTTTATAGCATTTCTAATATGACCTAGTTAACATCCTAATTTAATTATTGATACAAGCATTTGTTCTTTGAAATATGTCATTATGCCTTTTTTTTTCTCTATCATGGTTAGGTTTGTGGTTCATCTCCAAAGAAGTTTGAGTTTTGAGTCATTTCTAAAGCCAAAAATCTTAGATTATCCAGTGAGCTTTGCCAGCAGACAACTCACTGAGATGGAGATAAACTACTCGACAACAGAGAGGGAGGGATTAGCCATGGTGTTCGCTGTGAAGAAATTCCGGCATTATCTATTGGACACACCCTTCATCTTTTTTGTGGACCATCAAGTCCTGCTCTATTTAGTAAACAAACCTTGTGCTACAGGGTGCATAGCTCGATGGCTCCTCTTGCTTCTAGAGTTCGACTTCTCTATGGTAGCACGAAAGGGAAAACAAAATTACATGGCTAATCACATGTCACGCATCCCCACAGGAGAAGCCGCTGGACAAGGCATCATTGACGAGTTACCCGACTCCCATCTATTCCACCTGTCCAGCGAGAGAGACTTATTTAAGGCTGATCTAACGCCATATTGGGTAGACGACATAGTCCAAGTGCTCGAGCATGGACTACCTAAGCGACCAATAGAAAAAGCCCGACTTAGGCGCTTGATCCTGAAGATTCAGCCCTACCAACTGATTGCAGGCCAACTCTATAGGCTGGGGCAAGACGGATTGCTGCGTAGATGCGTGTGTGAGCATGAGATGCACGATATGTTCTCAGAGGTGCACAACGGCATCGTGGGAGGACACTTTAGTGGAGACACAATAGCACGGAAGGTGCTGCTGTCTCAACTATGGTGGCCCACACTTTTTCGCGACGCTAAGCGATTCCTCAAGCATTGTGATGAGTGCCAATGGACAATCGTCCCGATTCATAAAGATCAAATGGAGTTGACCCCAATTATTACTCGCCGACCTTCGAAAAATGGGGAATTGACTTCATAGGACCCATCAGTCCTGCAGTGCAATACTCACAAGCCAAGTACATCGTCGTGGCCACGGATTATCTCACCAAATGGGCAAAGGCAAGAGCCACACGAAAAAATGATGCTAGGATAACTGCCAAGTTCTTATGGGAGCAAGTGATCTCGCGCTTCGGCTGCCCCATCGAACTGGTTTGTGACCAAGGCACACACTTCATCAACAAAGCAATAGCACATCTCCTATCCACCTTTCTCATTATCCATCGCAAATCCTCGCCATACTATCCTCAGGCAAATGGCTAGGCAGAATCAACTAATATGATTCTTATCAATGTCCTGACTAAAGTAGTCTCAGCCTCACGCAGCGACCGAGACAACAAGCTGATGGCAGCCTTGTGGGCCTACCGCACAGCTTATAAAACAGTTGTCGGTGGCCAAACCCCCTTTAGGCTGACCTATGAAACTGAGGCAATTCTAATATCAACTAACCAAGAGATCGCAAAGTTATCACATCTTGCTGACAACGGATCACCTTTTTTGACGTAGTGGTATGCTCTTAGGCTGCAATGGGAAGTTAAAGGATGTCGCATAATGACCAACGCTGAGCAACGCTGCACCATCAAAACAGCAGAGTACGATCCCATTTACGTCGTGCCCACCTCGTATAGAGTGTTAACCACTCTTCAGAACCGACCTATGGAAGAATACCTCAAAGGACACCCCTACCTCGATCGCTTGTTAACCGAGGAAGAGCTACACGTTGCTAGCCGTGTTGACTCTGGTGACCTCCTCACATATGTTCTCACATACATCACACACGTGGGAATTTGACCTTATGATTTGGACCGCGCAGCGCAACTAGAATACAATCCAAATTTCTATACTTGGCTCCTTCACAAGTAACTCCTACCCGAGCATGCCGAGAGCCCTTAACCTTTTGACCCTCAATCCTAGGAAGGATTCTTTTCAAGGTGGAAGGGGAGGGGGTAAGGTGAAATGAATCAGATAAGAAATGAATCAAAGGGGATGCATTAAAGTAAAACTAGTGAAAAGCATAAGCATGTAGTATGAAAAAAACGGACGGGGTAGAAAAATGGGCGGGAAAACTTTGAAGTGAATGGCAAAAGGTCCAAGTCTAAAAAGGAAAATCTACATGGCTTCCTAAGGAATTCATTCAGAAAGCATAGAGTTTTTCTTTTCCCGCAATCAACGAATTGATATGTGGAAACTACTAATGAAAGTTACGATTTATGGAAGGAGCATAAAATGTCGCAGCAAGACTGTGCCCATCGACTCCCATTCACAGACGAGGAAAGGGAGAAATACCGCATCCATCTAGAGAACCGCACCTTCAGCCAGCTCAAATACCCAAGAAGAAGATGACGCAGAGGAAGAAGAAGGATGACGAAGGCAGAAAGAAGGAGAGAGAAGACCTGGAAAGGGCAAATAAAGAGTCCCTAAAAGAAGCGAAGGAGAGAGAGAGGACGAAGAGACAGGAGGAGAAGAAGGAAAAAGATGAATTACAGAAAGCGAAGAAGGTGTCAAAACAAGAAGTAGAAGAGAAGAAAAGGAGGGAAAAAGAAGAAAAAGGAAAAAAAAAGGAAGAGCAGAGAAAAATGGAGGAGGAAAGGAAGAGAAAGGCGGAGGAGGAAGAGGAAGAGCTACGAAGGAAGAAGGAAGAGGACCTGGCAGAAGCCACACGCCGGTCCATCGAGCAACAGAGCCGAGCGGATGAACTGGGAAACCTGAGCCCACGCAGAGAAGAGGGGCCAGGGTCTAGCACATAGGTGCCGGAGTTTGTGCCACCTCCAGTCCCCGAGGGCAAGGGCAAGGGCAAGGCCCCGATTCATCCGATTCCTACCCTCCTGGTGCCTTCCCCTGAACCCACCACCATCACCCCTAGCATCCCGACCAGTGCCGACGTGTCAAACTTCGTGGCATGGATGCAGTATTTCATCAACAAAGAGATGGGCTAGGGACAGAGCACAAAAACCACGGCCACAGGACAGAAGAGGCCAGCTACGGATGCGGAATCCAGGCAAGAGCCCAAAAGGCAGAAAGTCGAAGCCTCAACCTCGCCCATCCACACAACGATGATGCCATTGGCTAATTACAACGAATACGTCGTCGAGCTACTCTCCCAATTGGAGAAAGCTAAGAAGGAACACAAGATAGCCGTGGCTGAGTTGGCAGTCGAGAAGGAATTAGTGGCCACCTTCCAGTTGGATAAAACGAGAATGATAGCCATGCAACAGAGGGAGATCGCAGATCTCAGACAAGAAATGAAGGCTAAGGATGAGAGGGAGGAGCACTGGAGACAGTAGCTCGAAAATGAGACACAGGAGCTAGTAAAAATGCAAAGAGAGCACAAGCTCCTGATAGTGCAATACCAGGAGCTTGCTGCGAAATCTGCTTAGATTGATGCGCTTGTGGCTGAGCTGAACGCTAGGGACGAAGAGAGAAAACAAGGCATGAAGGAACAACAGGAGGAAATCAAGCGCCTGATAGACCAGCTAACCTCTGAAAAAAAAGAGCAAGAAAGGATGGTTAGGGAATTGGAAGACTATGAGTAGAAACTCATGATGCTAACCCTAAACCAAGGAGAGAGCTTGGAAGTAATGAACAAAAGAGCAGAGGAGTGGACTGCGCATAACGAAAAGAGGGTGAAGACGCTGGCGCGGTGCCTTCCTTTGGCAGAGAAGGAGAAAATCATCGCAGAGAGCAAGGCAGAAGCAGCCCAAGTGGCCTTCAGCACTCAACAGAAAGCCTTCCTCGACACCATCCTGGACGCCACCCACGCAATGCAAGGAGAGCCATTGGAGGTGATGTAGAGGAAGCTCGGCATGGCACGAAGGGCCTTACATGCTGGAATGCAGATGCCACCCTTACCTGCGGAGGTTAGACTGAGCTTGGATGAGCAACGAAAATACCTATTGCTGGCCAGCCTAACCCCCGAGGAAATCGACACCCTCGAATTTGAGGAAGAAGCAACACACGCAAAACGGCAGGGGGAGGAAGCAGAACTAGAAATCAATATGAATCGATTCAGGGTCCCACAACCCCCCTTGCCGCAGTCTCAAGAGCCACCACAAGAGGTTCCATTTGCGGAAAGAAAAGCCGCCTCTAGGGAAAGACGCAAAAAGCTGGTAGAGAAAGCCAAGAAAAAGCTAAGAGCCAAACCAACCGTGCTACCGTCTGCGTCTCTCCCACCGTGCCCTGATGATCTCCCCGTGGGATTCCATGCAGAACTGGTGTTGTGGGAGATACATGATCAAGGAAAGGATCCATTCACCTTTAGTTTCCTCCTACCCAATAGCCTGCGGAGGGTCATGCCGCGCAAGGTGATGGACGAGGTAATTGCGGTCAGTGTGGCCGGTTGGGGCAAAGATGGCTAGAAGAGCGAGAAAAGACCCCGACCTCTTGGGGCACAGAAGTGGCTGACTACTGGCAGGATAAAGTTTTTGAAGTCCCACACATTGTACAGGGCTACAAAAGCCAACCCCTGTGGAGGAGGCGAGTGTGCAACATCAGCATGCTCGCCTGGATGGCGTTTTGTAACACCCTACCATTCAAGCGAAACAGCCCTACTTACATGGCGTACCCTTGAAGGGTAGGGGTGGATTTTGATGCCACCCTCCACGGGCGATACGACTTCCCTATTATTTATAACTCCACTGTAGTATCCTTCAAGCATGCCCTTCTCTTTACCGACGAAAGCCTAGATGAGTCTATGACTCGCTTCCTTGCAGATTTCTCCTCATGTCCTGACCCCGCTTTTGTAACAACTTGTAATTATCTTAGGTTACTTAGGCTACTCCTTAAGCAGGACCCGACTCCCCAAGAGCGCGGTCTACCTCCCCTATTCTTTAACCCTAACACTATAGACAACTGCGCCATGGCTCGTCTTATGATGAGGGCTAGTCTCCTTCCCTCTTTTTGCCTAGCCCTCCTAGAAGATATGAACGACAGCCAATTCACCAGGTGCAATCACCCTTTCCTCTCCACCACTTCTCTTCATGTCCGCATGAATCTGAAGGATTACATGCAGAGTCACCGGTTTTTGAGCGAATCTATCCGACCCCCTTCCCCTCCTCATTCCGATGAAGACAATTAGGCCTGGTTATTATTTCAAAAAAACAAAGAAAAAGAGAAGTGCACCACAGTCACTGCACCTAGGGTCTTCCCTAGCCCCCTCCCCACTTCACACTTAGGGCACATCAAGGGCAGGACTTTCAGACCTATCACCCTAAGACTTGCACCGCACCTCCAACGACGTACGAACTGGGTCCTCAAGTGTGGGACATTACCAAGGGCCTGCCCAAGGTTAGACCCATCTCCCAGTTCCACTGCCACGAGCACCACACACTACACGGAGAGGCAGATACACCCCTTAGCGAGTGCACAACTTTTTTTGCAGGTTATGTTCGAGTTTCAAGAAATGGCTACTCCGCTGAAGAGGATCACCCATGGCATCCTTTAATGACCAAAACTTTTTTCCATGTGTCGGTGTCTAGCCGTCCACCTGCTGATGGCTACCATGATGGAACCAAGTCAAAATAGATCTGCCATTGGCATAGATCTTGGAATCGCATCTTCCAAAGATGCATGCCCAATGCCTCAAGATCTATAGATCGCTTATTGATTCCACAAGCGTGGAGAATTTCAATGCAGAGTTGAAGATCTTCAATGCAGTACTGAAGACCTTCAACTCAAAGACAAAGACCTTTAACTCAAAGACAAAGACCTTCAAATCAAAGATACAAATTTTCAATGCGAAGACAAACCATATCTTTGTCAAGACAGAGTGTGGGGGGGGCTTCTCCAGAATAAATCCCTCCAATACCATCCCCCTAAGGGATTGCTTATTGCTTCAAGCATTTCTGATGCTCAAGGGATGACCGGCTACACAACTTATGCCACAACTGTGCGAAAGATGTCGAGCATCTTCATGGAGGCTAAAGCCCGCCGGAATCTCTCCTGGTCATCGTCACTAAACTCCATCAACTCTCATTCACACAACCACCTTGGAAGCGGTGTCATCCACCCACTAGTTCTGCCTCGCAGCACACCTAACTAGCCACTACTTCCCATTGCAGCGCCATGGGACTGGCACTTGGCTAGGAGGGGGGTAATGTTACTGTGTTTCCTGCAACATAAAGAAGCAGAAAACGGAAAAAAGGAAATAGCAAAAAAAGCGTAGGATAAAAGCAAAAAAAGGCACCTTGACTGGTAACCAGACCCTGAGAAATTTAAATGATCGGGCATGACCCTCAGAAAGTCTCAGTGTCGTCCCGAGGCAACAAAAGAGTAAAAGGCACACCATTAAATATAGAAGCACTCCCGAATCCTTGTAAAAGAGCGCCAGGCTCGCTCCTATGCAAATTGTACGCATTACCTGGGAATAGAATGAAATTAGAGTGGTGGGAAATGGGAAAAATGACCTAGGCTACAGCCGGCCATGTAAAAAAAAAGGGAAAAAGGGCATGACCGCCCAAAAGGGATTTAGGATTTTGTATATAAAGTTGAAAAGTGAATGAGAAGCTCATTCTTTTGGTGTGTGGCAAAAAGAGTCTTCTTCTTCCTCTCTTCTTCTCTCCTTCTTGCTTGTGTGTGCTCTTGAGAGAGGGAGTGTGAGAGTGTGAGGGAGTGTGTGTGGGAGTGAGGGATCAAGGGGGTGAAGCTCTTCACCATCCCCTCTTCTCTTCTTCTCTTCTCTTCTCTTCTCTTCTCTTCTCTTCTCTTGCACGCGCGGCTATGGAGGATGGAGCTTGGAGATGGAGGAGGCTTGAGGATGCTTGAGCTAGCATCAAGAATCGTGGGGCTACCAGAGTGCAAGAGAGAGGAGGGTACTCAATCAAGCATCAAGGTAAGCTCACTACACTTGTAGGATCGACGGTGCGTCGGCTAGGTGAGAGATAGCCATTAGAGCTCGCTTGGAACGCTTGAAACAATAAGCGGTCCATGGGTCTTGGTGGTTGAGCGAAAGCTCCCACAATGGGAATTTGTAAGAAGCTATCACCTAGATATTGTGGGTTATATATCATTACTCAAAAAATTAAAGATCGAGCATATCAATTGCTTAACCACCACAAGTTAAAATTCATAATGTATTCCATGTGACTTTACTAAAGAAATATGTATCAGACCCATCTCATGTACTAAATGACCTCCAAATACCCTCTTCTTGTAATGGTACATTTGACCTTGAACCACAAGAATGTTGAGGTAAAGGCCAATGTGGTATCCACCCATCTTAGTAATCATGTGAGCTGCCTCCTCCAACAGACTTGGAGGAGTCCTCTTAGTAGTCAATCGAAATTCATATCCATGCACATCACCATCCTGTCTCCCCATGAAAAACCTAGGACTTAGTCAAACATGGGAATCTCAATTCTACTTCATAGGGAAAGCATAGACAAGTCACCCCTAACAACAATCTAATTTCCACCTAAGAAAGACTACTTTGTAAATCAAAGGCAGAAGTGAGATTAACACCACACTTGGTTCAAAGAGAGTGAGAGACGGGGGAAAGTGTAACTCGATCCCCCTACCCATAAGGTAAAATCTCAGCTCTGTCCCCCTAAAACGGTGTTAAACTTGGTAACTAATCCTATCGATATTGGAAGGGTCACAATTTAATTAGCTCTATCTAGTGTTGGAAAGTTACGTCTTATCGGGTCCACCTAGCCATAGGCATTCGATCGTCAGGATCGAAGCCTCCCACTTTTCTTGATTGGGTTTGCTTTAGTTTTCTAATTAGCAAAGCATACTACCACGTTGTTTGGACATATAAAAAATAGCTTCCTTTTATTACTCAGTTAAACTAGGTTTGTTAAACTCATTCTTTAGCACATAACAAACAATTCAGAAATCAAATACTTTATTTCATAATAACAAGTAGAACCATCACTCCGTAGAGTGGTACAAAACCATCTTTCCACAGAATGACATTGTCATAGCCTAAGATAAGACCTTCCAATCCCTCGGGATCAGGCTGTATGTGATTACACTCTGCCGTCCGCGGTCAACAGGGAATTTACTAGCTCAAAGCCCCTCTAAGCTTCCATGAGCCTCAAGAGCCGTCCTATATAGCACGGGAACTTATCACTCGGCCCTTTGCCCTCTCAGGTGCTCGAGTGATCAAAAACTAAAAACACCTACCTCCCTCGAGAGCAAAGACCCCCCACCCATAGGTGACTTTTTCCACACTCCACAGAGTGTTAGGGAGCATTGGGTTGGGGATCCCAACGTCCCAAACCACCACAAACCACAACTCGTTCGGCTGTTTTACAAGCACAAAATCGTAAGAGACATAATTCATCATTCTCAAATCCAAAAGCAGTCATAACCATAAAACAGTTTTAGCACACTTGTCAATGTATGTAATGCATATAATCTATCCCCCTCACATCAATTCATGTGTTCTTTCCTAAAAATCAATTGATAATACTAACATGTTTTTGTAAGTTTAAGTACGATCTAACTAATCATAATCTATGTAACAGACTTATCCTATGGGCTTTTCTAACATTACTAACTTACCCCTCATTTTATCATAAGATGCAAAAAAACAGTAACATAAAATAGAAAAATTAGGAAATTATAGAATTAATAGCTTAAAAGTAATCCTTTTTTAATGCACTAAATTTGATTATATCCATTTAGTCATCCATCATAATCATGGGGTATGACTGCAACCTCGGTTTATTGTGGAATAACTAGTCCTTGCGGGTTGAATGGATTTGGGGGTAACTCCCGCTTATGCTTCAACAGTGTATTGAGTTCCTGCAGCAGCGACTACTTCCTCGCATTGGGAAGCTCTCCGAGCATGACCTCCCTCGGTATCTCAATGCCTCTTAGGAGCCATGGAAGAAGCTTGATGGATTTGAGAAGCGCTTTCGCGTAGGTATAGAGAGAGAGAGGCTCGACTGATTGCAGTAGAGCTTTATCGCGTCAACAATAGAGAGACTTCTGCATGGATTGTTGTTCTGTCATGACACTCTATCCCTGTTTATATAGTACTTGGGAGGGAGGTAAAGAGAGAATGCTTGCTTTTAGTGTTATCGATGACATCATTGATAATAAAGAGAGAATGCTTGCTTTTAGTGTTATTGATGGCATCATCGATGATAAAAAGAGAACACTTGCTTTTAGTGTTTTCAATGTCATCATCGATGATGTCAGAGAGGGGCTCCATATTTGAAACGTAGCATAGAGATAAAGATATGGCGAGCACCACGTGTTGCATGGGCATCACTCCAAGGCTCACAACCAATGCGGCGACCAATACAGGCATAGACCTCAGGATACTTGGCAATTGGCTATGAAGGCTTCATTGGCGTCATTGATTGTGTGCAAGAAGCTCCCACTAGCTTGCAGGAAAAGCTTCCCGAGAGGTCACCCATCTCGACAGTGTCATTACCCAAGTGGACTTAATTGCCAAGTGACTATCCACTAGGCTAGTTCTTTTTGTTGTTCTATACTACATAGTACAAACATAGTTTTAATAAGCTTATCTTGGTAGGGTTTCCCAAGCCTACCTTCCATGAACTATATATAATACCTCATCAATTATCTTCATAGTTAGAGCTAGTTTTAAGAATGTGCAATCTTTACCATTTTGTTTTCAACATAAATCAATTTTTGGAATGTATACGCAGATTGTTTATTAAAATAAACTAAGTAATGGGGACATTACAAATCCTAACTATACATGTACACACTTACTCATTATTCTTTGAGTGATATAAGGCAATAAGGTACTACTCATAAGAGAGCTATCAAGGACCAAGAAAGAAGCATTGTGTGTGTGTATGTGTGTGTGTGTGTGCACGCGCATGTACATTGTCCATGCTTTGCAAAGTCTCCAGACAACGCTGCCAGTAGAAATCTTCACAATCTCCATTTTGGACGAGATTTGGCATGCACAAAGAGGTCGATAATTTCTTGAGGGATAAGCCTGTAAGAGCCAAGTCTGCTTCCGTTTTGACATGTAAGTGATACACAAACTATTTTCTCTCTTTCTACAATTTTGCACACAATGTTCAAAATCTGTCAATCAGGTCACAGATTATAACATCCATTATATAGATGTTGTATATATGTTATTGAGTCAAGATAATATGTTTCAGATTGCTAAATACAAGCTATATCAGATTGCAAAGTGTTTTATGGAGGTTTTAGATTGCAATATTTGGAATTTTCTATTAGTTCTTATTGTATGTAGTAGCTACTTACTAGAGCAAAGAATGTGATATATGTATTATTGCAGTATATGGCCTACATTAGTATTAGCTGTTGTGACATACAATTTATGGTTTTCATAGATTTTCAATAGTATTATATGCCTTAGTGCTCATTAGTGGTTCATTTGGCTTATTCTTAGTTTTGGTTATATTGTGAAAAGTTGTTGTGGACACTTTGCCAACGTTTTTAGTGCAACTTTTTGAATTGCTGGTTGTTTCTCCTAGTGTGTCACTGGACCTTGCGTATTGGACAATCATGATACATGTGATTGATGTTGCAAGCCTTAGGTAAGCTTTCGTGGATGTATCTACCTCCATTCAGTTTGCTAACTATGGTTGTAGCCTTTTACTACTAGCTGTATCATTTTATCAATGGATAGTTGGATGGAAGTGTATGATGCTCTTAATTGACTCATCAAGTTTTAGGACTTGTAGACTTCTCAATCTAGTCCACTATTATGCATGTCAACAAAGTATCAAGCTCGCAATAGCCAAATGGAAAACTCTTCAACTTGTCTTACTAAGAACAGTTTTTCTATGCGCCTTTTCTATTTGAATGTCAAGGCTTGTTAATTCTTCTTGGATCTCTCAACTTTGTTTCTTGGAGTGGTTATCCTTTAAATTTGTCTCTCATTGGTCAAGCTTCCTTGTGATCTTGCACTAAGTATTCTTGGCCTTTTTGTGATATACCAATGTATTGGGACACTCCATCTTCTCTAGACTTTGCTTTCAATACTTGCAAATCCTTTGCTTTGTGATCAAATTGGCCTTGTGAGCTTGGATATGGCAAATAGAGTCCTTGCAACAGAATACTTAGCTTTCTAGTGATCAAGATAGTTAACCCAAAGGATATTTCTAAATGCCTTCTCAAAGTCAAGTACTAGTCATGCCAAGAGAAAAACCATTTTGCAATGGGCAGGTCGAACTGTTGTGCTCTGATCAATGGCTGTGCTCAGTCGGCAGGGAGGCACACAATCGCCATGACAGTGATTAAACGTCACAAGGCGCGCAGGGCACCATAGATCGTCAGTTGGAATCGACCTGCACGGAAGAGCTACAAACACACACACAACGCAGGCACACAGCACTAAGATGCCATCAATAGTCTCGTTCATCATTGCATGATAAAACGCTAGCAGCAAGCGTGATCCAGCAGACTGCTGCTCATGGCATGGTCTGCTGGTCAGGATCGTCGCCTCGTCAACGGCAGTGTGATAGCATGCTCACTCAAACGCTCTTAATTCTCATTTTTTAAATCCTAAAAAGGTGGCACCCGGATAACATGTTTATAAGTTCTTCAAAACTATATGATGCGATTTATCATTGAAAAGCACTTGAAAAATAAAATCTATTCGGAGTAGTGTTTAAGTTGTGACAAATTCAAAAATTTGATCACATGTCCCAAACTTACGAGAAATTCTCATATTTGGTCCCTGGGAGTATTGTTCGTGGTTTGAGGAAGGTTCCAAGACAAAATCAACGGTTTTGCAATTTTGTTTTTGCCACATGTCCAATAAAAGAGTTGAACTCCTTTAAGTAACCATGAGTGTAGAAATTTTCCATGGTTTTTGAATTGTCTTTAGTTTCACTATGATGTTGCTTCCATAGCATAAAGTGAGTACAATTGTAGTTAATTTTACTCCTTCCATTGCTCATTACCATGGCCTATCATATCTAGTCACAAAAGATAAGATGGTACACCAACAAAAACAACCATCAACTTTGTGGAAAAGCAACACAAAGAGGTGACATGGGAACTACGTTTGTTGATAGAGCAGCCGAATGAGAGAGTAGCTTCCCGAGACAATTAGTCCACAACCCATCGTTAATTGCTGATCATAAGGGCACTTACCATGATCAACCACATAATCAAAGATATCACACAGAGTACAAATCATTAGCAAGCAATACCCTCATAAAATCAGGGTTAGTTCAACAATTCAAGCACTAAAAACATGAACCAATGGTGATATAATATGACTTCGAAAAGCTCCTTGCACTCAATTACCTCTCCTCATCATACGATATTTGAATCCAAGTCTCCCTTTCTAACATGGAATACACCCGCTCCATCATTATTCTCTCCATTGGCCCTCTATTAATGCTCCCTTCTCATCCTTTCTAAGGTTTGTAGGGAGGTTGTGGTGTGAGTTTTGCATTTTGTAGTGTGTGCTTTACACATGTTTGAATTTAAAGTCTGCACACGTTACTTCCTCCAAGCCACATGCAATTTCTTTCTTACGCTAACAAATCTAGTGTACCCCATTTTAATCTAACAAATCAATTCCTTTTAATTTGGCCTTCCTAAACTAGACACATGTGTTTCAAAGTATACAAGTTGCAAGTGTAGATGATCAATATTCCATCAATCCCATCTACACGCCATTGAACAAGCCTCCTATTCTGCCCATGATCGTAGTGTGAGAACCTTGGTGGTTCCATCGTCCTTTAAATCCACACAATTTTCAATAGAGAGACACTAGTAGAAAGGCAGAAAGAGAAATATGTATTAGAGTTTGGAGGCAACAAAGGAGCAATAGATAGCACCATCAAAAGTTGTACTCCAATGATGCGAAGCTTGAACCTTTCGTCATCAAGAAGACTTTGAATGAGTTCTTCCTACTCCTTGACTCTTTACTCCAAGCTTTCCATCATCACAGATCAGAAGAATGTGATATGCCTTAATAAAGTCAAATTGAACTTTTTTTTGACATGTGTGTAGATAGCATTTGGAAATGATTTTTTAGGATATTTTAAGTGTTTTGACAAATTTTCATGATGGTAAATTTTTTTATCTTGGCAACAAAGCCAAAATGTTGGGCTAGACATACAATAATTGAGACATTGTACAGACTTCTATTCTTTCAAAAGATGCATTTCACTTTGGTGACAATCTCTCATCTTGTCTTCTCGACACTCCACTCCAGCTAACAATGTATCCTCCTCTCTATCCCAAGAAAGTAGGTATATAAGGCTAGCTTTGAGGTGTAGTGAGCTCACCTATCTTACCTTCCCGTGGTATAGTTTGAAATCTTGAAGGCTCAAAGAAGGTTTGGTGACCTAAACAACACAATCCAATGACATCGCTCCTATACATTCACCACTAAGCATACCAACGAGTTGAGAAGCTAATAGAAAAAAAGAAGAAAAGCAAGAATACAACATAGAGCTTTAGTAATCCTCAGTCCCTTGCTCAATGCATCCCTCACACACACACACTCTCTTTCACTCTCATCAATGGAAGCAAGATAATAGAATAGAAGAAGAGAATAGAAAGCTTCAATAGTTGCATTGATAAAGCTTTTGTAGCATGGATGTGCCAAAAGGGTAAATACAAATGAGACCTTCTATCCTTATATGGACTAAGCTTAGGGTTTAGGTTAGGTCACTTCACTAGTGTGGTACCATATTTGTATTTTAGAGTTTGCATCCCCTTTGCATTTTAGGATTTCTACAATTGTGAATTAAGGTTTGCACCCTCTTTTGGGCATCCTACCTACTTTACATGATCTAGACCAATCAATCCTTGAAGGGTGCTTGTGCCCTAGCCTAATCAGACCTAGTCTATACTGTTGTAAGTACAAATTCATATGTGCAATCCACACAGCAGTTGTAGGTATAACAAATACAATTGCAAAAATTATAAATATAATGTGCACCTGGCTCTTATAAAATAATACAACCTCAATAATAATGTGTCATGAAGTACCATGTATGCCCAAACATAATATAAATCTTAAAAAAATAGTATCCTTTCAAAAATAAATTCAACACGTGTGCTTTTGAGTTTGCCTTCCTTAAAATTTTGTTAATAAGACCCTTGCAAAGCACAAAGACATTCTTTTATGAAGTGATTGAGTCTCTATTGACCCTATGGAATAAAGCACCTCTACTTTCTATTCAGTAGAGGTTTTACAAAATCTCATAAACAAGACTCAAGAAGCTACTATTTGGAATGATGAGATCAAAAGGGCATTGATATTTCTTGATTTGTTTTACGGCCACTGTACTTGGTTTCCAACTACATTTTATGTGGGGATATTGAGGAGGACCCCTTTGAGAATAGCTTTGAAAAACTATGTTAGCTTGAGCAACTTGAGAAGTGGCATTGTCAATGACTACATTTGAGCTAATAGGAAACACAAAGATTATATGAAACAACCATGATTAAGCTGTTCAACAACCTAGGTGCAACACTATATAATGAGAGCCAACATAAGGCACCAACAATTATATGAAATAGCCATGATTAAGCTACTCAATGACCTAGGTGCAACACTACATAATGAGAGTCAACGTAAGAAGGTGCTATTGGAAACTTATAAATTTGTCATGGCCAAACAATAGGATCTACTTAGAGAAGTAGCATTGTTGGTCTACACCCCACATGTAGGTGATCCTAAAGAACTTAAGGATCAACTAGGATTGATCTCCACTAACATATTAAAGAGATCAATGTAATGCATAAAGAACTAACCAAGGAAGACTTACTTTGCCACAGGAGGAAGAAGAGACACGAGGAGCATAAATTGAAGGCAACAAGTCTCTTATGACCCAAAACATCCCAATCAACCTCTCCCACTAGAGCTGCCCATTGTCATAACACCTCTTATTGATATGCTAGAGCTACCGAATCAACAAAACCCTCTTGTTATTTTTCTTCGAAATAGGATATCACCCACGCTGACAAAACCGACCAGTTCCAACCCACAACCCTAGTACCCCCTTTTAGTCATTTTGTAAAGAAGTTTACCAACTATCTTAACCCCTTCTTCATCACCACCTATAATTATCTTAGGCTCCTCATAAGGCTAATGATACCTTATGAGGATGGGCTCCTGCCACTGTTCTTTGATATAAATGTAGGCATCGATCTAGTGGCAACGGTTTGGCTTCACCTTTAAGATATACAATTGCCAACATATTGGAAACAATTATTGGAAGACATAGTGGATAGCAAGTTTGCATATGCACACACCCCTTCTATTTGAAGTCATCAATGCAATTGTGTGAATAAGTTAAGGAGTACCTTTTTAGTAAGAGACACCTTTAGCATACACTCCGATCACTCCCTAGGCAATGTGCCTTCTCTCATGTAGTCACTCGCATTTAGTTCATTTATTGTATTTAAAAACACAAAGAAAAGAGAAAAAAATACAAAAATGCATGTTGCACATTCACATCACTTAAGGCTCACTTAAGGCAACCCCTTAGCCCACTCCCCCACATTATATCTTTGAGGCACATTAAGGGCATGACATTTTGGGCATGCTCAGATGACTTGTCACCCTAGAATTAACACAGCACCATGATCTTGCACTTTGCACAACCCTCACAAGATGCATCAACATTAGTGGCATGTAACTATCATGATCATTGAATAATGACCAACCATCATGATCCTTGTAGGGAGAGCACAAGTGACATGGTAGGTACATTGTAGCCCTCACAAGATTTGTCAACATTGGTGGTCCTGTAACCATTGTGATTCCTTGAGCAATAGCTAACCATTACTCCACCCTCTCCAAAACAACTCGTAAAGCCTCAAATCCTTCAAGATCACCATTCCAAGTCTACTTTCTAGTCCTTCAACATCAACACACCACCCTTTCTTTGCCAAGACTCCTCATCAATAGTCCTAGCGCCTCTTGCTTACATCAACATATTACCCTTGGCATGAGTTTCATGGGACTGGCACTCGTCTAGGAGGGGGCATAATGTTAACTACAAGGAGAAAATGACCCACAATTCTTTGCAAAGAAAAATGTTTTTGTAAAAGTCAATTATATGGAATTGATTCTTTAGCACTCTTTGTTTCAAGCTTTCAACAATTTGACTTTTCTTCACGTTTTTTGTGAAGTGCTACCTACATCTATTTTCTATATTTATTAGACATTAGTTACAAAGATCCTGGAATCTTGTCGACAAATTTTTTATTGCTTGAGTGATACTCTTGGGGTTTGAGTGCAATTTTTCTTAGAGTTTTGGTGTTTACAATTTTATGGCTTGTCTTTTATCTATGGGCAATACAGACAGGATGGACCTAATGAAACAAGATGAGATTTGCAATGAAGTCTAAGTTAAATGAGCTAGTTTTTGCACAACATTCTCATGATTCTGAACTTATTTGACATGCTTGTGATTGTCATTTTTGCTTGAGCTTGCCTTGTGGGCGATAAGGCTTGCTAGTAAAAAGTAAGAGAGAACCATGTGAACAAAAGCTATGATCCTTTCACAATGTTGAAGTAAAGTGATATTCCTTATTCAATTAAAAAACACCTTTACACAAGGAGCATCAAATGAGGAGACACATGTAAGAGCATCCAATGATAAAACCTTTCAAAGTGCAGGAGTAGTGATTGGACCCATTACATTGATTTTTGTCTTGCAACTAATTCAATATTGTGATGTAAATGTTACTTAAAAGACTAATTTGTATTAGCTTGAATAACTTAATCCAACATTGCTTTGAAAACATCTAATTAATGAATTAAGTCTTCATTAATTAGTATTATTCCAATATTGCTAAGGTAAACACGTAATTAAAGACTGATTAAGGCTAATTTGAATTAGCTGAATGACTTAATCAATGTACATTGTAAACATGACTAATTCAAGTCTAATTAAAGCAATTTGTATTAGCCTTAATAAATGATGACTTGGGCTAAAGAAGGAGGTTCTAAACCAGCAACAAATGAAGACGCAATAAATAGATGGCCGCTTTGGGCAGGTTTATCAGGCTGCCTGTTGGCTTAAGCGTGCGCTCGTCCCCATCTTCACGCGGTGCCTTCTTCCGCAACAGATCTGCGGCCATGGCCACGCTGCTGCCTGGCTTCGAGAAAGTGAAAATCGAGTGCGGAGACAGGGTAACATTGTGCATCGATGGCTTAAGTCCTTTCCCCCCTTCCCTTACTGTCTGTGCAGTTAGGAGTTCATCAGGGATAGATTTAGTAGCTGCAGCCATTACGATAGTTCCCGTTCTCAGTTTGTTTGCAGCAATGTTTTGATCACAGATTGACACATCATTCAAACACTAGAAATTGTAGCTCTAAACATGACACTAGTCTCTTTAGAACAGAGCACTTGACTGATAGAGTTCGATTTTCATATTCGGTTGTATATACGTGCTGGTCAAGGTTTCAATCTTACAGGAAAACTACAGTCGCTCAAGGATTTTGAGGCCAATGCCTTTGTTCAAAATGCGGCTTTGGGAGCCTCAACCTTAATGGCCCCAGTTTGAAGTGCAACTTGTGACACGCTTAGTGCTCACAGAACCCAGTTTCCATTGTAATTTCCCAACTGAAACATATAGATCCCATTTGTCAGGGTAAAGACTCCATAAATTTTCCTTTCCACATTTGGCATCAGGGGTTTCGGTTCAACCTTGGTACATATTGTCAGTAAGGATCAGCGGGGGGAAATTTGGTGGTAAAGTTGAAATGATTTGTCAAACTGAGGCTTTTATGCCTCTTTTAACAATTTGGTTTGGAAATTGTTTTTAGACAATTTTGGCTTCTTGCCTCAATGTTCTTGCAGGTTTGACCATACTCACTATGTGGCAAAAAAGTCATTCTAAACCTTCTACTCCGTCTCAGTAGGAGAGATGAGAAAAACGAAGGGTGTTAGCAAAGTACATCTCGTGGGTGTGTGGGTCTGGTCACTTACTATGCATTTCAGTGATTTATGCCTGATGTTTTTGTGCTTGGCTGACCCTTATTTTTGGGCACTCTGATTGCTGGCCGATTGGTATTTTCTGGCATCACTTTCTTGCCTGTTTATAGGTTGCCACTCTCCCACTGTCAGTTACTCAGTTAAATACTCATCCTTCAGCATGATTGCTTCTAGGTGGAGAGAGGGAGCTGGTACATACTGCCCCTGAATTAGTCGAGCCTTTGTATTGTTCTTGTGCCTTGGTATATGGATTCCATCTCCCAAGCAGATTCCCTTTGAGTTCTTGTGTTCTTTGCTGTTCTTTGTGTTCTTGCAGTCTATTACAACAGTGTCTCTTTACTTCTATTGCTGCACACTTTTCTGACACTGTATCAGAACTTGTTCCACTTGGTCATAGCAGCCAGAAACGTTTAGAAACAAGACATCAGAAACTTGTTTTGAAAGTTTCCTTCAAGAGGGGCTTAAATAAGAAACATGAGTTTTTGTATAGAGTGTTGTTTTAATGGTTTTAAACTAGGAAAGAGGTTTTAAACCTCTATGGAACTCTTACTTAAACAGAAAGAGGCCAATTGAGCACAAGTGATGGAACATGACAAACAAGAGTCAATGGAAAATAACATGTTACACATCCATGATCCATTATTGACTTATGTCAAAGTTTAGTCTTTGGACAAGCTATACTGTGATTTAGACCTCAAACATCATGATTTATTCATATCACACAAAGAAAATGCACACAACTGAAAGGAAGTTTCTTTTGTTTGTTTGGGAGGGCAAAATTTTTTCAAACATTTAAAAAAACCCACAATTTTCATGTGAAGAGATGTTGTGTAAGTTTCAAACAAAGAAACACATTTCTTTGCTGCTATGCACCTAGTTCTAGTGCTGCCTATTGTGTTCGATTGCTGTTTTCAGATAAACAGCACTGACCAGCATGTGTTTGCTGCTGATCTCTCTTTGGTAGGTCAAACTGACTGCCTTGTGCAGAGCAGCAGTTGTCAGCCCTCGGCGATCATCCTATTGCCTACTTTATTGCAGCTTGCCTTAGTGTTTTGCTGTTCTTGACTATGTTCTGACCAGATTTGCAACAGTTTTCAGCAGGACAGCTTGCATTTTACTGTTTTTGCTGCTGATTTTACTTAAACTGCTGACAATGTTGGTGGTAAAATTGATGTTTCATTATCTTTGTAGCCATTTTTAACTTTTTTATCACATATTTGCCCTCTAGCAGTCTGCATTTCAGCAGGTTTGTGTTTTCGGTCTTCCTAGCGGACAAATCACACGTGTCTGCATTGCTCTTTTGGCAGTCTGCATTTCAGCAAGTTTGTGTTTTCAGCCTTCTTAGAGGACAGATCACATGTGTTGGTTGTTATGCTTTTGTTACTATATGCACCCCACTTTTGTTCCTCCTTTCTTTTGACTTGTATTGCTTGCATTGTTGAACTTGTGGTTGTAAGTTGAGTCTTGACATGGACATATATCTCTCTAATCTCTTGCTTTATCCGTTGATTGGACCATCATCCCAACCTTTACTACCGGGTTGAGGATATGAGATGTCTCTTGATCATCCTTCATGTGAATGACCTGATCATTACAGGAATCGAATCATAGGCATAGTAGTAGGGGAATGTCGTTCCATCCCCTTGGGAATGTGGGAACACGTTCCACACCAAAAAAATGTTGAAGGAACGGCGGAACACCTACAAAGGGGAATGTGGATGCTACTGCTCCCCAAAGGAGAATGTTGGAAAAGTGACGGGTGTTGTAGGGACTATCAAAAGTGACCCACAAGGTGTCCGGACTGTCACAAGTGATGTGCAAATTGTTGGATTGTTGAGAGCAGGATACCATGTGTTGCGACTCGTGAGTAATCGTTTTAGTCCCTATGTAAGAGAAAACTATCTAGTCTCATCCCCCCCCCCCCCCCCAAAATTCAAAAATAGTTTGTAGCATCGAGCATAAATTTGAAACTCTTTCCTCTCTCTCTCTTTGTGTGTTTGGCTACAACTTGTAATACATCATGCTCTCTCTTTCTAGACTCTCACACAATACCTCTCCAAAACAACTTTCATTGCTCAGCCTTTGCCTAACTAATTACAGCTCTCTCTCTTTCTCTATCTTAGCTTTGTTTTTACACAACAAACACACACACTCTCTCTCTCAAAACAAGCTTGAGCCTCAAATTTTACTATTTACAACTATCAATCTGTTTTCCTAATTATAGCTCTCTCTCTCTCTCTCTCTCTCTATCTAAAATAGCTTTGTTTTTACAGTAGTCTCTCTCTCTCTCACACACAGAAAACAGGTCGAGTCTCATGGAGGGTCGACTAATGCTTTTGATTCTTGAATTTATAGAAGTCATGTTCCTCGGGATCAAAGCATTCGGGCAATAAGTGATCTCAATCTAGTTGGTGAAACAAGGTTGAGAAAGTGGACCATTATGCATCAAAGGGAGGTGCAAAAAAATAAAAATGCAAAAGGTGTGAGCAATTGAAATAGGAGTATCCAGTCATATGAAGTAGCATTATGCCATGTTGTCATTAGAGCCCAAATAAATTTCTGCCCAAATACCACACTTGAAATGCAAAGGTAGCTCTTGGTAAAGTACCCAAGTGAAGAAGACAAAGCATGTGCAAGGAAAAAACAAGCAATTGATACCTCTTTTTTTAGTGGACAAGCTGATGATATAGTCATGGGTGGTGGAGCCATGCATGGGGGACTTCAAACTTTTGCATCCTTACAATCCCATCATGGAAAATGCAGCAAGCAACAAACCTTGGAAACAGCTTGAGATCCTTGTAGAAAGGAGAGGGTGTGGCAAGGTTTTTCTACTATGATCATGTTGTATTCAATGCTATAAGATCTCCCTACTTCCTTGAGATGGTCCAAGAGATTGCAAAGTATGGTCCAACCTATAAGCCTTCATCATATGAGACATTGTGTACCACTTTGTTGCAAAAGGAAAAGCAATTGAATGTGCTTTGGCAACTATGCAAGAAAATTAGGTGAAGAATGGTATCTCTTTGATAGCGAATGGGTGGAGTGATACTCGAAAATTGTTCATCCATGGGATGGTTGCTTATTCTCGAGGAAAGATGCAATTCATTTTCTCACATGATGTCTCAAGTATAGGAAAAGGTGCAGATCAACTTGTGGAGAAATGGACGGAAGGTGTTGAAAAAGTTGGGGTTGAAATGTAATCCAGTTTATTGCTGATGGTGAGGCAATAAATATGGCAACATGTATGAGACTTGAGGAGAGATACCCGCATATCACATTCAGCCCATGCTTTGCTCATTGTTTGAGCAATTTAGTGTAAGACATTGGTAGCTTGTCATGGAATGATCCCTTCATCCAAAAGGGCAAGGATATAATCAGTTTCATCCAAAGCTATTAGTTCATTCTTAGCGAGTTCCACAAGAGATCACCTGAAAAAGATCTCTTACAGTACTTTGAGACCTCTTAAAGTACTTTGAGATGTGCTTTGGCTATAACTTTCTCATGATAAAGAGACTTGAGAAGATCAAGCTTACCCTTAAAATAATTGGTGAGTAATTGGTGGTAAGTAATGAGTGGATGGGATGGGCTACTTCTAGATCAAGGGTTGGTATGGCAGTGGAGAACATCATATAAGATCATGCATTTTGGAATGAATTGAAAAGCATCAATATTGTCATGAAGCCAATCATGCACTTGATGTGAATTGCAAATGGACGAGAGCCATGCATTGGAAAGGTCTATGAGGGGGCAAATCGCATGATTGAGAAGCTAGGACAGCTTGGTTTGTATGATGTAAAGTATCAAGAAGCTTGAGATTTATGTGAGGCAAGGTGGAATGCTCATCACTCATCTATACATGCAGCAGCATACGTATTAGATCTAGAGTTCCAAGGGTGTGGTTAAGAGAAGGATAATGAGGTAATGTAGGGTTGGGACATAGTGCTTTCTAGGTTGGTTCCCATTGATACTAAGAGAAGATTGGTGAAAGATCAGCTTGCTTTTTATTGAAACAAGTTGGGAAGGTTTGGGTTTGTTGATACACAAATAGATCGGTTTAAGATTGGGATTGCCTTAGGGAGGGAGGATTGTGGGGCACGTACACCCGAGCTTCAAACATTGGTAGTGCGGATTTTGTCTCAAGGTGCAAGTTCTCTCCCATTGAGCAACTATGGAGTGTATTTGGGCATGTTGCATCTCAAAAGCGGAATAGGTTTGGGACAAAACCAGTGAATGACTTGATATTTGTTAGTGCAAACTTGTGCTTGCTTGCAGATGTGGCTCCCCTCAAGGCAGACAAGTTTGTAGCTCTTGATGAAGAAGAGTCCTTTGATGATGAGGATGGGGAGACACCTATGCCTACACATATGGCCGATGATCAAGATGCTTTGGAACTTGCAAATGCTGATCTTGATGATGATACAGCTTTCTTAGACAATGTGCATGATAGTCTTTTGTATAGCCTTGCTGCTAGTGGTAGCCATATATGACCCAATGGTTACTTTGAGAGACTTCCAAATTCCAAGCTGCCATATTTTTTCCACTATAGTTGCTACTTGATACTTCTTGACTCTTTTATGTAGTATAATCCTAGATTATCATCTATTTTGGATCTTATGTGCCATTTCAATGTAAGTAGTCTTTTATCTATGAAAAAGACTATCATGTTTTGCAAATTGTGCATGCGTTTTTCAAAGAGCTTTTATGAAATATATAAATGAATAGTTTGAAATATATAAATCATGTATACAGTACAAGTTGTTTCCCTTACATTCCCGTTCCCCTTGGGGCTTCGTTTTTGTTCCCGTTCCCATTTTCGTTCCATTGCTACTATGTTCACAAGAGGTGGATCGGATATGGAAGATACTTCGCTAGGAGTTTAACATGACCGATTTAGGGATTCTCCACTTCTTTTTCTTGAGATCTACGAGATGCCATAGGGCATTTTCATATTGTAGCATAGATACATGAAACCATCCTTCTCGGATAGGGTGGTAAATAACTCGATTAAGCACTAATTACAACAAGCACAAAATTCACCTAAAGTGTAGCTTTTGCATGTGGACTCCCATTAGCATATCCTGACCAGAGATGATTTGGTTTCTTGGTGTTGGGCGGTCTCTTTGATGATCTTGCCTTGACTTTTGTAATCCTTTGTGACTAAGTGACTAATATACATACTCTTTATGTGTGGGGGGAGAGAGAGAGAGAGAGAGAGAGAGAGAGAGAGAGAGAGAGAGAGAGAGAGCACTTTTTTTTGAATTTTATAAAATAAACTCTTCTTTCTCAGAGAGGAAGACTCACACATTTCAAGGCTAAGTGGACCACTTAATTGAAGTTAATAATGGGTAATTTTTTGGAACTTGCACCACCATCTCAACCACAACATCATCTTCAGTACTACACAACCTCTCGCGCATGTTACACTTGAATATTTGGAGGTTTTTTGCCCATCTGTCCAATTTCTGAAATTTCCATTACCAAATTTGGGACTTTTACTAGATTCACCTCCCATTGCATGGATATTCATTGAATTTGTGCAAATTCAGCAATTTGTCCAACAGTTGCAAGCAAAATTTGGGGACTTTCGGCCAAATCACCCAATTCAGCTCCAATTTTGATTGATCTTAGCTTGCGCCACAATTTATGTGTTTAAACGCCCGAACAACATCTACATTGATAATTACATCAGTTGTGAGCTCTTTCTTAGCTCATTTTATTTATTAGCTATTTTTCCACCATTGAATAAGCATATGCATGAAAGGGCAATGCTAACAAATCTTAATTTAAAGAGAAAAAAAAAAAAAACTAAGTTGCTTAGGAGTGACTATTGCCTTTGCTCATCATAGTAAGATGGGATGGCTTTTGGGAATTGGGGCAAGGGCTTGAATTGCCATCCCTTGTCACCATGAGAGGGGGTGGTAACATGGGATGGGATTGGGATGGTACGGAGATGGGATGGGAAGCTAAAAAGCGGCCATCCCACTGGACTCTTTCTTCTACATGATCTCTACCAAAATATTGCAAAGTAGAAGAGGTAAAAGAAAAAGGAACAAAAGATAAATCTAAAGTACCTTGTATTGGAGAGGACGGAAGAGGATGAAAGAAAGGAACATACTCTTGGTCTTGTTTTCCAAGAGGGGGGCTCGTCCTTGATGGAGGTCTTGACGGCCCTGCAACATCATCAGATTTATGCGCAACATCTGAAGAGAGAAATTCATGCATACCTTCATTTAGAAGCTTTTCTTGAAGGGCAATTCTTCGATCGAGCTCCTCAATCTTCTTTCGTCTATAAGCTATGATCAGTTTGTATTCTTCAGAGGTCATGCCTAGCTTTTCTTCCATGTAATTAGAAGTGTCTTCCACCATGTTGGAACTTTGTGGAGCAAGCTGATCGGCCCACTCTCGCTTGGTTCTCGGCATAGTTGGTTTTGGAGACTGAATCGGTGGTGTTGTGTTCAAAGTCATTTGAACCTACTGTTGTTCTTGCTTCTTGTGTAGAGCTTTGAGATCAAAGGGCCTAGGTTTCTCAGAGAGTACCAGACTTTGATACTATGTAAAGAAATACCCTAACACAGAAACATAAACAGAAACTGTACGACAAAGCATAGACTGATAAAAGAACATAGTTAGGGTTAGGGTAACTCAGAGACAATGAACATAGTGAATGAATGAAGTGATATGACTATTGAATACACGATACTCATGCAGCAAACACAATATGTAGTGAATGAATACTGTACCTCAAACTCCTGTATCTAAAGGGTCAGGGTAGGGGTAATGAGATGGAGAGTGTGCCATACTCTGAATGGATCCCGAATCACAGCAAGGCAGCTTGTGGATGTCGAATACTAGTAAACACAGCAGTGAGAAGCTAGATCTGATGCAGATAGCAGTGAGGAGATAGAAAGACTGAAACGTAGGCATGACAGCTTGCAGGAGAGAGAAAGACTAAAAATGCAGACTGCAGAGAGAGAAAGACTAAAAACGCAGACTGCTGGACTGTGATGACGTGGCAGGCTGTACGGCAGCAGGTATAGATAGGAACAATAGTCGTCGGGCTGAAATCAGCTCCAAATTGCGTGAAAAGGGCTGGAAATCAGGCACCAACTGATGGAAACAGCAATGGACAGGTTCAGCTGAGATGTCCTCCGCGAACGGGGTGTGGGCAGCAATCTGAAACACCTGAAATCTGCAAAAACGAGATTGAGGGCTGAATGGAGGGCAGCATACGTATTTATAGAAAGTTTGGGCCCTCCCAAGTGGGTTTGTGTTTATGGGACATAGAAACTCTCTAGGATTGCTTTCTTTTAAATAAACAAGGTTTCTTCATTAAATAAGCATGTTTTGGGGCTGTTTAAGTAAAGCTAATGCATTTTTAGCTCAACAAGCCTTGGGTTGCGAGTGTTATCCACTTGGATGAAGATTATGAGTATAGAGGAGCTATCATGTTTGATGGAGAGAGTTTGTTTTTTCTTTATTGCGCCTATGGTGATGCCCTTGCCTAGGAATTTTTTTTGTAGTTATTGACATCAAGTTCACACCGGAGCGAATTATATCGTGGACATGTCCTTATACACTGGTCCATTGATTGTGGGCCTAGGGACTTTGATGTTGTACCCATCTTTGAGCAAGGAGGAGGTTGTATTTTCGTTCTATATGATCATTGACCCTTTTTCAATTGTCTATTGAGTTGTGGTGTGGGGTGTTTATTTGTGGATATGGAGTTTCTTGCATGTGCTAATGCTATAGTTATTGTTTCTTTTTAGCATCTGTTGTTGGTGCAACTGCTCACTTGCTTGTAGGTGCTGCCCTCGCTGTTGGCTTGCTAACCCTACTGTGTGGGTTGTTGCTAGCCTTCATTAGATTCTTCTCCTTGCATGTGTTGCATTCTTGTTTGGGTTCACTATGTTTTAATCATGTTTGTACACACTGTGTTTTCTTTGCCAACACTCTAGCATCTTCACATCACCAAATTAGGCTTTATTCTATGGTCAAAGAAAGTAATGCCTGTGTGTGTTTTGAGAGAGAGAGAGAGAGAGAGAGAGAGAGAGAGAGAGAGTGTGTGTGTGTGTGAATTGGTGTAGCTCAATTGGTAGGTTGAAAGCATCAGGAGGTTTGGAGTTCAATCTGTGTACTTGTACAGTGTACAACCATGTATTGAGAGAAGTAAAGGGCAAGATTTTAACTTGGGTCTACAGGTTGATAAAGTGGTTTCGCTTTAAGCTAACCACTTGATTTTGAGATATATATATATATTGTACGCCCTACTTCGATTTCTTGTACGGAAAGTGATTTGTAGGCTTTGGGCTAGCAAGGAGCAGTGATTTCTAAAGGAGATTACCCGATACTAGGGTTATCCTATTGGTGTGGGTGTAGCTTCTTTGCCTTGCTTGATTGGATGTCATCCTGTATACATGATTGGTTTATGTATTGGAAATCTCAAGGCTGGCCTCTTCTTGTCAGACTTAAAGTTGCTCAATGCATTATGATCAGTATGGTCTTGTTTTTTCTTCCCTTACTTCCTTGGACCAAGAAGTCTCTTTTGGAATCGGTTCAGCCTATCCGCTTCATGTTGTGGAAAAAGAAAGGGAATTGTTTGGGACAAGTGTGGATTTCTTGGTAGCATGTGACTACTCCTAAAAGGATGGGGAGAGTAGCTTTATTGGATGTTAATTTCCATATGGTTGCTTTGAGATTGACACTTTTGCAAGAACTATGTGTGCATAATAATCCTTGGTTAGATATTGCAAATTTTTTCATTGAAAAGATTGGTATCTTGCATGGTCGCACAATTATTCAATTTTCTTGGTGGCATGTGTTGAACTCCATGAGCCTAAAAAGGTCTCCCAGTCTTTTCTCCTTTCTCATTTGATTGTATGTTGGCAAGAGATTTCGCGTTTTGTAGTTTGGTGCCCTCCTAATCTTCGTAAGGAGGAGAATTTGTTGCAAGAAGTGCTGGCTACCTCTAGGTTGTTGGATTGGCCTGATAAAGACTTGTAGTGAGATAAGTTTAATCGGATGGCTCGCTTGGGGTTGAAGATAGTCCATGATGGTGTCATTCTTGGGTAGCCCCGTCTTTATTCTTTTTGGCGCATTTGTTAGCACTTTCGGGTGCCTCGTGGTTATCATGACATTTGGTCATCTTTACAGGAGAAGTTTTGAGGTTCTAACCATTGCTTTCTTTTCCATCATCTCCTTGGTGGGATTGGATGTTTGTGCTTCCTGATGATTTTGAGAAAAGGTCAACTAATCAGATCTATCATTAGATGGTCGAGGCCAAGAGATGGGTCACTGGAAAGGCCAATAAAATATGGCATATTTGAGACAGCAAAAAGAAGTGACAGGAAAGATTCCTCCAACTCTAGAAGTTGAAGGTTCCTTATCAGGGTAAAGTGTTCATGTGGAGGTTGCTTATTGGGGGTCTTCCAACTCGCTCGCTGTGTATTTTGCACTACATGCGATGAGATATTGCGTCATCTTGTCGCCTCTTGCCTTGTTGCTCGACAGATTTGGAGTTTTGCTTCCTGTGTGTGGTCTTCAGCGACTCAGCAGTGGATTTCAGCTTGCTCAGGGATTATGGGAAGGATGCCTTCTATGTCCGTCTTGCAATCAGATTATTTTTGCCTTTTCCATTTCCTTCGATGGACAGCACTGTGGCATATTTGGTGTACTTGGAATGCCTTTATTTTTGATTTTGCCTTGGGCATCCATGGCCATGTGGCCCGTATTTGTGGTTTATTGTTATGGCAGATCTCCTCTATGGTTTCAGCTGATCTGGTTCTTCCTGACATTGCTACTCCCTGGCTGGATATTGTTCGCTCCAGTCCAGCTGTCCTTTCTGTGTGATATTTGTGTGTTAGCCTTTGGGCTTGATTTGTGTCTGTTCTGTTTTCTTAGCTGACCTGATGGTTTGATATAAATATTGCTACTTAATTCAACTATCGTCATGAAAAGAGAGAGAGAGAGAGAGAGAGAGAGAGAGAGTGTGTGTGTGAGTGTGTGGTAGCAGCAGTCCCTTCATGACTCTTGTAGACTTCATGATGTTTATTAGGATTACAATTGTCTGTTTTTCCAATGCTTTTGATTGCGGTCATGTTCACATCGAGCATAGCCTTCGTGGAACTTTAATGTTTCAATTTACTGATTTCCAAAAAGAAAACTGTGTCGAGCAGTATACTAGTTGCAGTGCTTTGTTTTGAGGTTTTTTTTGATCCTTCGCACACTGTTGGCACTTACCAGCGTGACTTGTGGAGGGGAATGTATGTGGGTGGGTGGGGGTATGTGTTACCTCCACAGTGCTACAGCAATATCAGTTGCAATGGTTTGCTTTGAGTCTCATAATTTAGCACATTGTCCGGAGAGAGAAGTAATGTTGCTGAACATCATGTGTTTGAGGCTCGTAGTTCATATGTTACTCATTGTTGGCACTTGGTTGGCAAGAGAATGAATGTGTTCGCTGAAACATCATTTGTTTTCAAATGCAGTCTTTCGATGCGTATGTTATTGGTGAAGCAACAGCTCCAGGTGTTATTGTCCTCCAAGAGTGGTGGGGAGTGGACTATGAAATAAAAAACCATGCTGCTACAATTGCCACCAAAGGCTACCGATCCCTGATTCCGGAGTAGGCACTCTCTTTTTTTTTGATTAGACTGGATAGCTACAGAAGTAGATGCACTCGATAGATTGAGTTTCATATTTTCTTGATTAGTGTTCTAAACTTTCATGCTATTGCAGCCTTTACCGTGGAAAGCTGGGCCTGGATGCAGAAGAGGCACAACACTTGATGGGTAACTTGGACTGGCCAGGTGCAGTCAAGGATATAGCTGATTCTGTAAATTGGCTCAAGGAGAGCGGGTCCCCTAAGGTATTTGTCAATCTTTGAGAAATAAGTTTTACTTGTGTGGATAAGTTTTTCACTTGTGACATCCTAATGAGTGACTACATGTCAGGCAATTGGCCTTAAGCTTGACTAATTTCAGTTAGTAAGTAAAAGGCAATATAATCACAACCTTTGGTATCTCAAGCATGTGTGGAATGTCACGAATGTGGATGTGTGCAATCTCTGAACAGGACAGGAGAGGGGCAGGGCTCTTTGCACATGCATAGTACACATACTGGTGCACCTGCAGATATGCTTCCAGGAGGTTTACATGAGGTGTTAATCAGCCTCCATGCTTGCCTCTATCACTGTTTTCACGCTACTAGTTTATCTTTACAAGACATTCCTGTGTCCTTTCTAAGGATTCTTTAAAACTTTCCATACATCTTGAATTCACGAATCATTATCCGTTGTCATCTAGGTGATATGGAGTTTAGGTAAAAATATTTAGCATGCAAAAATATATAACACATTTGAAGCTAGACCATTATCAAGGTTGATAGGATCAGGTGCAACTTAAATAAATGCTACTATCAGTACTTTGATAATGCAACTTCCTTTTAAAAAAGTTTCATCTATTCTCAACCTAGCAGGCATGTGAACATCCTGTTTGCCAAATATCTTTTGGAAAATAGAAAATTATTTCATAAGATTATTGTCAAATTTATTAGAAGATTGACTGTCCTATGATACTGAACTGTCCAAGATAGGACCAGTGTTAAATTTGTGAGTGGGTTGGAGGTTGGAGTAACAGGATTCTGTATGGGAGGAGCTCTTTCACTAGCAAGTGCTGTACTGGTGCCTGGGGTTGATGCAGTGGTGCCCTTTTATGGTACTCCATCCGCTGAGTTTGCAGATGTTTCGAAGGTGAAAGTCCCAGTGCAGGCACACTTCGGTGAGCTGGACAACATTGCAGGCTTCTCTGATAAAAAAGTAAGGATTATTTGAAGACTGTTATATGTCCATCAGTTAGTTTTGTGTTTTCCTTCAGTATATGTGTATGTAATGTGTTTGCTCAAGTTGGAGAATGTTTAATAAAACTCAGAAGCATGGAAAGCCTTACATGTCTCAGACTGTAAGATACAATGTCACTTAATTTATCTTGGAAGCAGGTTCTGTGTTGGTTGACTGCAGTCCAACTGAAGTGACTACATGCCTCTAGTTCTCTATTGCATCCACATAAATCTTGTAGTGAGACAATTCAAAGCCTTACCTTTGCAGAGTACATTTCTTTTTGTCCTGTAGTTGAAGTTGTAGTTTTTTGGTGATGTCCTTTTAGGCTGCAGAATCGCTGGAAGAAAAACTGAAAGCATCTGGAGTAGATTATGAAGTCCATATATATCCCAATGTTGGCCATGCCTTCATGAACTGTTCACCTGAAGCCAGAAAGCGGAAAGAGGACTGTGGCTTTGGAGCTCATGAAGATGCTGCTGTGGCACTCGCATGGTCAAGATTTGATGCATGGTTTAAGAAATATCTTCAGTCATAAGAGTGGCGATATGTAGAGATTGGAAGTCTATAAAGAGAAGCCATAGTATTGATATTAGAGGATATGACCAGCCTGTAGTAAGTCCTTTTGCCAATAGTATTGATATATTTCACTGTGCAATGTTAGGCTTCTAGATGAGAGAAGTATAGTGTTTACATGTGCATACTATGTTGGTTATTCATATTACTGCTAATCTATTAGACGGAGAGTTCAACAAAGTTTTGGCTGTTGTTGAGTTGTTTTGTCTTGCCTGAAGCATTGAGATTTAATTGTTATGGATCTTTTACTCGTCCTTATACTGTCCAACTTGCAAACCAGCTGATTAGTTTCAATGGATCAATTTAATGCTCCAGCTTAGTCTCATGATTGCCAGGACATGTAATAAGCAGATCCTCTACTCATTTTGTGAGAGAAATGGCCCTTCACTTAAAGCCAGGCTTTCTCTGGGCTGCTAATCCAATACCTTATCCAGTTTTCTATGGGCTGACATAAATGACAGTCATGCTCGTCCTAAAAGGATCTTGTGTTTTTTGCCTCTCTCTCCAGCTTCTCTGCCTTAACTGCCATGTCTTTTATGTGGGACCTTATAGCCTTGTGATCAACCTAATGACGACATCAGACTTTACTTAAAACAATACTCTGGGCATCTGCAATAAGAAGGGCTTTTTGCACATCAAAGCAACTAGTCATCGATTGCTTTGCTTTTGAATTTATGCTAAGGAAAGCAGACAGGGGTGGTTATTGGATGCTTTAGCCTTGGGCCATCACATTTAACAATGAGTTAAAATGCATGGTTTTGTATGTTTCAAAGGCAGTTTGGTTTTTGGAACTAATGTATAAACTAGGGAAAGGAAACGAGAGGGAAAGGGACAATGCACCAGGTGCAATAGCGTAGTATTTGCCTCTCGAAATATTTATGCAACATGATATTACATATCTGTTTGCATCTAAAAATCGAGAATTTATGAGATGAAGACAATTAGAATGTATATAATATTGTGGGTGGATTTATTTGCACATCAAAATTACCAATGCTACTAGTCTTTTTGCACATTAAATATAGGAGTCATCCATGTCTTTGCTTGAATTTTGACATGCATGTTGAGAAAGGAAAATGGATGCTGGCGAGTTAGATTTGGGTTTGTTAGAGTGCTTTAGCCTTTGGCCACTACATCTTGACAATAATCTACGATGCACGGTTTTGAATATGAAAATTGACAATTTGTGATGTTAAATGAAATAGAGATAATCAGGAGTGTTTCTTGTTTTGACTTTGTTTGGTCCCTCCTACGTTGCACTAATGTATGAAAAGACTTGGAAGGGGATTACTTAAAAGTTCAAACGAAGAATAGCAAAATACTTGGGAAAACTAATTATTTGTAATAGAGGTTTTCAAGAACCAGAGATCAATCTAGGCTTCGAAAGGTGGGAATAGGAGGGATTAAGAGACATTTCTATGATTTTTGTGTAAATATATGACATAGCAATACACCCCTTTACTTCGACATATGGATGCATGTGACCTTGCACTTGGGTGCATGACAGAAATGTGGGCATGCAAGGAACATATCTTTGTGTCGTACATGTGCACGTGTGTTTGTGTGAACATGCACACGCATACATGTGTGTGTGTGCACATGCACAAAATGTATGTATGTAAGTACATGTGTAGCGTAGTAAAAAGCCATTTGAAATCTTGTTGGTTTTAAAAATTGAATGTGAAGACTTGTAATTGAGGGTGCCCAAACTCTTGACTTCTCGCTTAACATGTGATCCCATTACAACACCCATCTTGGTGACTAGCCAAGCAAAGCCATAATTACTTTTTTACATTTTATAATGTGCCTTCACTATTATCTAAGAGAATGGAACTTTTGACTTTGAGTTTAGTACACCTTCTCATTGCCCCTTTGACTAGTAAGGTTTTGAAGGTTTAGATGACATGGTTACAAATGATGGGAAAATGGCATGTATAGTACTTACGAAAGAATGATGAAAGATAATGCAAGGCTATGGATGCTCAAGTGAGGTGTATAGGAGCTTGCTTGAGTCTTTGTTACAACAATAGGGACCATGAGGAGGGGATGCTTTCATCCAAGAAATGTAGTACCTTTTCAAAGCCAATAACCATTTTTATTTAGAGAGAGATGAGGATAAGGTGTCTTGAAGTTTAACGAGTGTATACATGCATTTTTCTCTTCCTTCAATAATTTTCAAGAGATTAGGAGCATAATGTTAAACTAGGCACTCCACACATGGTCTCTCTTCACGCTTTGCACTAGTGTTTTGTTGGCGCTTCATACAGGGGTTCAAAGGTGCACATTTCATATGATGAGGGTTTATGAGAGGTGGATTTAAGGAACATAATTTGAGCTTTAAAAGCTTTAGTAGCTTATGCTAATTTCATATTGAATGCATGAAAATGCAATATATGGGGATGTGGCACTCACTGATATATAAGGAGTGGAAGACCAATGTAAACAAGATCAAGCCTAAATTATCTCTCTAGAGAACCCACATGACCGTTTTTCAAAGACACAAATGAACTAACTAGAATTCATGAGCTTGTACGACACTCTGATCCCATACTTATCATGTTATATTCTTGTGCTCAGCACCCATACTTAGCCTCTTCAAAAGTGCTATCCTTAATAATACAATTGTAGTGTCTTTATCACAAGTTATAAATGTAGTTAACATGTTACAACATGAAAGATGGGGGCACTTGCAAGTTTGTATGAATCATGATCCCTGGGTACTACAATAGGCTATGTATGGGGTAGCTCCTACTTTTGCATAAGCAATTGCATATGTGATTATGTTTACACTTGTAAATTGGGAATAGTAATGTCGTGGGCCTTTGAGTTGTGATAGGCTGAATATAATGGGGTAGCTCCTTTGGGAGAGCTCGTGGAAATAGATGATATTCTAGAGCTAATGCTTACTACAACATGGGAATAACAAGCGCTCAACGATATAATTTAACTACACTTGGAAAAATGTAGACACCATTGCTACCATCAATAATGCCATTATTTGAAATTGACAACCCATAAACTATACAGAGTTAAATCTTTACACACACACACACACACACACACACACACACACACACACACACACACACACACACACACACACACACACACACACACACACACACACACACACACACACACAGGTCTCGCGCTAGAGCAACACCAAGGCCAAGCATAAGCCTCACAATAGAATTCTCATCTCAATTATGTCTCTCTCATAGGATTCGTTGTCAGACAATGGCAACAAAAAGTTATTATTATTAAATTTCAAGCCACAACCTTGAAAATACACTTGAGGAAATTATGCATCTTAGGACACATCGATAATCTATTACCCGAATCTTATTGATCACATGACTCATAACTACCTTGAATATATTAAACAATCACACATAACTCATCATTTATATACACGTATATATGTTTAAAAGTCAACTATGCATACAACTCAATGTATCACAACATACAATCAATGAAATGATTGAAAAAGAGTATCATATATAAACAAATGTAGTGACTATCTCTTATCATGGGTTTCTAATGCATTTTCCATAACTCAATATGTATACCTCCACATGTATAGCCAAGGAATATAGAGTGAGATGCATCCGTAAGGTTGTCGCAATCCTAAGGTGGGTAGAGAGAGTGAGAGAGCCCATTGAAACTACCCATAGATTGAGAGAAAGAGGAGGAGGGTCCATGGTCCATGAGAGGCAAGCGCTCTAAGGTGAGAAATGGAGAGAGGGGAAGAGGCTGCATGGGGCTCAAGCCAGGGGTGCCATGTAGCACCTCTTAAAAGTTTTTGGGGGACAGGCAGAAATGTGACATGAGGCCCTCCCCCAAAATCTTTCAATAATAATACTAGAAGAAGAAGAAGATAAAGTGTGTCATGGGTAGAGGGCCTCATTATTTCTTTATGTCGTATTTGGATGGTATGGAATTTGTCATTGTTGTGAGGGACATAAGCCCATTGCACCTTGCTTGTTTGTTTGTAATAAGTTGTGTTCTTAACTATTATGTGAAAAATATAAAGTTGAGTGCTCTACTCGCTTAGTTCTTCCCAAGAATAAAGGTAGGCATGAATTCATTGCTTGCTTTTGGTGCTTTGATTTCTGAATGGCAAGGAATGTGAGTGACTATCAACAAGCTACACACTAGTATTATATCATTGCTTTGGACATGTATTCTCTTAGTGCTTTGCATTGAAGTTTAAAGCACCAATGTCATTCACCAAGATCAACGTGGAGATGAGGTAGGTGTTGAGTCAGAGGATCAGAGAGGGAAGGGAGGGTAGTGTGGAGGATAGATGAGAGGTCAATATCAAGAGTTGCAACTACATAGGGAGATTTGATGACCAACTTTGTTTATCAATGCGTGCACGCATGTGGACACACACACACACACACACACACACACACACACACACACACACACACACACACTCTCTCTCTCTCTCTCTCTCTCTCTCTCTCTCTCTCTCTCTCTCTCTCTCTCTCTCTCTCTCTCTCTCTCTCTCTTTGTGTGTATAAATATTGATAAGTTTTAAAGACACTCTGAGAGTGTGCCACAACTATACGAGAACATTGCATTTCGATTGAAAGTGTGTTAATCAAGTCATCAATTGTATTAAATGATATTAATAATGGTATTCTAATCATTGCATTATATATTATAATAATTAATATTATAATTGTTTATAAAAAATAGCTTATCACTATTTTAATGTATTATGATAAATATTACTAGAATTAATACATGGTATTTTTATATTATAATAATTAAAATTAGAACTATTTTATACTATATACTAGCCAAATGTTAATTTAACATAATTTTATAATACGTTAGTTATTATTGATCATTATTAAGATATGTATTATTAATTAAAATACATCCCAGCTCGTCCGCCCCATTGGTTGCTCTACTCATTGGCCCACTTTACTAGCTCTCCACCACCCCACTTGGCTTGAACCCCTCACCAAGAATTTGCTCCGTTAGCTCTCCACCACCCCACCTACCTTGAATCGCCCACCAAGAATGATAGTGTGTGTGGATGGAGAGAGAGAGAGAGAGAGAGAGAGAGAGAGAGAGAGAGAGAGAGAGAGAGAGAGAGAGAGAGCCACCTACAAAGAATTTTCTCTACCAACTCTCCACCACCCCACTTGCCTTTGAACTACCCCCAAGAGAAAAAAGAAGACGTGTCTTTCTCTCCTCCTTGTAAATAATAGATATGTATTATATCTCCTTTTCTTCTCTACCACATAAATAAAGGAGACATGTATTTCTCTCCTTGTAAATAATAAAGACGTGTCCTATCTCATTTTCTTCTCTACCACATAAATAAAGGAGTCATGACCTTTTCCTTTTCATTTATCTCATAGAGAAGTATCCTCCACAACTTCTTCCGCCTTGTATGTATAAAAATGAGGCTCCCTCTCTCATTCCTAAACATCGAGTTTCGAGTGAGTCATGAGAGAGAGTCTCAGCCTTTATCTTACTCCCCTGTCTCTACCCAGGAGCTCATACATGGAGTAAGTTCCTTCCATATGTCTTTGTCTCTCTATAAAGCCTATTCGAACAATCTATTCTAGTTACACTAGGCCTCATTGTGAACTTCATCTTGTGCATGTAGTTGATACTCATTTGTTTATAGCTATCCGCTTATTCTATGTAACACATATTATCATAATTGAGTATCTAGGCTTTTTTCATTTTGAGTTCTCTTATCAAGCAGTGTATTAAGATTGTTTAGTTATCTCTCCTTTTGAACAAGTATGCTAATCATTATCCGATTCTCTTTCACCGATCATAGCACTATTTATCTTGCTATCTATAACAATGATGCTTCCAATTTGGAACTTTTCTTCATTTATTGAACATACTAATGATCTGTATTATAGCATGTGTATCTTGTCTATTCTTTCTTTGTTGTAGATTCTAAGTAATCCATCCATCCAAGTTCGTTCTACATAATCCATCTGTCCAAGTTCGTTCACTTGGATGGATGGATTACTTAGAATAGACTTAGATGAATGGATTACTTATAAGGGTGTGTAGACTTGGACGGACTTGGATGGATGGATTACTTTAGAACAAACTTGGATGGATGGATTACTTAGAATCTACATTGAAGGAAGAATAGGTAGGATAAACATTCTATAATACATATCATTAGTATGTTCAATAATGAAGCCGAGTCTTAAATTGGAAGCATCAATGTCATAGATAGCAAGATAAGTAGTCCTGTGATTGATGAAAGAGAATCGGATAATGATTAGCATATATGTTCAGAAGGAGAGATAACTAAATAATCTTAATACATAGCTTGATAAGAGAACTCAAAATAAAAAAATCCTAGACACTCAACTATAATAATATGTGCTATAGAGAAGAAACAAATAGCTATAAACAAATGAGTATTAGCTACATGCTCATGATGAAGTTCATACCGAATAGTATAACCAGAATAGATTGTCAGAATAGGTTGTATAGAGAGATAAAGACAAATGGGGGGACTTACTTCATGTATGAGCTCTTGGTGGGTAGAGACAGGGGAGTAAGATAAAGGCTGAGACTCTCTCTCATGACTCACTCACTCAAAACTTGATGATTAGAATGAGAGTAAGCCTTCTTTTATAAATATAAGGAGAAAGGGATTGTGGAGGATATGTCTATATGAGATACATGAAAAGGAAATGGCTATGTCTCTTTTATTTATGTGGTAGAGAAGAAAAGAAGATAGGACACATCTCTATTTTTTACAAGAAGGAGAGAATTACACGTCTCTTTTATTTATGTGGTAGAGAAGAAAAGGAGACAGGACATGTCTCTATTATTTACAAGAAGGAGAGAAAGGCACATATTCGTTATTCTTTTGGGGGATGACAAAAAAAGGTAATGTACAAGAGTATTTTCTATTCCTTTGATACGTTGGAATGTGATATCAAGCTAATAAAACTAGATAGCGCACTAAAGAAGCCATTCTGTTCCCAATAGCTTTAGATCATTTCCCTTTTAAATAGCTAGTGACATGGTTGAGGTCACTTTTAATAGTGAAGGATACAAATTCAACAAAAACACAGAAGCTTTGGATGGATTTTTTATCGCTAGAATTTCTTAGTGGGATGAAGGATAATTATGTTCAATGCCAGAAAAAGTGCCACTTGCAAATCAAGAAAGTTTCTCACAACCATAGTCTTTCTTTTCACAAAGGACTCATGCCCACCCTCGCCCATGTAATATCATTGGCATTCATATAGACAATTAGGGGTTTTCGAGTAGGTAGTTTGACTAGAGGTAGATCTTGTATTAGGCATTTAAGCTCTTGCATAGCAAGGCTTTGAGGCTTACCTGAGTGAGAATTATCCTTCTAGAGTAGAGGATGAGGAAGAGAAGTATACTAGATAATGGAAGGTATGTATCTGCTAATCCAATTTAAATAGCTAAGGAATTGGTGGAGTTGGTTTATAGAAGGCAATGTATCTGGAAATGCTTTTAAGTCTTTTAGAACATGATCTTGTAGCACAATTTTGCCATTAGTAATTTGCATGCCTAAAAGTTCCACAATAAGGGTGAAGAGGATGAATTTGGAAGGGGAGAGAACTATGATTGCTTCTTCAATTCAGGAAAGAAAGAGTTGAAGGTGCTTGATGTGTTGCTCCATGATGTCAAAAAAGACTAATAAGTCATCAATGTACACAATGACAAAAGGTAAGTTAGCAAAAGTAGAATCAATCCATTCCTAGAACTTGATAGGGGTAGTTTTGACTCCAACTGATAAGACTCTCCATTGATAATGACCATATGCAACACAAAAGATAATCTTGAATTAGTCATGTAGGGCTATATGCAATTGGTAGAAGCCTACTTTTAGGTCAAACCATAGGACTTAATTTGGAATGCCTAATATGGGCACCTCAACTTTGATGTTTTGATAGTGATAGAGTTTTTTTAATCATTTGAGAGCTCTACTACGAGAAGAGTGTTGGGATAAAGGGCAGTGCCCAATGTAGTGCCTAAACCCGCCCTAAGGGCTCAGCTTGTACATGACTTATATAACTATCAGAAAACTTAATTAGAGTACTCCAGAGTATGAAAGGGATGCAGGAGACGCGGGAGAGAAGAGCACACACAATGTAAGTGCTGTCAACAATGTTATGACAGCCTTATTGCACTTTCATATATATATGTGTGTGTGTGTGTGTGTGTGAATAAAGAATATGGGCGGTCACTGTACACGGGCAAGCCCAAGGGCCTTTTACCCCAACAACCTCCCACTAAAAGGCCAATGGGCCAAGGAGTGAAAAAACAAAACAAAAGAAAAGAGATAGGGTGAGGAATCATGACATCTCACCCAATGCCCAATCGAAAAGCAAGCTGTGCAATAAGTGTCGGGAATCTTCAAGTCTAAGACATCTAGGAGGCAAGTGATCCCGTAGCTCCATACAACGGAGCAATCCAACACAACTCATGAGTGCAAGGTTGTACATTATCATCATTACAGTAGCGCATAACATCAGCGTGGCGCATACAAGACAGCGGAGAGCATCCAAACTCTCCAGAGCCAATCACTGAAAGAGGGCCAGCATCCCAGACACAAGTCAGACGGGGTCTCAAGACAGTATGCGGCCTCAGCGAAGTGGAAGACTGACATACAACTATAGAATCAACCATAAAGCACACTGAACGAGCGTCAAGAGGCCAGAGAGGTGTTTGCGTCTCATAAAAGACAGCATGACGGCTGCGTAGAACCTGTTGGGCATCCAAATCCCAAAACACGTAAGCCGTAAAGTCACCATCCCCATAACCAAGGAGAAGACATTTGCGTGACATAGGCTCATGTGGCATACTGACAGTGGCCTAGCAACCAAATATCCTCAAGTGATCATAGGAGGGTCTCATACCACTCCATGCCTCATGCAGTGTAATACCGTCCAAAGTCAAGCACGATGTCCTGTTAACCAAGTAGACTGCCGTCATAAGGGCCTCAGCCCAAAATCCATAAGACAATCCAACTGTGGTAAGCATAGCAGCAATCTTCACCTATAAGGTCAGGCACATGCCATGAGCAATGCCATAATATCGGGGGCATAAGAAATCAATGCCATACTACTGCTGATAAGAGATCCATAAGCTGGGAGAGATAGCATGACTCTCATAATCCATCTGCAAGAATCTAGGCCTGCTACCACCAGAATCCATAAACCTGTCAAGAATAGTAACAACATCCTCAATCCGTACCAAAGGGTAAGGTCAAACACGGTGGGTAGCATGATCCATGAAGGTTACAAAATACAATGATCCACCAAGTGATTGGGAAGGCATAGGTCCATATACTGAAACATGGACTAGATCTAAAGGAGCATGCCTCACACAATCACCATAAGCCAAAGAGGCTCTGCACGGACCATGAGTACAATGAGGGCAAGTAGCATGGGGAAGAGCATGCAATAAGCCCATATCACATAAAGCATCCATCTTAGTGTGTCGTACATGGCCTAGGTGACAGTGCCATAACAATGCATGTGGTATCTGCGTAACTGCAACCATAGAATCTCCCACATGAGAGACATGCACTACATAATCATTGCCATATCTAGCACCTCTGGCCAATACCAAGCAACCACGACAGATTTTCCATGAAGTATCCCCAAGAGAGACATAATATCTTGCGCCATGCAACTGTCTGACAGAGATCAGACTCTTACTGAGCGTAGGTATATGCAAGACATCACGGAGCATAAGAGAAGACCCATTTGGCAAAGCCAAGTGTATATCCCCTGTACCAATAACATGACAATCCTTTTCAAGGTCTAAAGAGATACATTCATCAACCTCCCTATAAGAAGAGAACCAAGCTCTATGCGGAGTAACATGACAAGATACCATATTGTCTAAAAGCCAATCAAAGGTATAAGATGTATCACTGAGCAAGTAATTTGCAGGGTAACACGATGCCATGAGTCTAGGCTCAGCTGCATAATCATGGGTAACTACATGCACCATACCACTATCAACAGTGGTCTCACCTACTATATCATTGACTCTGCTCTCATGTCTAATGCAACACAATCTTTTCTGCTCTCTAATCCACTTGAAGCATTTACGCTTCACATGCCTTGTCTTTCCACAATGAAAGCAAACAGAACCTGTAAAACCTATAGAAGAGGACAAATGCTCTATAATAGCATGAGTAGGGCTGTCCAATATATCCAAGGAGCTCAAAGAATCAGGGAAACTCTCATAAGAGAGAACATGCTCATGAAGAGGACTGTTTGCATGACTAGAAGAGTTGGAAGTCATCATAGCATACTGCAAAGGGGACTCATCCAAACCAGAAGGGGAGAACACAAAGGTATCAACCGCGGATGCAAAAGCTCCCACACGGACAAGCCTAGCAAACAAAAGCATAACATATCCAACCATTGTAGCTCACAGCCATAGAAGCATAAGCATGCCTCGGAGCCATAAATGTATAAGCATCTCCGAAACATAGGAGTATACATAACTTTGCAGTGTCTCATACCATGTACTGACATACATGTCCAGCCACCAAAAACGACAGGTGGCAAATAAACCTGCAAGAATCAAGCTCTAATAAAAGTCCAAATATTTGTGTAAAATCATCCAGGTAAGAGGCTCTATAAAATACATAGCAGCAGACCATGTGCATACACGGGTGGCCATAAAGATCAATTGCTCCCTGACATACACGGGCAATAGCAGCCCAAATAGCATAGATGCCATACAACAGAGAAGTAGGACAGCCATAACTGTAAATCCTAAGCACTATCCAAGTCCATTGATTAGTAAGTATCCCGCATATCAAATGCAAACGAGCAATCACTGCTCAATAGGCAACTGCCAAAATAAGGGAGCAGTCACTGCTCAATACCAAGTGCATCCAAGTAATAGCTAAGATCCATAATTGGAGCATCGAATCCCATATAGCATCCAAGGTCGTAATGAAAAAAGCCAAGTCATAACAGAAAAATCCAAGTCAATGTCCAACTGCTCAAGGGAATACTCAAATGAATGTCGAGACGAGCTCAAACAATTGCCATCCACAACCAAAGCATAAAGCATTCACCAAGACATGATAACCCGTACTGGGTAGCCTAGGCATAAACCATGTCATAGATGAAATGCCAGCTGCAAAGAAGTGACAGTCAAACCCAAATAGAGCTCTAATCTTAACTCAAAAGCATTCCGGAGCATAAACAAGACATGTGGCATAGTCCAAATACATCATGACATCATATTGAATAGCGGGGAGCACTCCGTGGTGACCAATAGGCATAACCGAACTGTAGCATAAATAGCTTCAGCACTAAAGTTTTCAGTAGCATATAACCTCTCTAAATTGATCAAATTAGTGCTCAATCCAAGCTCAAATCCATAGGCATACATTCCCATATGTAAAGGCAACAATTGGGCATAATCGGGCATCAAATCATAATCGGGCATAATCGGGCATAATTGGGCATAATTGGGCATAATTGGGCATAATTGGGCATAATAGGCATACATTCCCATATGTAAAGGCAACAATTGGGCATAATCGGGCATAATTGGGCATAATTGGGCATAATACATGCTATCTCAGACTTGAAATTTATTGCAAAATATTCTATCATTAGAATTTGGTAAATCCGACATCATCATCACGTCCAGAGCATGCCAAAATCCCAACTTAGAATCTTATCTTGCCTGAATTGGGTTCCGAATGCCTGAGATATGACAAAAATAGTGATTTTCGAGCCATTTTTGCAAACATGCGTAAATAAAACGTGAACATGCTGTTGTACTTGAGGGGCAAAATTATCGTGGGTATGGGATAAGCAAGAGCCCAATGAAGGCCTACAATAGGCCTACACAAGCCTAGGACAAGTCCAAGCAAGAGGTGAAGAGAACAAGCTTCAATGATGGAAGCTATGGCTGCCTCTTCATGAAACCGTGCTGTTCATGTTAAAGAATGACTGAGAACTGAGTGAGAAGCAAGCTCTCATACCTAGTGTAGATGCCGGGGAAGACCGGGAAGCGCTCGTGAAGGACTTGCTCTGATATACCAGTTGAAAGGGATGCAGGAGATGTGGGAGAGAAGAGCACAAACAATGTAGGTGCTGTCAACAATGTTATGACAGACTTATTGCACTTTCATATATATATGAATAAAGAATATGGGCGGTCGTTGTACATGGGCAGGTCCAAGGGCCATTTACCCCAACAGAGTACCACAAAACTACTATGTCATTGTCTCTCTCTCTCTCACCGGCATCTACAGCTTCACTCTTTTGATCTTTGCATTCAACAAAGTGGTATCAGAGCACAAGACTTGGAGCTGGAGCTTGGCATTGTGGAACTGGAGCTTGGCAAAAGGGTTATTAAGTCTTTTTTTGAATTCTCACAGATTGCATGACAACCATAGCTTAGGTGTGATGAAGCTTCTCCACCTCCATTTTGTTTGCAACTCATAGAGGCTTTGTGTGGGCATTGTGTGTAAGCCCTCTTTGGCTCTATCTGTGCTCCTCCTTAGGCACCATTGACTCCACATAGTGCTACTACCCTGCCTAAACAGTTCACATTGCTTGCGCTTGTAGACAGTAGACCCTCTCGTAGCAAATTTCAACATATCCCTCATCATAGGCAATTAAGGAGTGCGCACTTGAGCTCTTGGATGCTTGGTATTGAGTCTTGGCATTGACATGTTGGTCCTCACGTTAGCTTGGAGCACCTACCTTCGGATTTGGGATTGTGGTTTACACAATTTATGAGCTAGAAACAAGGCAATACATATCTTTGTGTGTTTGGTGCATACGGATCATGCTCATTTGATGGCTATTAGATGTCAGTGGATGCTCGATGTCTCATGGATCATGTGGCATTGTCTTGACATCATTTGGAGCTAATCTTGGCAATCATTTTGCTCAGTTTGTAGACTTGCTTGTGGCTAGAATACATAGTCCACAGCCTGCAGTTTACATGTAGCTCTCTATCGTTTAATGACATTGGTCATTAGACATGCACCTTGATGTGTATACATGCTCAAGTGATGTCAAGACATTGAGGAATGATACGTCTATGTATTGAAGTGTATTTGGGATGGTTTTGATTGAGATACTCAAATTTGACAAGGATTTGTTGGCTGGAACATACACGCTTGAATGCTATTTTGACAGTACATGTCTCATGCGTTGCTTCCAGGCTTGATCTCATGGGTTCAGAATGATGTATTGATGCTTGAATTTGATGTCATATATGTGGAAACGGCCTTGGGAAGATCTTATGCTTGCTTTGGAGGATTGAAATCTTGCTGTTGACTATCATAAAATTGCAAGTCACAGGAACAAATTTGAGAGAGTTTTACTTGGACTCTGTGCTTCCCGTTTGAGTCAATAGAGACACTGTTTTGGTACTGGATTACACACATACACTTAGGGTAGAGATTGGTCATGCTTTATATGTCATCTCTGGGCTGAAATGCATCGGTTTGTGTAGACATTTTGAAGCTGTAAACAACGAACAACAAGTCGTGTCTGCAAAATACATGTCATACATGCAACTGTTAAATGCTTGTTGGACATACATTGATGTATGTAACTGATTCCATATGCCATTGATATGCTGGGATATGATTAGTAAACTGAGCTGAATCAAAGATCTTGAAATATCTTGCTGGTTGAAATTTACAATTCTTCTTGGTCACTTGTCTTGATATTTTTTGGCTTGCATTTGTGTACTTTTGGACTGCAACTATGGCTAGAAGTAGTGATAGTAGCAATTTACTGCACATCAAGAAGCTTGAAGGAGCACACAACTGCAATTTGGCAAAAGCAGTGCTATAACATCTTATTGCAAAAGAAGCAGGCAAAGCCAATTAATGAGAAGGTGATAAAACCAACAAATGTAGATCAAGATGATGGGGATGAGCTGAATGAGCTTGCTCGCTCGACCATTGAGCTATGTGTCTCCGATGCTTTGTTGTTCAACATAGAAGGGCTTGATACTGCTTATGCCATTTGGACGTGATGACTGGAGGAATTGTATGCCCAAAAAAGTACTGCACCCAAAGTCTACTGACTGAAGAAACTCATGGATTTGCGCATGAAAGAAGGCATTGCCATGTTTGCTCACCTTAGTGAGTTTAATTCTATTTTCAACTAGCTTGTTGCCTTGAAGTTCAACATTGATGAGGAGTTCAAAAGCTACATTCTTGCTATGCACTTCGCCAGAGAGTTGGGATACTTTTAGGATTGCTATGAGAAATTCTAATGCTATGCTATTGTATTCAGATGTAGAGGGTGCTCTATTCATGGAAGAAATGAATCGTTAGAACAATGCATCTAGCAAGTCTTCCAGTGCTTTGCATAACAGAGGCAGATCGTAGTAGAAAGGGAAATTTGATAGCAAGGGGTGCAGTAAATCCCGTGGTAAGGATGTTGCCATCACTGTGGCAAGAAGGGTCACTTCAAACATGATTGCTATAGGTGGAAGAAAGAGAAAGGCAAGGGCAAGAATATAGATGACAACAAAGAAGAGAAGAAAGAGAGTCAGCCTGCTAAGAAGAGCAGCATAAAGATCGAAGAGGTGAATATAGTCAGCCATGAGAGCGACAATGGGAATGATGTCCTTTTGGTTTCTTCTTGTTTTAGTGCACATGCCTTGATTGGAGATCGGATGATGACATGCACACTTGGATTTTAGATTTAGGCGCCTCTTTTCATGCACCCCTCATCGTTGTGAGTGGTTTTCCAACTACATTGGGGGCAGGAAGTGTGTAGCTGTAGTTTCAACATGGATCTGTCTTCACTCTTCAGCATGTTAGGCATGTACCTCAGCTCAAGAAGAGCTTGATTAGTACTGGTTAGCTAGATGATGATGGTTTTCATACCACCTTTGGTGATGGAAAATGGAAGACTTTTAAGGGATCTAGGGTTATTGCCAGAGGTTGCAAGAGTGATACTTTGTATCCACTTCATGTATCTAGTGTGCGTGACCATGTTGTCGCCGTGACCGAGCAATGATGTGTTTCCTTATGGCATGGCCGGTTGGGACACATGAGTTAGATATTAATGAAAGTACTTTCTCATTTTGGTTACTTGCCTTGTCTTCATAATGCTGATTTTGAGCACTGTGATCATTGTATTTATGAAAAGCATGCATATACATCTAAAAAACGGTCTCTTTCATTAAAATATTTGCCTCTAGAGTTGGTACATTTTGATGTCTATCAGATGCTAGGGTTATCTCTAGGGAAAAATAAATACTTTGTCACATTTGTCTATGATGCTACTTGGAAGGTATGGGTTTACCCTATTCGTAGCAAGGACGAAGTGCTTGACAAGTTTCAGAAATTCCTGGCATTGGTTGAGAAGCACATTGATAAGACATTTATGTGTCTTCTCTTTGGAAATGGTGGGGAGAATGTGTCCAAATCCTTTCCGACATTTTGTGACAACAAGAGGATAAAGAGGGAACTCACTGCCCCTCATAATCCACCCGAAAATGGAGTTGCAGAGTGCATGAATCGGAATATACAGGATAAGGTCCGTACGATGCTATCTCATGCTGCATTACCCCATGACTTTTGGGTAGAGGTTGTTATGATAGCCATTCATCTAATTAATAGGTCACCGAACATGTATTTGGGGGGGGAGAGTCCCTCAAGCAGAGTGGTTGGACAAGCCACCTTCTTATGCTCATTTGCGAGTGTTTGGCTGCGAGGCTTTTGTGCACACACAGAAATAATAATATAGCAAATTGGAACCAAAGTCCTGTAAATGCATATTCCTAGGATATGATGACAAGGGTGAGATGTATAGAATTTGGGATCCCAAGAAAAGAAAGATAGTATGCAGCAATGACGTCATCTTTCATGAAGATCGCATGCATAAGCAGCCCAAGAAGACTGAGGAAGTCAAGAGGGTTGTTTTCAGGGAGGATGTGCCTTTTAGAAAGCCATTTGTGCCTAGTGGACAATAGCATATACTTGCTATAAATGACCCTGAAAATTCAAGGAATGGTGCTGGAAATGACCAGCAAGGTATTGCCCAAGATGATCCAGAGTTGTTGTAGTAAAAAATATGCAGTTAGGGCAACCAACCGAGATTGGACAACATGCTAAAATTTTAAGACAACAAGTTGAAAATGCAAGTTTGCAAGTTCCACAGCCTACAAATGCTGAGCCTTCGCTCCGTAGGTTGACTCGACCGACCATCAAGGCTACCTGACAGGTTTGTTCCTGGTGCGCAATATGTTGCAGATTATGTCATGGTTACTGACTATGGTGAGTTGTCCATTCTATTGAGATATCGAGCTCCACTCGTGATATGCCAGGGTGACCATTGTGCATTTATGTCACCGACTTGTTAGCTGCAAATGCGGTTGGTACACTGCCCATGAATAATAGCTAGATGACAGCTATCCTTATCTACTCTAGTTCGTGGCTCAGTTAGTATGCCACCTTAGTTAGTTGAGTTTGGTTTGAGACCCATATATAGGGTTCTTCTATTTCTCTGTACTTATGTTCTTTGTGGCTTACACAACTAAGAAGAGGAAAACTGTTTTTAGCCTCCACCTTTGTGTGTATTCCCCCATTGTGCAAGTAAGAAAGCTACAAGTGAGACTCCTTCCTTCTCTCCCACAATCTTGACATGGTATCAGAGCCTGGTTCGTGATAAGGAGCTCAAGAAAGTAAACCAAGTTCATGGTGTTCTGGTAAGAGGACCAGTGTTTCTTTCATTTTTCGAGTTTGGGAGCAAGTCTCTGCAGGTAGCACAGCTGGGAAGTGCAAGAGTGCATTGTCTCAGATTGAGACGCCCTTCACAGTGTAGCAAGAGGGCAGTATATGCTGCGGGAAAGGGCTTTAGGCCTTGGTTGCCCAGTTTTTTTGATTCAAGGCCATTTCGGGGCATGTTTTGGAGGCGGAAGTTTTTCGCATGCACTCAGAAAAGGCCCTGTTTTTTGCTGTGCGATCACTGTTCTACAAGTCGGTGAAAAGTCACCGTAGAAATTGCATCGTATGCTTGTGCGCAGAGACATTGGGAGTTACAGAATCATCCTTGTTGCCTGTTGATGCAAAATCGTCACTAGGAAGTGACTGTGTGGTCAAATACCACTTTCGTCAGTTTTGCAGATTTGCCCTTGTGAGGCTGAAGCTGTGTTTTTTGCAGTGACAGAATTCTTTGCAGTGTTTTGTAATGGCGTCTGATTCTCTTTTATAGATTGTCACTGAAAAGCTTGACAAGAAAAACTTCCAAGCATGGAAGTTTAGAATGACGAATTTTCTTATGGGAAAAGGATATTGGGAATTCTTTGCAGGAAATGAAGAAGAACCAGTTCTTCCTGACGTTCCCAATCAACAGCAAATGCAGGCATTTAAAGGATGGCATGAGAGAGCCAGAAAAGCTATGTACTGGCTGTCTATCAGTATTTCAGACTCTATAATTGTGCATATTCAGGATATAAGTACACCAAAGGAGGCATGGGATACTTTGTCAAAAATGTATAACACAAATACGCAAGCCAAGAAAATGCAGCTCAAGCAAGAGTTGCACAATGTGCAAAGAGAAAGTATGAGCATCAATGACTACCACATGAAGGTGAAGAAGATGATGATTTAGTTTCTGTGACCTTGAATGGTCTAGGAAAGGATTATGCACAGTTTCGAACATCTATTTTCGTCCGTGAAAGATTTCCTGATTTTGCGGAGTTGATTGCTCTTCTAATTTCTGAGGAGCAGAGAAATGGTGGTGCATCTTCTTTAGGAGGAACTTCAAAAGAAGCTGTCTTCTACTCAAATGCTAAAAGAGGTAGAGGCAGAGGTAGAGGAGGCCGATCTGGAGGCCGTGATAGAAATCAAAATATATAGCAAACTCAAGAAAACCAGTTTTATGGAGGAGGACGTGGTAACTCTAGAGGCAGGGGGAGCCAAAGAGGTCGTGGTGGATGGCAAAGAGGCCAAAATGCAAACAACAATGCTGAATGCTACTACTGTGGTAAAATGGGTCATATGGCTAAAGGCTGCTATAAAAAGCAGAATGACATCATGAATGGAAAATTGCAACAAGAGAATTATGCATCTTCTAGTAGACAGGGTGATGACAGAAATGAGCATTTGTTTATGGTGCAGCACATGACCAATTTTGTGATAAGTGTAGAAGAAAGCAACGATGTGTGGTATGTTGACTCAGGTGCATCAAACCACATGACATGTCATGTAGAATGGATGCAGGATGCAAGGAAAATGGAAAAACCAAGATTTGTGGAGACTGGTGATGATACTGCACATCCTATTGTGTAAATGGGAAAAATTCCTTTGTCTATGCAGGATGGGAAAAAGAGATACATCTCGGATGTATTTCATGTCCCGAATATCACCAAGAACCTGGTTTCTGTTGGTCAAATGGTTGAGGAGGGCTTACAGGCTTGATTTAATTCTCATGGATGCTTTGTTGAGGATATGAAAAATAAAGGTCGCTTGATAGCAAAAGCAAAGAAGAAAGGCAGAATGTTTACGTTGGAAGTAGACATGCTTGAATTGAGTGCAGCAATGTTTGTACATGGGACTGGTGTAGTTGCAGATATTGATATCTGGCATAAACGTATTGGTCATGTTAATGTACAATGACTTAAATCAATGCAAGCCCAAAATATTGTTGCAGGATTGCCTAAATTCAAGGTTGCAGAAATGCATAAGGTATGTGAAGCCTGTCAATTTGGAAAACAGGTAAGGAAACCATTTCCTAGACATGTTCAAGAGAGTAAGAAGCCATTGGAATTAATCCACTCTGATGTGTGGACTACTAAAGCTGCATCTATTGGAGGCTGTCATTATTTTGTCACTTTTATTAATGACTATAGCAGAAAAGTTTGGGTGTATTTTATGAAAAAGAAAAGTGAAGTGTTTGGGCATTTCAAAACTCTTAAAGCTATGGTTGAAAAAGAAACAGGCCTGCAAATAAAATGCCTAAGGTCAGATGGAGGGGGAGAGTACCTCTCAAATGAGTTTGCAAGGTTCTTGCAGGAGCATGGCATAAAGCATCAATATTCATGTAGTCATACCCACAGCAAAATGGAATTACAGAAAGAAAAAATAGGCATATTGGAGAGGTATCTTGTGTCATGCTCAATGAAAAAGACATGCCAGATTTTTATTGGGCTGAGGTAGTTGCTACAGCAGTCTACATAATGAACAGGACTCCCACTGCAGCAATACATGGGATGGCTCTAGAGGAGAGGTATACTTGTAGGAAACCGGATATTTCTCATTTGAAATTTTTTGGTTGCATTGCCTATGTCCATGTGCCAGATGAGTTGAGATCCAAGTTGGATCCAAAAGCTGAGAAGTGCATTTTTATTGGTTACTCTCTGCACAGCAGAAAGGGTATAGATGCTATAACCCTTCTAGTCGTAAGTTTACAGTGAGTAGAGATGTTATTTTTGATGAGATGAGTAGCTGGTATAAACCAGTAAATGTGATTGATAATGTAGATGCACAAAATGGTAATGATGTACAGAATTCATAGCAGCAGTCACAAGATATTAGTGGACTTGGAGTGTCCTCTAGCAGTGGTTCACATTCTTCGCCATGGACAGGTAGATTGAGATTAGGAGAATCTCCTCAAAGCAATGCAGATAGTGGTATGCAGGTATCACAAAAAGGAAAAGAGAAGGTAGATCAACCCATGTTTGATGTGAATGCAGGTCACTCTTATGTGGATGGTGAATCCAGTGGCTCAGAACAGAGCATTGATGATGAGTTGGATATTCCTTCTGTTGTTACACCTGGAGTAAGGAAGACCAGGGATATTTTGAGAGCACCTGGAAGTGAGCCTACTTTGCGCAGGTCTACTAAAGCTAGGTATCCTGTGGATAGGCTGAAATATGATGGATTTACAGCCATTCACTATGCCTATATGGTCAAAGTGATACAAGAAGTAGAATCCACTTCTTTTGAGCAAGCCATGGGAAAAGAAAAATGGGAGAAAACCATGGATGAAGAAATGGATGCCTTGGAAACAAATGGTACATGGAAATTGGTACCTTTGCCTAAAGATAAGAATGCAATTGGTTGTAAGTGGGTTTATAAGGTGAAGCACAATGCAGATGGTTCTGTGAACAGATACAAGGCAAGATTAGTAGTCAATGGATATGCACAAACATATGACATTGATTATGAAGAAACATTCAGTCCGGTTGCAAGGATGGCAACCGTAAGAGCAGTCATTGCTATGGCTGCATCAAAGGGATGGTCTTTACATCAGATGGATGTAAAGAATGCCTTCTTGCATGGTGGTTTGCAAGAAGAGATCTATATGGAGTAGCCACCAGGTTATGTGCATGCTGTTCATTCTAAGTTTGTTTGCAGGTTGAAGAAAGCCTTGTATGGCTTGAAGCAAGCACCTAGAGCATGGTCTGACAAGATAGGACAATATCTTGTCACTATTGGCTTTCAGATTTCCAAGGCAGATTTCTCACTTTATGTGAGAAAAATAGAGAAAGGTATTATGCTACTTGTCATTTATGTTGATGATTTGATTATGATAGGTGATAGTGATGAAGATATCCTTCATGTGAAAATGCTATTGAAGCAGAAGTTTGAGATGAAGGATTTGGGAGAGTTGCGTTATTTCTTGGGCATTGAGGTGATTAGATCACCAAGTGGGATATGGCTCTTACAGAGGCAGTATGGATTGGACATGCTGTCCAAATATGGGATGACAGGCTGTAAGCCTATTTTAGTTCCTTTGGAGCAGAATGTGAAGCTGAGTGCAGATGCAGGTGAGCTTCTGGAAGATCCTACTATGTACAGACGCATAGTAGGAAGTTTGGTTTATATAACTATTACCAGGCCAGATTTGAGCTATGCTGTTGGATTGGTAAGTCAGTTTATGCAGGCTCCAAGGAAACCGCATTTGGATGCGACTAGACGCATACTCAGGTATGTGAAGTCCACATTGCAGTATGGACTATTTTATGAGACTGGGATTTAGATACAGTTGCATGGATACACTGATGTTGATTGGGCTGGTAGTATTTCTGATAGACGATCTACCGGTGGATATGTGTTCTCTTTTGGGAGTGCTGCAGTCACTTGGAGCAGCAAGAAACAGCCTACAGTTGCCTTGTCGAGCACACAGGCTAAGTACAGGGGTGCAGCAATGGCTACATGTGAGGTAGCTTGGTTGCATAAGCTACTTTATGATATGCATCAGTCTTCTATAGATGGGCCAGTTGTCATTTATTGTGACAACATGAGCAGTATACACTTGGCAAATAACCCAGTCTATCATGCTAGAACAAAGTACATTGAGATGCATTATCACTATGTGCAGGAGAGGGTTTTACTAGGTCTTATTGATCTAGTTTATGTCAGCACAGAGGATCAAGTAGCTGACATATTCACGAAGGCATTGGGTGCAGAGAAGCTCCGCAAGTTCAGAGACCTGCTTGGTGTGCAAGAATTGGGATTGAGCTTGAGGGGGAGTGTTGAGATATCGAGCTCCACTCGTGATATGCCAGGGTGACCATTGTGCATTTATGTCACCGACTTGTTAGTTGCAGATGCGGTTGGTATACCGCCCATGAATAATAGCTAGATGATAGCTATCCTTATCTACTCTAGTTTGTGGCTCAGTTAGTATGCCACCTTAGTTAGTTGAGTTTGGTTTGAGACCCATATATAGGGTTCTTCTATTTCTCCCTACTTATGTTCTTTTTGGCTTACACAACTAAGAAGAGAAAAACTGTTTTTAGCCTCCACCTTTGTGTATATTCCCCCATTGTGCAAATAAGAAAGCTAGAAGTGAGACTCCTTCCTTCTCTCCCACAATCTTGACACATTCTTCAAGGAAGCAATGACTAGACTGGACAACAAGAAGTGGTTCAAGGCCATGCTATCAGAAACATAATCACTTGATAAGAATGGTACTTGGGACTTGGTGCAGCTACCTAAAGGGAAGAAAACTCTTCCATGCAAGTGGGTTTACAAGATGAAGATCACTTCTGGTTCTTTGCCAAAGTAGAAAGCATGGTTGGTTGCAAAAGGGTACAAGTAGGAACATGGAATTGACTTTGATGAGATCTTCTCTCCCATAGTCAAGATGACTACTCTAAGAACCATTTTGGGCTTGGTTGCAGTTGAAGATATGGAGCTTCTATAGATGGATGTAAAGACTACATCCTTACATGGTGATCTACATGAGGATATATATATGCAGCAGCTCGAGAGTTTTGCTGCTAAAGGCAAAGAGACGATGGTTTGTAAACTGAAACGAAGTTTGTATGGGCTGAAACAGGCATTGTGGGAATGGTATCATTAGTTTGATACTTTCATGTAGTCTCAAGGTTATCAGAGGAGTCAAGTTGATCATTGCTTGTACACGTAGAAGGCAGCATATGACATGTATTGTCTTGGTTCTATATGTGGATGACATGCTGATTATCTTGGTTCTATATGTAGATCTTGGTTCTATCAGAGGAGTCAAGTTGATCATTGCTTGTACACCAAGAAGATATGTATTATCTTGGTTCTATATGTAGATGACATGCTGATTGTTTGGCAAGGATACTCATGCTTTGGATTCATTGAAGCAAAATCTACATGGCAGCTTTGACATGAAGGATCTTGGTGATGCAAATCACATTCTTGGGATGTAGATACTGAGAGATAGGTCGAAGGGATTACTCTATCTATCTCAACAGGAGCATGTCTCCAAGATTTTGCAGCATTTCAATATGGAGGGGGGGAAAGAAATCAGAGTTCCATTGCCTCCATATGTGAAAATCAATGTAGAGAACAACCCTACATTTGATGATGAGAAGGATGAAATGACCAAGATTCTGTATGCTTCAGTTGTTGGTAGTTTGATGTATGCCATGGTTGCTACACGTCTTGATATTGCCTTTGTAGTGGAGTGGTTAGCAGGTACATGGAAAACCCTGGTAAGAAGCATTGGGAAGAAATGAAAGGTATTATGAGATACCTCAAGGGCACAAGGGATTTGTGTATCTACTTTGGTGAGCAGAAGAAATATGTCATTGGCATTATGGATGCAGAATATGCTAGACATGCAGACTACAGGAAGTCCACTTCAGGGTATGTGTTTACCTTCATAGGAGGATCTCTTTCTTGGATATCTAGGCTACAGAAGTGTGTTGTACTATCTATTACCGAGGCAGAGTATGTGGCTGCCACCACTGAGGCATTCAAAGAGGCCTTGTGGTCATCACGTTTGGTTGTTGAGCTTGGTATTATTGAGGTTCATGTTCTCCCCTATGATAGTCAGAGTGCTATCATGTTAGCATGGAACCCTGTCTTTCATATGCAAAGAAAAAACACATACAAGTGAAGTATCATTTCATCAGGAAGGTACTTGACATCAAGAGCATTGAGGTAGTTAAGGTACACACTGATGATAACCCTATAGACCTTCTCACGAAGGATCTCCCACCAGTAGAATGGTTTACCCATTGTAGGCAGATGATGGGTATTGGATGGGTACAGTCTCTTTTAGCTTTGTACATACTTAGACTTAGCTGATTCTTTTCCTCTATCTTTGGGCACATTGCCTTTAGGGGGGAGGTTGTTGGGATAAAGGGTAGTGCCCAATGCAATGCCCGTGCTTGCCCTAAGTGTTGGGCTTGTACATGACTTATATACCTATATGAAAACTTAATTGGGTACTTTAGAGTACCACAAAATTACTGTGCCATTGTCTCTCTCTCTCACCTGCATCTACAGTTTCACTCCTTTGATCTCTGCATTAAAAAAGGAGCTCTTTTTTGCTAGCTTGCATAAGGGAATATTCCTTGTGGGACAACAATCATTGTAGAGCATGCATTAATAAGTACATAATCAAATATCTTGAAGGATCTAGAATCTTTGAGAATCATAAACATAGCTGGAATTGGACCATTGTTGTTTAAAGCATTGATTTTAAGAGAGGGAATGGATTCTTTGCCCTTTTCTTTGCCTCTAGTGGTGGCTAATATTGATGCCTTGGTGTTGGGTTTCTCTTATTGAATTGAACTATGTAATATAGTCACTCAAGATTGGAGAGCTATAGTGACTTGGTTGATTTCCAAGGTGATTTTCTAGAGATCAATTTCGATAATTTGGAGCTGTCTATGACTTAGCATCATTACAAAAGATCATGGTTTGGTCATCTCATTGAAACTTAGGGAGAGAAATTGATTTTCTCTTCTGAGAGTTTTCCTACTCAATGTTCCAAGACTAATTTGTGGTTTTGGTAGATCATAGGGTGTTTGTAATAATTCTCCTTGTAGTCTTTCTCTTTGTTGCCTTCTATGTTGCTAGGGTTTGGAGAGGGATGAAGTATGGTCATCGGACAAAGTGCATGATTCTTTAGATGATTGTGAGGGAAAACTAGAAGATCAAGGGTCTTGGGGATCAAATCTTTTCTTAGGAAATGAGGTTGATGTACCTCAACTACAGAAGGAAGCAGAGAAATCACGACCTCATCCCGGTCAAGAGAAATGGTGAGCATTGAGATTATATTTGTCAAGAGAAGAAGAAGAAGAAGACTAAAGGTGATTTAGAATCAGAATCAGAATCAAAATCATAATAAGTATCCTTGGAGTGGCTAGCCTTAGTATCGGAAGAGTGAGAAAGAGGCCTTTTGGATTTGTAAACTTGATGAGCATCGAGTTTCTTTTAGTGATGAGGGCATTGATTGGCTAGATGGTGAGGGCTTCTGCAAATATAGCATTTTAGTTTTCCCTTTTCTTGGAGTGATTCTTTTTGTGAGTTGGCTTCTTCTTGTGGTGAGAACAATGGCATTTATAGTGGGTATATAACGTGGACAAGAGAAATGGCTATATCTTTGGTAGCCAAAATCATTTTGAAATTTGTATTCATAATTACAAATGGAATTTGGGATTTGGTGGTGCAATGTGGCTCCCTTTTGTTGATTGCAAATATCGATGATCACCTTTTCCACAATTTAACCGAGCTATCCAAAATTGTGAAAGAAGTCATAACCTTCTTTAGTCATCTTGCTTTTGGCCAATGTAGATAGAGGATCAAGGAATGAATTCACAAAATGCTCTTTAAGTGTGGCATCACGTGTCCCTTGGCATTCATACAATAACTCTCTCCATATAAATTAGGTATACTTCGTATCTTTTGAGATCAAAAAGTTGAGCCCTTTGGAATGCTTCTTTAGCTTTAGTTTTATCATCATATTCATTACTAGAAAATTTCCCAAGGGAAATTTAAAAAAAGTTAAAACACAATCAATACTATTGGAAATTTCTTCTTTGAGATAGGAGGAAATGCTTTCCCACCAAACTTGGAGTGTACCCACAAACCCATGAGTGAGCACATTAATGAGGTCAATCTTGCCCGTATTAGGATTATCAAGAAGCTTTTGAGAGAAGTAGGCATACATCATATGCAAGATAGTTTTAATCTCTTTCTATGATTTTCAATCAAAATTCTAGATGGGAAAAATTTCAACCTTGGAAAGCCTAGGCAAGCTAGTTTCTTTGATACTAGAGGTTGAAGCTTCCTCTTTTACCCCATGTGCATTAAGGTACTTGGCTTCAATAGCATCAAGCTTGGTGAAGAAATGGGAATTGTATTCTTCTTGATCAAACACATAATTAATAGGGTGACTATTTATAAATAAATCTGAGAACTACTCGAAATGCATTATTATCATATGAGGAGTCATCATCATCTTCATCACTTAGAGTAGTATTAAGATCATCCATCCTAGATTCTTCATCTAAAGAGTCCAGATAGCCTCCATAGATGCCCCTATAGTCATTGGCATGTTCACAATAGTTCTCTTTTTAGTGCCATTTGGATGTCACAGAGTCTCTTTCATAAGGGAAATTTTAATGGCATGCTGGTGAAATCTAGACCTTTTTGATAATCTCTCTTCATCAGGGGCAACGCACACAAAAAAATTATGTATCATTTCATTGAAAGTCCTCCATTGTGGGAGTTTTCACTCAACTGCCAAGACCCTCGGACCGCTTATTCTTTCAAGCGTTTCAAGCCGAGCACTAATGGCTACCTCTCACATAACCGACGCGCCATCCATATCTACGGGTGTAGTGAGCTTACCTCCGTGCAGTTCGAGTTACCTCCTCTCCCGCGCACTCCGATGGCTCCACGATCCAAGTGCAAGCTTCAAGCAAGCTCCATCCTCAAGCTCATCGCTCCAAGCTCCATTACCTCGAGCAAGAGAAGAGAAGAGAAGAGAAGAGAAGAAGAGAGGAGAAGTTGGAGAGCTTCTCCTCCTCGGTCCCTCACCCTCACACACTCACTCCCTCACACTCTCACACTCCCTCTCTCAAGCACAAGCTCAAGCAAGCAAGAACAAAAAGAAGAAGAAGAAGAAGAGAGCTACTTTTGGCCACACACAAGAATGAGCTTCTCATTCACTTTTCAACTTTATATACAAAACCCTAAATCCCTTTTGGGCGGTCATCCCCTTTTCCCCTTTTTATATGGCCGGCCGTAGCCTAGGCACTTTTTCCCATTGTCCTTCTATCTTCCTAGCTTCCTTTCCACCGCCCATCTACATTTACAAATTGCACGGTGAGAGCCTGACGCTCCTTGAATTAAACCATGATGCGCTTGCGCTCTTTTACAAAAGTTTTGACTTGCGCTTTTCCTTGTGTGCCTTTCTCCCTTATTTAGGACTCTTCTCCTTGTGCGTCTTTGTCTTCCATTTCTCTTTGCCTTGGCCTTTGTCTTTGTCTTCTGCTTTAGCTTTTTTGGATTTCCCACCTTCGTTCGTTTGAGGGTTAACATTACCCCCCTCCTAGACGAGTGCCAGTCCCATAGCACTCACAGTCGTAGGTAGCAGGCTATAGCATGCACTGAAGACGTGGGTGACAAGGACGCCTGTGGTTTCCGTAGAGGAGTGTTGGTGGTGGTGTGGAAGAAGGTCCTGGGGGCCTATTGGTGGCCAAGGTGGCTGGTGGAAGGTTGTTGGAGTTGGCGGTAGGGCTATTCTGTGTTAGGGATTGCATTGATGGCCAGCTTAAGTGTTGGTTTGTTGGGGATTCTGCACATGACGATTCTTTGCGGGCTTGTCAGATGGTAAGGCATAAGCATTCAGAGTTGGGTGTTGATGAAGAGCGAATGACACTTTCGTTGGAGTCTTCAACATTTGCAATTTGAAAACCTATCGTGTGGTCTCTCCCTAAGGGGTAGTGCTAGTCTTCTTATCGTGCACAAGACATATTTGATTAGTTTGGGAGACAGGTCAAACTCTAAGCAAGCTGAGAGTATTGTCCTGCACTTGAGGACCCAAACTATGTATATACTTCGGTGCAGATATTATGTAAGTGCCCATGCATACTTAGATATTACGTAGTTAGAAGATCGTGGGCTAGTTTCTCGTAACAATGTGTGGATGAAGCAAAGTTGTCCATGTTGAGAAGAAGTACACGTGAAGGTATATGAGACATCCTTTGCATTGTGACTGCACGACGTAGCATAATTGAATACAGGGACACCGCACTTTCGGTAGAGCTGGAAGCGATTGGACTTGCTTGATGAGGACGGTGTACATTTCATGGCCAATCGTGCGATGCTTACCACAATTGATTGCAATGGTATTAAGGCAGAGTGCAAGAGAGAATTGTGCAAGTGGGTCAGGGTGACAGGTCTAACCATAGGCGAGACAAGCTCCCTAGGTATGTCCTGCCCTTGATGTGCCCTGAACAATTGTGGGTGATGCTAAAGGACTAGGGGACTAGGGACGGAGCCAGTCGATCAAGGTCACTGGACATACCTAATTTGAGGACCCCTAGGTGCTGTGCTGTGATTGTGGGTGCTTCTTTTCATTCATTTCTTTTCTTTGTTTTTCCTTTTATTTTCTTTTTCTTTTTTTTTCCTTCTTATTTTTTTTGTTTCTTTTTCTTGTGTTTTTTTTTTTTTGACTTGCCTGAGTATAATCATTGCAATATGTTGAGGCTATCAGCCTTTCATTGGGTTGGAAAATGTCAAGCTTCGAAGGCTCAAGAAATGGATATTACAGTGATGATTGTGCCCTAGCCTCATTGTTAGAGAAGCAGTCGTTGAGATGGGGAGATACACTTAAGATATTGCAAACCTCTTTGCGAGACGCGATGTTGGTACAATTGAGGTAACAACTGCCGTGAGCCGACTATAGAGCTTGACCCAGAATGAGAGCGTGGCCCATGAAGGTGCGTTGGGCCATGCGATGTGGGTGGTCAGTAAGGGTGATTTTTGCCTTTGGTAGCGTGGGTTTGTCGTGGTCTTTGTGGGGTCAATGGTCTTGCGATGATCGGGCATTGAACACTTTCGCACGAGGACCTGTATTATCCTGCATTCACTTGTCACTTCGTGAGAGTATATGCTCGCTTGTGTTAAGTGCATCGAACAAATGCAATCATGATAAGACATAATTTTTCAGAATTCTATGATGTCTACACTAATCGAGTCTTGGCATACCTTTCATACTCTATGAGTGTTAACCCCTTTGAAGATGGCTTTAAATGCTTTGATATGGAGGAAGACTTGCTTATAGAAGAAGTGAATATGAAGAACATTGATGCAACTTGTACTTCTCATGTACTTATAGTTAAGGGTAAACATGATGGTAAATGAAATAATGACCACCATGGTAGAGACTTACAGACCAACAAGGTGAGTTTAAGTCTCGTGGATAGTTTTTGGATATGGTGATGTAGGTGAGATGGGCTCACCTTTGAGATCAACATGCTAAGAAGATTATTCACAAACATGATGTTTTATTTCATGAGGATACGATGTAGTGGCCTAGGATTTGCGTGTTGTGCTAGATCATGATGTTAGACAAAGAGGATAGGTAGTACAAGTCCCATAATTGATTTTGAGACATTGTGCTAGAGCCTCACATCCTCTTGATCATTTTGAGTTCTCTATGCATTTTCTCTTGGCAATACATTCTAACGAAACCCTTTACTTATACAAAGGCTATGCACAGGATTGATAGTCACTCTTGGGAGAGGGCCATGAGTTTGAGTGTGATTAACTATAGAAAAATCATACATAGAATTTAGTTCCTTTTCCAAAGTGAAAACATGCATTTCCATGCAAGTGTTGATGTACGGGCCTAGGATCCGCCTATTGTATAGGATCATGATGTTAGATAGAGACAATAGGCAGTACATGGTCCAGTTGTTGTGCAAGATCATGGATCCACTTGTTGTGTAGGATCATGATCTTAGACAGAGAGAACATGTAGTGTAGGCCCCATATTTGATTTTGAGATGTTGTGGTAGAGCCTCACATCCTCTTGATTGTCTTGAGCCCTCTATGCATTATGTCTTGGTGATAGAGTTTGATGAGACCCTCCTACTTATGAGGAGACTATGCGTAAAAATGAGCCACTCTTGGAAGAGGGCCATGCATTCTATGTTTGATTCACTATAGAAAAATCATATGTGAAACTTGGTTTCCTTGTCAAATGGTAAACATGAATTGCTATGCAAGTGGGTCTATAAGTTAAAGAGCGCCCCTAGTTGATCTAAGCCAGTATACAAGGCTTATTTGGTTACAAAGGGTTTTAAATAGGAAAAAAAGAGTTGATTGTGATAAAAATTGTCCCTTGTGATCATGATAACTACCCTATGCTTGGTTTTGGCCTTGGTTGCATAGTTAGAAATGGAGCTTTATCAGATGGATGTGAAAACAGATTTCTTACGTGGGAACCTACATGAGGACATTTATAAGTAGTAGCCTAAGGGATTTGTGGAAAAGAGAAGGGAACACCTACTGCGCAAGTTGAGAAAGAGTCTCTATGGACTTAAGTCAACACCTAGGGATTGGTACCACAAGTTTGATGGTTTTACGTATTCACATGGCTATTTGGGTTAGTGGTATGGATTTGTGTCTTTATATAAAGAAGGTTGGTGATGGTAGCCTTATCATTTTGGTACTATATATTGATGATATATTGATTTTGCTAGGGGTGCTCATGTTGAGCTGGATGTTGTGAAGACTCAGCTCAAGACACATGCATATTACATGAAATCGCTCTAGGGGACTTCTATACTTGTCCTAGGAGTGCATCCATAGAGTACTTGAGCAATTCCATAAGCAAGGTGGTAAGCCTATTAACTACCCATTAGCTTCTCATGTGAAGGTCACTTAAGGAGATTGTCTTAAATTAGATAATGAGAAGTTTGAGATAGCCAAGTTTCCATATGCATATGTAGTAGGTGGCTTGATGTATGCTATGATAGCCACTAGACATGACATAACATTTGTAGTTGGAGTTGTGGCTTGTTATATCTAGGAACTAGGCCATCAATATTGGGATGTAGTGAAGGGTATCATGAGATACCTTAGAAAACTGCAAATCTGTGCATTTGTTATGGTGGCTAGGATGCTAGAGTCATGGGATATACAAACTTAGATTGTGCAGGACATGCATATAGTAGGAAGTCCACCTCTAGCTATGTCTCCACCTTTGTTGCTGAAGGTGCTATTTTTTTGGATGTCTTGGGTGTAGAAATGCATGGCCTTGTCTACAATTGAGGCTAAGTACATTGCAGCCATTGAGGCTTGCAAGGAGGCCCTATGGTTAGGCCTTCTAGCTACAAACCTTGGTATAATTATGATTCCTACATTGCATTCAAAATCTATGAGTACCATCTAGTTATCATGTAATCCTATATTCATGCATTCAAAATCTATGAGTCTTGCAAGGAGGCCCTATGGTTAGGCTTTCTAGCTACAAACCTTGGTATGACTATGATTCCTACATTGCATTGAAAATCTATGAGTACCATCTAGTTATCATGTAATTCTATATTCATACAAAGACCAAGCACATTGAGGTTCATTATCACTTCATCAAAGAGGTGCTTGAGAACAAGAAAATAGAGCTTGTCAAGTTCTCTACAGATGAGAATCTTATAGATTTTGTCACTAAAAGTCTCCTAGTGGAAGGTTATGCCTTCCTTAGGAAGTTGAAGGATATAGGAAGAGATGATGTCTATTTTTCTATACCTATACTGATATGTAGCAAGATGGCTTGGAGGCAGCATAACACACTAAACTTGCTACCAATTGACAAGCAAAGGAGGCATGGGAAAATGACTCATTTTGCATCGATCGAGCTGGATGTGTTGGGGATAAAGTTGTTGGGGGTAAAGGCGCATCTCTGCCTAGCTACCCATGTATTACTACACTAACAATACCCATGCCTACACACTGCAGACAGTGGGTGCTCATTATTGTTACTTTATTCTTTATTATTTTGGTGACTTTTGAATAAAGGGAAGGCTGATCACACATTGTGACTGTTGGAGTTCCCACATTTGGAGTCTCTCTCTCTCTCTCTCTCTCCTACTCCTTCCACCATAGCTCTTGATCTCGCCTCTGCTTCCACTTTAGGACTCACCTCCCTTCAACTAGTATCAGAGCATTCTTCTTCATGAGCTTGAGCTTTGGTCCGGGCATACTCTTAGCTTCCATTCGAATACCTACAACACTCATCTCTTTGTTGGTAGCCATAGCCACTTCCTTCGAGCTTCCTATCAGTTTTCATTCTTCTTGGGCACTCTTTGAGCCTTCTCGAACAAGTTGAAGAAGCCCCCCATAGCTCCCAACCTATTGGTGCAACATCACATTGCGTGGAATTGGCCCTTTTTTAGTAGCAACTCACGTTTTTCATCTTTTACATCATATCTTCTTCATTGGGTAGCTATACAAGCACTTATACACTTGGTTTTGATGCTTGCCATTGATCCTTCCACTCTTGACATTCAATTCGAGCATTAAGCTATCATACAAGCATCATAGACTGTGATAAAACAGGGCAGCACCCTATTTGATGCTTCTATGGTAAGCTTTGTTGGTCTTATGATGCTTGGTTATGCTGGGGTGATGTCCACATGTATGGGAATGCTATGCCCATGTTATGGGTTGGATTTGGAGCTGATTTTGGTATTGAAATAGCTTGGTTTCACAGTGTATAGTAGGACTAAACCTCTTTTAACAAGGATTTTATATGCCTATTGCTCCTAGCTATGATTCGGGTGTTCTATATGCACTACTGATGTGTACCATTGATACTTGTATACTAGTATATCATCTGCCCATGATTTGAGGCAGCTTTGATCTTGATTTGAGGACTGATTTAGATAGTTTTGATAGTGAATTTACTACTATAATAACTAGGGCTAAAGCTTATTTGATCAGTCTATGCTCTACCTATTGCTTACAAGTGCTTCCTAGGTGATTCATTTGACCATATGGATGTATATGGAGGTTGGAAAATGCTTTGTTTTGGTTTCAAAATGCTTTTGAGCAGTGATTAAGCTCTATTTTGGTCTACATTAACTTACATTGGACTACAGTTGGCATTCTTTGGTGACAATTTTTTATGCCTATTGTCTATGCTTGACATCTAGGCTTCATGCTTTGATGATTATGTTAGAAATGGATGGTACTTGCAATGTCTATGTCTAATAGACATTTGGTGCCTCATTTGTGATTGAATTTGAGCATTTTGGAGATCTTGGACACTCTATTTGGTTGCTAGCTACTCAACTTTGGAAGCTTCAGTTCTTTATGCTTTAAGAGCTTGAGCTACTTTGGGATTTATGCTTTGGATGTATCCTACTTGGATGTTGGATGTCTGATGATATGTACTTGATGTATTTGAGTAGTGCTTGCTCTGTCTACATTTGACTTTCCTTTTAGTGGGACATTCTAGCCTATTTCGATGTACACAGAGCTTTGATTTTGCAGTTGAGCTTGAGATCGTGGGACATTGACATGTATCTGCTATCTTTGTGCTTCATGTATGCAGTTCATGCTTAGTGGATTGATTTGACACTACTCTTGGGCAAGGACCTATCTTTGTCATGGTGTTGTTAGTTATGTATGCATCTTGAATTGCTCCGTATTGAGCTTTACTTACACTGCTCTATCACTTGTGCATGTGCTTTGTCTCTTTTGTTACCTCGACACTTGTTACATGCATGCGTTTTATGTCTATGAGATGTATCTTGTTTGACACCCTACTTGGTTGACAATTCTTGGTGCCCATTGCTCTTTTTCACTCACTTTCAAATATATTTGCTTCCTGGCAGTTGCAATCGGTGATGTATTAGTGATAGCTCTGCTTTTGGCTTCTTTTACCTATTGTTGTGATTTATTATAAGCAAGATGTAAATTGTAGATTTTGAGCATTAACTGAGGGAAATCATTGTTGTTTGATACCCTTTTGGTCATATTTGCTGGACAGCTAGTCATTTTAGTAGTTTCCCTTATTTTTAGCTTGTCTTGGTAGTGGTTTTGGCATGTTTTCTATTAATTATAGTAGCCTATTTTTTGCATAGTCTGCCTCTATTTGACTCATTATGGTTGGTCATCTCAAAGTTATGCCTTTGTTTAATATTGCCAAGTTGGATGGTACCAACTATGGCTATTAGAAGTCTCAAATATGGTAGGTTTTGGTGCAAGACTTGTAGATTAAGCCACTAAGAAACAAGGGTATTAAACTCAAGAAGATGGATGGTGATGATTGGTGGGTTGATTTAGATGCACTATGTAAGTTCACTATCATTTTATCACTCTTTGAAGAGGTCCACAATAATGTTGTTTAAGATGAAGATAAGAGTGCATGGGATCTATGGGAAAAGATTTAGGAACTTTATGCAAATCAGGGCTCTACTTCACAAATGTATTGTCTTAAATAGTTGATAGATCTCCGCATGAAGGAGGGGACCCCATTTTTTTCTCACTTTAGCCAATTTCATTCTATCATGAAGAATTTGCTTCAACAAGGTATTGAGTTTCAGGATAATATGCATCCTTTGTTTCTGCTTGGCACTTTGCTTGAGTCTTGGGATGTATTTCGCATTGTGATCTGTACCAACAAACTTGATGGGGTGAAATTGAAAGATGTAGAGAGTGCTCTTTTGACTGAAGAAATGAACAAAGAAAAACAATGATGCTTTGCGCAGTTAACATGCTTTATCCATTGGAGGTGGTAGAAGTGGCAAGAAAGATAATGATCGTCGTGGGAAGGACTCTCAAAAGTCTTGGTCTAAGTCACGTGGATGCAGCAAGTCCCATGGACATAAGTCTAATCTTACATGCCATTATTGTGGGAAAGCAGGATACATTTGGCCACCGTGCCATAAGATGCGTGATGACAAGCGCAAAGAAAAGGGAAAAGAAAAAGTGCATGAGAAATCCAATAATCATAGTATTATCCCTGCAAAGTCCAATGTAAAGATTGAGGAGATAAATGTCATGCAGCTTGAGGAGTACGATGGTGCCTACATTAGCAGCCTCTTCATGTGATACCTCTAGTCTATGCATGCACAGTGTTGGCTCTTGGATTTGGGTGTATATTTTCATGTGACCCCCTACCGTGAGTGGTTTCATACCTATTGGAATGTATCTAGTTCTGTGCGCTTAGGTGATGATCGGCAGTCTCTTGCTATTGTTGGCATTGGTGATGTCACTCTATAGTTTCTATGTGGTAGCACTTTTTCTCTACATAATGTATGTCATGTACCTGCACTGATGATTAAAAGCCTTATGTCTACTAGCCAACTTGATGATGCAAGTTATCATATATGCTTTGGTGATTCTACTTGGAAGATAACTTGTGGCAAGCTTGTTCTTGCAAGAGATGCCAACCTTGGCAATCTCTATCCCTCGGTTGTATCTGGTAATATTGACCATGTTTTGTTAGTGAGTTCTATCCCACATGTATCTCTCTGGCATGCTCATCTTGGGTATATGTTGCTTAAGGAAATGAAAATGCTTAGTGCTTCGCAGTATCTTCCGCCTTTTGACTACTTGCATTTTGAGTTGTGTGATTACTGTTTATATGGCAAGCAAACTAGGAATTTGCATAAATAGTCTGGTATTCCATGCATGGGCAAGCCTTTGGCTCTTGTGCATTCAAATGTACATGGACCCATGCCTTGTTAGTCATTAGGGGGTATGAAGTACTTTGTCACATTTATTGGCAATTATTCATGTAAGGTTTGGGCTTATCCCATAAAGCAAAAATTTGATGTTTTGGTCGTCTTTCAACATTGGCTTGCTCTCGCAAAGAATTAATTTGAGCATAGGCTGAAATGCCTAAGGACAGATAATGGAGGTGAGTATGTCTCATATGCCTTTGAGCAGTTTTGTGATGAGTGGGGTATTAAGCGTCACTTGACTGCCCCTTACACCCCTCCCCAGTATGGTATGGCGGCTGAGCACATGAATATGACTATCCAGGAGAGGGTTTGCATTATGCTTAGCCAGGTAGGCTTACCACAACATTTTAGGGTTGAGGTAGTATCTATTGCCATACATATCATTAATAGGTCACCTTGCAGTGGTATTGACTTCAAGGTTGCAGAGGAGGTATGGACAGGAAAGCCTCCCTCATATGCTCATTTGCGTATCTTTGGATGTGAGGCCTTTTGCCATGTGCCCAAGGACCAATGCAACAAGCTGGATTCGAAAAGTGTGAAATGCATTTTCCTTGGCTATGGATATGCAGGTGACATGGGTTACCATTTTTGGGATCTGCAGGTTTGAAAAGTCATCCGCATCCATGATGTGGTCTTCCATGAAGACAAGATGCATAGGCAACCTGAGAAAGTGGTTGAGATACGCAATATTATCTTTTAGGAGAACTCCCTACTCTTGTACAGCCAACTAGACAGCTTGCACTAGTAGAGCAGAGCCGATGCTCATGTCCAAGACATTAGATAGGATGTTGGATAGGAAACACAGCTTGCCTTGAGACATTCTACTAGAGATAGATGACCTCTTGACCGTTATATGCCCTCCATGGATTATGTATTAGTTACAAATGCTATCCCTACGTTGCATTGGAATTCTCAGAGTGCTATCCAGTAAGCCAAGAATCAGGTCTTCCATGGGAAGACGAAACACATTGAGGTGAGGTATCACTTCATTTGTGAGGTCATTGAGGACAGGATTGTTGATCTTGTCAAGATCTCGATCGACCAGAATCTTGTAGACTTGATCCACGAAAAGTCTCTCAGTGGAGTGTTTTGCCTTCCTTAGGAAGATGATGGGCGTATGATGAGATGACGTCTTTCCTCATCCTGTTGTACCTATGTACACTTGCATTTGTTTTTCTTTTTCCCTCCTCTTAGGCAGATTTGCCTTTAAGTGGGAGGTTGTTGGGGGGGTTAAGGCACCTCTACCTAGCTGCCCGTGAATTACTATACTTACAGTACCCACACTTGCACACTGCAAGTAGTGGGTGCTCATCACTGTCACTTCATTTTTTATTCTCTCAGTGACATTTGAATAAAGGGAAGGCCAGATTCACACATTGTGACTGCTGGAGTTCCCACATTTTGATTCTCTCTCTCTCTTGCTCATGCTCCACCATAGCTCTTGCTCCCGCTCATGCTTCCACTTCTTTAGGTTCACTTCCCTTCAGGATGAATTGGGAGAACTAGTTGGGGGAGGCCCATAGCCAATTGACATGTAGAGAAGGCTTTGGGGTTAGACCAGGAGGAGTTGCCATTGGTCGGTCTAGAGATGGCGGAGTGGGAGATACATTGCCAATCGACAAACAGAGGAGGCTTGGAGGGAGCTAACATCGATTGACAAGCTGGATGAATTGTGAAGTAGTAGTTCATTGGGATGTTGACCTACACGTTGCAGGCTCATCTACTATCCCTCTCATCGAGTTCGCCCAACCTTCACGCAGGTCATCTTTGTGGAGAGCCACTAGTGTAGAAGACAACATGAGTAGCAAAAGAAAGCGGACGCTAATTCACATGTTGTAAGTTTTAGTAGCTTGTTGCCTCAATTGTCAGCTCTCTCTTCTCCCCCTTGTGGATAAGTTTAAAATAAAATAGATCAAATCTTAATAAATAATGCTAAATAAAAAAAAGTCAAACAGATGTCCAAAAAAAGGGTCACACCTATTCACATGCGACCCAACTCTTTGTAAAAAAAAATCAATTATAGTGTAATACAATGAAAAAAAAAGTGTGTATGCTTTCTAATTCACAAAGTTCTCTCTCTCTTTTGTATGAACAATTCAGTACATAAATCTTTTTAGTACTTTGACATCCATATGGTATCAATAGTGGCGTTGCATGCTACCCAGAGCCATGGTCACCACCGTAGCATCTATGAGTTCTTCTCTGTCCATATTTTATCACATTGAAAAGATAATTGGATCCAATTATTTACCTTAGAGTCTCCGATTGAAGATGGTCCTTGAGAAGGCGGGGAATTGGGGTGTGGTTGATGGATTAAAACCAAATCCAACCACCACAGTACAACGTGCCACCGAACAAGTTGCCCCTCTATTGCTGATGAATTAGCCACTTGGAAAAGGAAAGATTTGAAGAATCACTCCAAGATTGTCCTTCATCTTGATGATCTTTAGCTTCAGTTGGTTTGTTAACTTACTACAACCAAATCAATGTGGGAATTTTTGCATCAGCAGCACTAACAAACCAATGTGGTTTCCACATCCTTTCACACAAACAACTCAATGAAGTGGCTATGAAAAATGATCCTATCACAAGCTTTTCTAGAAGCCTGGCAGCAAGTAAATGATAATATTGCCTTGGTAGGCCTTATTTAATCCCTAGAAATTCAAGTCACTACCTTGTAAGTAATTCAACAAATCCCACATTGACAATCAACAAAATTTTTGTGTTAATTTTCCAAGAAGATCAATTGAGGGGTAAGACTACTACCTCTACGATGTCAGGACATGCCATGGTTGCCAGCGGACTCTGCTTTCCTCCTCAGGGTAGGCAGCCATCTTTGTCTAGCCCCTTCACAAGCACTAGACCTTCTTCTAATTCTGCAACATAGTTCTTCACAAGCACTAGACCTTCTTATAATTCTTCTCAAAGCCCCACCTTCAATGCATGCCTCCTTAGTGGTGGAGGATTCGAGAGATTCTATACTCCGATGGCACTATCAACTTGGGCATCCTCACATTCAAGCAATGCGAACTCTTCAAAGGCATATCATGGCTAGAGGGCTTAATCCCACTATGACTTTGATTGATCTGTGTGAGGCTTGCATCAATGGAAATGAACTCGCATGATGTCCCCTTAGTCGAAGACTAAGACCACTCATTTAATTCAGTTGGTGCATTCAGATTTATGTGGTCGAATGCCTATTCAATCTCTTACTCATCACCTTTATTACCTCACTTTTATAGATGATTATTCTAAGTATTTAGTCATGTATTTCTTAAAGAAAAAATCCGAGGTAATCACTCATTTTAAGCACTACCTCTTACAGTAGAAAAGGCAAACCTCCCAAAAGATAAAATTCATTCACATAGATAATGGAGGGGAGTATGTCTCCCATGACTTCTCCAATTACTGCCTTGATTTGGGCATCATCCATAAGTTCACCACATCCTATACTCCCCAACAAAATGGTGTTGCTGAATGGAAGAATCACACTCTACTCAATGCTGCTCATGGTATACTTTAAGTTGATGGTGTTTCACTGCCCTATTGGGAAGAGGCAGTTGCTACAGCTAATGATGTTCAGAATCACTTTCAAGTCGTGCACTCTTGAATGTTACTCCATATGAGAGATGGAATAATGCCAAACCAGATTTGTCTGAATTATGAATTTTTGGTTCCCCATGCTATGCCTTGATTCCTGAAGAAAAGAGGCACAAGTTGCTAGCAAAAGTAGAACAATGTTTCTTGGTTGGCTATGGTGAACGATTTGCGGTCAAAGCATACAGACTATATAACCCACAAACCCAAGCATTTTCTATCATCAATAGAGATGTGGTCTTTAATGAGGAACCTCTTGTCAATCTCCCTATTACGGATACATCAACAATAATCACAAATCCTACATCATCAATTCTGGAGCCTTTACAACTCAAATGGTGGACCAACATGCCTTCAACACAGTCTTTGGTCCTCCATTTGCTACACTTGTTCATGTCATCCTCCTTCTCCTCCTCCTTTACCTCCTCGAGGCCGTTCCAAACCCATAGCCCTTGACACACGTGCAACCTCAACAAGACGCATGGCTCCACATGTTCATCGCCTTGTGCCAATGAGTCGCCTATACAGCCCCACAATTACCCATTTACAGTACCCTAAATTGGGCCAAAATAGTGGGCACCCACTTCCTAGAGCTATTTCCAAAAGGTCTACCCCACTTGATGTCGGTCCATGTGGTGTTGACTCTTAAACCATGTGTTTGGAGCTTAACCAAATCAACTCTATTACCCCTTTTATTCCTTCTAATTCCAATTCATCTTCATCCTCCATGCAACCTACAGTAGTAGACTCATCGCCTCCTAGGAATGATGCTTCTACTCTTGCTCATCTTGCTCACTCCCACAGTATGATTGACATACTTGCTAATAGCAATTATACTTCAGCCCATTGAGTCTCCCCTTCTTCACCTCATTTTTACCCTTTGGATGGTTGTGTTCCTGTACACGAAGCATTGGCATCTTCTAAGTTTGACTCATGGTGGGAGGCCATGAATGAAGAAATGCACTCCCTTCAACAAAAATTCACTTTGGTTCTTTAGCCACTTCCTCTTGGCCGATGCCAAGTGACTTGCAAACAAGTACTTCATAAGAAGTGTAACTCTGATGGTGTGGTGGCTCGCTTTAAGGCATGTTTGGTCGCTCGTGTTTTTTCACAAGAATCTGGTGTGGATTACATAGAGACATTTTCTCCTACATTGTCGCTAGCAACTTTTCACTCTCTGCTCACCTATGGTGCATCTGCAGATTTGGAGATTCATCGAATGGACGTGCAAACCACTTTTCTTAATGGCTTTCTTGATGAGGAGATATACATGGCACAACCTCCCTACTTTCAGCAAAAGACTTCCACTCCTCAGGCCTATCTTCTGAAACACTCTATTTATGGTTTGAAATAGTCACCTCAACTATGGAATGCTTGATTTAATTCTTTTATGAAGACCTTTGTTTATTATCGCCAATCTCATGGCAAAATGATTATATTAGCCCTGTATGTCGATGATATTCTGCTTCTTGCCATTTCCCTTCATCATCTAATGGTTATGAAGAAAGATTTGTCTGCCCCATTTTGCATGACTGATAGGGGGGAGTTGAGTTATATTCTCAGCATGCAAATACAACATCATTGATCATCAAAGACGCTTCATATGTCATAGTAGAAGTATGTGGAAAATGTCTTAATAAAATATAATATCAAGCACTTGAATGCTTCCAGTACTCCTTTACCATTGATGTTTACTCTCTCGCTACATGGATGACCCTACTGATCAACACATGGCGGCTATGAAGAGATTACTTAACTATGTATCTAGTACCAAGAATGTTGGCATTAGCTATCGTGGGGGATCGAGTGCTAAAATCACAATACAAGGCTACTGTGATGTCTATTGGGCATCGAATTTAGATACCTGATTCTCTATAGGAGGGTATATCTTTCTTATTGCAGGTGGAGTTGTATCATGGAGCAAGAGACAAACGACGTGTCATTATCTATTTGTGAAGTTGAATACAAATCAGCTTGTGATGCAGCAAAATAAGTCATTTGGGTTGGAAATTTAAAGAAACCAAAGCAATTGGAAAAACTGTAGCATCTTGATATTCAAGACCGTTTTATTCGTCAACAAGTGGAAAACCAAATTATAGAGCTGGAATATGTAGCAACAATAGAGAACGCTATTGATTTCCTCATAGTCCCTCTCAAGGGATAAGCTAAATGCTTGCAGTGTTTTGGCTAGATTGAAACACATTTAAACCCTGTTTTATTTTATGGGGAGTGTGAGAAAGTTTAAAATAAAACATATAAAATATTAATAAATATTGCTAAACCAAAAAATAATTGAATAGATGTTAAAAAAAAGGGTCACACCTATTCAAGTACGACCCAACTCTTTGTAAAAAAAAACTGATTATAATTCTCTCTCTCTCTCTCTCTCTCTCTCTCTCTCTTGTATGAACAATTCAGTACGTAAATCTATGTAGTACTCTGGTGCCCACACCCCCTTCCTTCGCCCAACTCAACTCGGCATAGGGCTGCTAGCGCAAAAGACAGCTCGAGCAACAAAGGAAAGTGGGCACAGCTGTTGGCAGGACAGACCTGGTGAGATGGATTGGGGAATCTGGCAGTCGAATGTAGCTAACAAGATAGACTGGGAAGCAACAGTTCACTAGGATTCAATCCATATATCACCAACTTAGCAGCTAGATGTAGTGCTGCCAGTGTAGAAGATAGTCGGAGTAGCAAAAGGAAGCAGATCATATAGCTAGTGGGACAAACTTGGCGAGACGGATTGAAAAAGCTGGCAGTCAAACACATGGGAGATAGATGCAACCAAGTATCACTACCTGCAAGGTTGTGTATCACCACCTTCAAAGTTTGAGGGCAAGACTTGCAACTGCGATTGCAAAAGAAATAAATTGAGTTATAATGGTGGCTCTGTTGGCAGCATGGCAGCTGCACTGAACACATCCGAATTAAAATTTGGCAAAGGAAGATCTTGGTCAAGTTTGGGAGTATGGAGAGAGGTTCGAGAAATGACAAACTAAGAGCTTAAATAATAGTATACACTACAAGGATATAGGGGCATAGCAACATGCAGTTTTGCGATGCATAGTGATGCAGATAGCAATGGTACTCAGAGAAAAAAAAATCAAGCGAAACCTGAGCGTGGCATTTTTTCGCAAAGAGTGAAAGAGAGAGCGAAAGAGATCGTGGCTTTGGGAGGGAGAGGGAGAGGGAGAGGGAGAGAGAAAGAGAGAGAAGGAAACCTTCTTACTGCCATCGCCGTCGCCGTCGCCATTTGCGAAGAAGAGGAGGAAGTGCACAAAGGAAGAAGAGGGGCCTCGTGAAAAGGAGATGAAGAATCCATCCTTGGGCATTTGTGGTGAGTACATTATTGCTCCCTCTCGATTTGTTCTTGTTCTTTCTTCTTTTCTTTTGTTTATTTTTGTTTTGAGAATGAGGTGTATTGAGGGAGAAAGAGAGGAAATGAGAGAGAGAGGAGAAGAAAGAAAAAGGAAGAGAGAATGAGAGAGATAATAAATATGAATGATAACAAAGAAAGAGAAAGAGAGAGAGAGAGAGGGAGGGAGAGAGGAGAATGAGCGAGAAAACACGAGGGGGTGGAGAGAAATAAAGAGAGGGTTTGTCGCAAAGAGGAGACGAACAATCCATCCTCCTCTTGGTTTGTTCTTATTGTTTCTTTTTTTTTGGTTTGTTTTTCTTGAGAATGAGGTGCATTGAGGGAGAAAGAGAGGAAATGAGATAGAGAGAAGAAGAAAGGAAAAGAAAGAGAGAGAGAGAGAGAGAATAAACATGAAAGATAACAAAGAAAGAGAGACAGAGAGAGGGAGGGAGAGAGAAGAATGAGTTAGAAAACATGAGGGGGTGGAGGGAAACAAAAAGAGGGTTTGTCATGCGAAGAGAGAATAAATATGAAAGATAACCAAGAAATGGGGAAAGAGAGAGAGAGGGGGGAGGGAGAGAGGAGAATGAGTGAGAAAACACGAGGGGGTGGAGAGAAACAAAGAGAGGGGCAACAAAGAAAGAGAGAGAGAGAAAGAAAGAGAAGGGGGAGAGAACATAAAACAAAGAGCACAAAGAAAGGTGCAAAGAAAGGGGGAGAAAACCAAGACTTTAGTTGACGTTAATTTTGTTGAGTTACAAGAGAAGAAGTCCCTTCTTCTCAAACAAATTAAGAAAGAAAAAGAGAATGAGAACAAAAACCAATTGTTTGTCGTAATGTAGACAAAATGAAAATTGATAATGGTCGTGATGTTCAAGATCGTGAGGCGTATCTTAATCAGTGTGTCCCATGTCCTTGCTCTCAATGCAAGCTGGCAATCAGATGAAAGTGTTGTTTGTCTATAGAACACATATGATGCTTCGGTGAGTTTTAATTAGAGATAATTGATCATGGGACCTCAGACTTTGAGCAAATGGTAAGAAAAATGCGTATTAATTATGCCTTATATTCGTAAACTAATTGAATATTATATACAAAAACATTAGATGTAGCAGTAAAATTTGTACACGGAGGTGACGTCTTATCCCAAGGAGGAATGTACCTATTGCGGCCGGTTAGAAGAGTTCATGGGCATGCGATGGATGGAGTGCCTGAGCCAATCCACCACTTGGAAGGCACAACCCAATCTATACCATCAATACTAGAGGAGACATGTAGCCTTTCAGACTTTCCTATAATCTTGGAGCCTGAGAGGGAGGCAATGATCGATGCATTGATACCCATGGATGCCGAGACATTTGATCCACTAAGAGAGAAAGCATCCATACCATTATATGATGGATGCTGAGTATCTCACCTGAAGACGTTGCTTGCACTCCTAAGTGTGCAAGTAAAATACGGGTGGAGCGATGCGAATGTGACCGAGTTATTCAGGTACCTTCTACATATGCTTCATTGATTTCTTTTTGGCACCATTATAAAAAATAATTGTGCTTTTTCAAGGTTTTTTATGATTTATTTTAGGTTGATAAAGTATCATATATTACTACTTGGAAATATCATGCCCGAGTCTCATGATGATGCGAAACATGTTTTACGAAAGCTTGGTATGGACTAAAATATTATCCATGCATGTGTCAACAATTGCGTGCTATTTCAAGGAGAGTATAACACTATGAACACATGTCCAAAGTGTGGTGCTCACAGGTATTGACAAGACTTGTAAGGGTAAACCATCCCTCAGAAAGTTCTTAGACAGTTTTCACTTATCCTCCATATATGTCACATGTTTCGTACATCGGGCATGGCGAGCTTGACAATGTGGCATGCACAGAATAGATCCACAAATGGAGTCCAATGAATATGAGTGGATTCACACACATGGAGCCACATTGACTCTACCTTTCCAGGATTTGCAACATGAGAGCCAAGGAATCTTTGGCTCGGTCTTGCTATGGATGGCATGAACCCATTCACCATGTAGTGTGTGGCATGTAGTGCTTGTTAACTATAACATCCCGCCATGGCTTTCTACACTTGATCCTTAGCTTGCTCATTCGTGGCCACTACAAAGTCAAGAATATGGACGTCTAGCTCCATTCATTAGTCGATGAGCTTAAGTTTTTGGTGGGAGGAGGGGGTCTTCGTGGAAGATATTAGGAAGTGCGCCGGTCGATGGTCTAGAAAATATACAAGCCATTCTCATGTGGACCATGCATGACTTTCTGGGATTCAGGGAGTGCTCAGGTAAGTAGGCTTCTGTTCTTGTTGGTCATATCTATCATAGCTCATTTAGGTTTGTGTTCACTAAATAGAGGTGTTGGGATAGGTCTGGTTATCTCATGTTATCATGCATGTCCATTGTATGGGCCATAGTTAGACTCTCGAAGGTCACAAACCATGAAGAAGATAGTATATCAAGGATACACCTCTTTCTTGCCGGAGGATCATAAACTGAGAGAAAGTTTTCTTGGATGACCTCTAGCACGAATGAACGCCTAAAGCTGGTATGAGTTGAAAATGGTCCACACGGAGTTGCATCCAAATGAAATGCGACGGTTCTCAATTTTCTATGAGTTGCCATATTGAATCCACTTACATATCAACCACTTGTTGTATCCCATGCATATTTTCAAGAATGTGGGCAACTTACTATGGGAGCACATCACAAGAAAGAGAGACACTACAAGGGTACGAATAGATTTGAAGGACGTAGGCAAGATGGATGCGCTTTGGCCACAGTCAAGTGTTGATGTGGTGGCTTGCAACTACCTCGCGCTCCTTGGGTTTTTTCCATTAAAGAAGAGCACATTGTGAAGCAAATTATCAGGTCTATCCACACTTTCTCTCAAATACACTTTTTCTAAAGACGACCAACTATTACTATCATGGCTAAAATCCCATGATTGGTATAAGATATGTCAGGTTTGTACTACAAATGGATTGTAAGTGGCCTGCCTATTTTGCTATTTGAAGTTTATCCAGTGTTCGTAATGCTTCTTCATTTGTGGTAGTTTATACTACCGATCACAATCGCAGGATGCCTTACTCCAAAAATACGTAGGGCGATTTATAGGTTGTTAAATTTAGTGCAATGGATCTCACAGAAGAAGATTAAGACATCCTCTATTGAATCCGCAAGGTGGGGAGCAGTGGAGACAGTCTATCTCTTTGAGAAGTACCTGCCCACTAGCATGCTCATGATACAAACCCACCTCCTAGTGCATGTTGTAGATGAAGTGGAGATTGTGGAACTTGTCCATACGTGATGGATGTTCTTCTTGGAGTGCTTCACGAAAGACCTGAAAAGCTTTGTGGGACATCAAGCTCGACTAGGAGGTAGCATGGTTGAAGGTTGGTTAGTATCTGAGACGTTAGTGCATATTTCACAGTGGTGGCTACCAATGGTGGATTCAGACAACAGTATGCTATGGTGCCTAAAGGACGATGATAGATTGACCGGAGATGTGGTGGTTGGAAATGGGGTAGAAAAAAGAATGGATGTTGCAATGGAGGAGAAAGTGAATTGTTTTTGTATGTTGCACCATGCATCCATGGAGACGTGGCTCGTTAGGTACAAGTAAGCTAGGAAAGATTGGAAAGAAACGCGGTCAAAATTTCAACGCAGTACGTGCTATGGACCAATTTGATATTTCGAGGGCATGGAGGAGATGCTGCGGCTTATGTCTATGCGATGGTTATATGGAGCTTTGATCATAGCCTCTCGCGAAGGGATGGAGATCTCTACTGAGGAGTGGGAATTCTTGAGGAGATGTAGTTCAAAGGTGACCACATGTTTTATAAGCTGTCGTATCTAGATTTTACATGTGACAACTAATCTAACTGTTTCAATATACAATACAAAATATATAACGCGGTGTGGTTACGTGGACAATGTTTTCGTGTCGAGTGCATCGACAAAATGCACTTAACGAATTGTGGTGTATGGCAAAGTTTGAGAAAGAGAGCCGACGGCGAGCCACGGATCCAAACACCGTTATAGAAGAGATGGAGTATTTTGGGATTATCATAGCTTCTCCATGATCATATTCGATGTGCAGTGGTTCAAAGTGGTACTAGAAGGAGCCGGGGCAACTGTTCTATGAGGTCCGTTTAGATTTCTCAAAATAGATTCCAAAAAAAGATAGACGGATCTGCACGACACGTTTATCTTGCCGGCCCATTGTGAATAGGTGTATGAACTATTTTTTAAAATTTTATTACAACATGGTATATGTCACAAATGTTGAATCTCTCTTGCCGTGATTTTGAACATGTAATTTTCTATCCAAACCCTTGACAACCTCGATGGTGGTATTTTGTACCTTCAGCTCCCCGAAGTACGAGAGTGTATGATGAAAGCAATGTTCCCAGCATAGATGAGGACAATATGTAGATGGAGGGGCTGATATTGCAAGGGATGGAGCTCGAAGATGGCTTGAAGCATGTAAAGGAGGCAGAATTAAGTAACGATGATGGAAAGACAGGAGACCAAAAATTCTTTGAGAACGAGGTGGACTCATCATTTTGTGGTGACCTATCTATTGACCTTCTAGTATATGCAGAGTTGTGCCAAAAGATTGACATGAGACCATAGGCTATGTCATACTTGTAGCATCCTTCTACACAATTCGTTGATGAATCACTTATAAAGGTACTTTAGAATATGCATTTTAAGTAATATTATTTTTTTCAGAGTTATTATATCGTGCTTTGCTTGAATCTTTATATTGATTATGCTAACATCACTTTTTTTTTGTGAAGGTAGCCTTTGACGATATTTTGGAGAGCAAGATGAGTCAAGGGATGAATGACAAGGAGTTGTAGGACATATTTATACGTATGTCTCCAGATCAGATGGCTCGATTTAAAGATATGGCAAACCAAGAGCTATCTCGGACACCGTTAGGCTGTTTCGTTAGATCTACATCGGTACGCTCTGATGCTTCGATTTCCAGTAGACGAGGTCATTGCTCCAGACTTGGGCATCATCACTTGGGCCAGATGATGGAGGGAGTAGTTTTGGGGGATGCTGTGCAGATGTGGATGTGGTGAGCCAGTGGTTTGCTTGAGATACATGTGCTGCTTCTTGCTCTCGTACAGGTTTGAGAGAGGATGGCTCATGTGGTTGTTGTGGAGGCACTGATGCAGTGTCTTCGTCTCATTGTCCTGGTAGAGTTGCGTCACCTGTAGGATCTGTCACACCTGTGGAGACATCTACTCTAGTGACTCCAGCTTTTGCTTTAGCTGTCCGTAAGTGACACAACTCTACCAGAACATTTTGCATTCATTTTGACGACCATTGTACACTTAACATGTAATTCATTTGTAGAATGTAAATACAATACATAGTACTACATGTGCAAGCTGCCCTATCACAAATTTTTTTCCTCTGTAACCGTCGCTATTGGTGTTGTAAATTTACTTCACACATCACTATTGGCATTGCAAACCATCGCTATCGGTGTTGGTATTTGCATCGTTATTTGTGTCACTTTAACCATGAAAATTCCAACGCCGATAGCGACTCCAATAGCGATGATTCCATGGAGACACTAATATCGACACATTTAGCGATGACGACGAGGGCAAATTTTTTTGATGAATCTTTTCATCGCTTTGAACGTCAGGATGAGACCTGTATCTTGTAGTGATAGATATAGATATAGATATGTACATCCCTACATGTAAGAGATTAAGATCATAGAGATTGCTTATTTTTCAAGGACAAGGCTTTAGTGCTGCCTTCAAGGCAAAATCGAGATAAACCATTCACAATCCAATTAGATGCTCTTTGATACCTATATAGAGCTCATGATGGGAGACTCACTTGAATATACTATGTTTTAACATTCAAAATGGCTTGTAAGTCTAGCCATCAAATGATATATTTGAGTATGGGAAGATCAATTTTCATTGAATCCTTAGGTTCTATTCCATGTGATACAATCAAGATACTTCTAACTGGCTAGGTGGCAAAAATGACACATTGTTGGACAAAGGCCCATTCCTCAACATGTAATCATCTATTTTTTCACCATTCCTTGAAAGGTGTTATCATCTACATTCATGTCATGTGCTTTTGAGAACCATGCGCTATAGGCCTCTTAATATGATGCTTCATTATGTATGCTCCACTTAACTTGCTAAGACCTTCCTAGTTAAACATCATTGCATTCCATAACATTGCCAATCTCCTTAACCCTTGTCTATGTAGCATATCATTTAAGGTTAAGCATTGGGACTAAGGTGCTATCATTATACGATACATTTAACTGTGCGGAGGGATGTAGAAAGGAATATCACTTTATAGCAACACCCTCCCATCTAGCTTTAAGAAGTGCACCAAGCCAAACATTAACTATTAAATTCAATATTTCAAATTGTTAACATGGCCCTTTGATGGTTTTTCCATCAAGCTACACCACTGAGCGTGAAGTCACTTAGCACATCTCACATCGTGTCAAGTCACTTAGCCTAGTGAGATTGATCCAATTTTTAAAGCAGTGCTCCAGAGGACGAAATGATTCTATGCTTTAGTGCCATCAAATACAATGCTCTACCCTATGTAAGTCATACATATTCTTTGTAGAAAGTAATGTTGTACAACTAAACAAAATGTCAGTGTTGTAGATTCCAATACCTCCAACCTCTTTGTAGGAATGCCACGGTTAATTATCAACTCCCATTCTAGGATCTCTCAAAATAGGAGATGTGGAAGTGCCAGCCAATTATGGATAGTAGTAAAGCACTAGGATCAATGTAAGAGGGAAAGTTTTCCACGTAGCCATCCTTTGTTTAATTTTCTCATAGCAATCAAGATAAATTTCTTTCATATCTCCAATAAGTAAGAGAAGTTTTTGGTTTTAGAGACCCTAAGTGCAATAGGGCATTCTAGATCTCTACTTATTCTACCAATGCTACATTAATGTGGTTGAGATTCTGAATCACATTAATGTTATCTTCATAGAGATGTTTCAAGACTTCAATCTTGGCCAAACTAACTACTACTAGAGGCACATTGGTCTTTGAACTAATGTACCAAAATAGGCCAACTTTGATGCCTTTCCATTAAGAAGGTTATAGTTAAAATATTGGCTACTAGATTAGGATCACAATACTTTGCTAGCTTTGCACGCATTTCACAGCCTTTGAAAACAGTATACTAACTAATATTGCGCACTCACTAAAATCCAACAAGTGCGAGTCATGGGCTTGCAAGTGGTTTACAAAAGATATAGTTTAAGAGTTGTCAAGATAAATTGTCTAACTCCTACATCCTAACCATTGGAGTGGGAAAGAAGGATCCCCCTAAAGATAGGCAACATGAGGCAAAGCAAGAGTTTTAAAACAAGCTCAAATCAAGGTCCCTTCATTCTTATAAGTACTGTCTAAGCAATTCTTCCTTGAATATTTCATCTCAATGAGTTCATTCATGCTTAGAAACTAATCATGAATATGATGCCTCTTCATGTTTTAAGCATGTGGATATCAACTTATCATACTCTAATGATCCAAGTACTATATGGAACTAGCATGTCCGATTAAAAATGAAGCAAAAGAGCAAAGATTCAAACCTCCTCTGCTGGGAGTCATTTGGTACTATAAGTTGAGATGAGATCCAAAGAAAAGCAAAAGAGAGCAACAGAAGCGATGTCCTATCACCATCCCAACATTGCTTAATAAGTTAACGCATTGCATATCTTCGTGTTGCCTCACAAACTCTAAGCAAATGGTTGAAAGCATCTCATTGCCATTCATCAATCCATTCTAGCACACAAACAACTAGTGTCCTCACTCTCATCCCTTGGCTCATGACATAATCAACGATACCGAGTTCGAAAGGCTGCCTTGTGGCTTATGCCACACATGCTATGATTTTCCGACCGTTGCAACAACATATAGAATGATCATTTAGAAGGTTAATTTCACCCTCGTTAGCAACACCTACCATTCACACTGTGAGTGCAATACAAAAAGGGCTTGTCGCAGAGCTAATGGCAAATCGCGCACCTGTGATTGGAAATTTCTCCTAAATTTCATGCATGTTTGTCTCCATGCAAACATTGTGATTTGTGGAAAATGACGTGCAGTTAAAGTATAGGCGGAGTACTCAGCTCCTGAAGAAGTTTCAGCATATAGCACAGCCACTAGCATTGATCTCTGTGATGCCTCCTGTACGACTGCATGGAAGTTTCCGCGTATAAGACAGCAGCCTCTGGCGGTCTGTGAATCCATAGCTATCAAGATGCCTTCTGTAAGCATTGTGTCCAGCGATAGATCCAGCTGCCATAATTAGGAATACTGGGAATTGAATCCAGGACGTAGTGCCAGCCATTCAAGTAGAGAGGGTGAGCAATGCTGATCACGGCCTGCTGTTCTTCGCAGACGTCGCCCACCATCTGCACTTTGCAGTGAGCATTATCACAGTTGCAGAGATACCTAGCCGTGATACATTCCTTGCAGCAGCGTTAGCACCTTGCAGTCGAGATAGATGGCAATAAGCAAGTTTCATAAATTCCAAAGGTCATGAAAAGCTGCTGGACGACGCTAGACATATTCAGTACAGAAAATTTCTATCCACTGAACCGCACCCTCTAATGACAACGATGGTCGGCAGGGAGCGGAACACTCCGGCCTTAGCTTTTGCATTCCCCTGACTCGCTAACCCTAATCTTTATTATAGAGACCATTTTACATTTATCAAATCCTATATGGATATGGTTGGGGGGTTGATTTCACTTGCTTGACACTTTCCTATGGATATGGTTTTGGAGTAGGTGATCACTATGATTGCAACTCATTTCAGCAAACTCGAGAGCGCCCTACCTCAAAAAAATATACTAGGCACTAGGGTAGATGTGCGAGTATAAGGTCATCTAGTATCACCATGCAAAAGAACATGACTATGGGCTAACTGGACCTCCTATGGGTGCACGGGAGGCATCTTCTACGTGTCCCTCCCATGCAAATTTGATACAGGCCCCACTACCACGTGGCTTACGATTTTTTGGATGAAAAAATAAAAACTTATAATGTGTGGAAAACGGGCAATGGAAGATAGCTAGGAACTGCCACATGAAGCCACCTTGTTGACTAGGTGTCCTATCATGGCCTTGCATGTAGAAGTGTGGGGGGCACATTGCAACTTGTCGACCTTGCCCCAAATGGAGGTTGCCTGATCTTGCACATGTGGATGGACTTGCTTGGGAAAAATGCTTGCTCCTCTCCTGTGCTTTCTTTCCTCCAAGCCAACTCATCATGCTCACTTAGATCTTGTCCCCTCATTACTTGCATCCACACTCGTTGAGCCACCTCCCCCTGCACCTATCTCTTATCAGTCACACAAGATCTTCTCCCATGGGGTAAGAGCACTTTTTCGCTTCCTTCTCATTCTTGATACTCATAGTTCAATGTAGGGCTTCTCGTTTGTTTCATTGGAAGTGACGGTAGAACATAATTATTCCAAATTGTGGACATTTGTGCGGGAATTGAAGTGAACATGAAACTTTTTGGTAATGCAACGTTGTTTCACTGATGTTCCATTGCATTGCATGATCCAATTCTGGGATCATCTTGCATTCAAAGTGGACACGTATTATTTGAAGCTAAATTGAGGGGTGAAAGAGTAGGGGAAAGAAGACATGTAGCCTTATGTAGGTAATGCTCCCTTGTCCATATGCAAATGTTGCATTTCGTGGGCCAATTCCCTATAGGGCATTCCCTCTCTCGATCATGGGATGATTTTGAAACATTCCATGTTCCGTACATCATCATTTGGAATACTTTTGATTGCTTGGTTGTGCAAAAAAGTTGTTTACTTTGATGCAACTATTTTGCTTTGTATCCACCACCTAAATTTTTCCTCTTTACGTCACTACTAGCATTTTAGTATGCTAGTTGTGCTGATATTGAAAAAGCTAGTGGAATTTCATGCTAATTGAATATGTGTTTGGAGCACATGATTATCCCTCTACTGGTGTTTCTAAAGTTGAGCACTAAAGTTGCATCGAATTCACTTTTGGAAAGTCGATTCAGCGTGGAACCACTCAACTTAGCCCCAAGGCTTTTAGGCGCTTCAAGATAGAGTTAGCAAGTAAATATGATGGGGATACATATCATTTGATTGCAAAGAACTACAACCACTTCTGTAATGATGTTGCAAAATAGTTAACTGGCTCATCAATTCCTAGTTATGTGAACCATTTTGCAAAGCTATGTATGTTCTTTATAGCATTTTTGATTTAATTACTGATACAAGCATTGGGTCTTTAGAAAATATGCAATTATGCCATTGTTGTTTTTTGCTTTATCATGGTTAGGCTTGTGGTTCATACCCAAGGAAGTTTGAATTTTGATTCATTTCCAAAGCCAATTTTTTTTTCTAACTTGGGGCATGTTGTGTAGTGAATGCATGCCATTGTTGTTTTTTGCTTTATCATGGTTAGGCTTGTGGTTCATACCCAAGGAAGTTTGAATTTTGATTCATTTCCAAAGCCAATTTTTTTTTCCAACTTGGGGCATGTTGTGTAGTGAATGCATGTCAAATGCAAAAACTTGTCCTCTCTACTGCATGCCTTGAGTAGTAGTCGTGCTAAGTAGATAGTTTATACACCAGCTCAAATTTTTGAAAGACTAACATGTTGAACTTAGTCATTGTTTGAACTAGCAGTCTCTATTTGCAACTGTTTACTCCTTGATAACCTCCAATTCAACACTATTTGTTGCCATACTTCAGATATGGAAGGTGAGAAAATAGTACCTAAAAGCTCTTGCATCGAAGCTTGTATTAATAATTTAGTTTATTGCTGCATACTTTCATGCTATGTATAGGCATTCTATGCTTATGGTTGTTAATGATTGGTTATATGTATACATATTCTATTTTGATGATTGGTTCTAGTTTCTACTTTGATTAGTCTTGGAGATCACCAAGTAAAGTAGGTAAAACTCTCACTCTTATCTCCATCTTTGTTTGATGTCTTCCTATTCACATGTAATTCTGTACAAATTGGGAAAGGCGGGGGGGATAGGAAGACATTCCCCTATGTTGAGCTAGATAGGAGGCATTGCTAGGGAAATTAAAAAATGGTTTATAACATGTTGTTCCATCGATAGTGGATTAAATCTACTGCATACTTATGAAGTTTAGTTGCTACAATAAATGTAAAGTTAGCATGCCATACAAAAAATCGTAAATGCTAGGCTTAGATGGCTACAAGTAGAGCCTAACAAACATTGCTTTAGGTTTAGGGCAGTCCTATGGTGAGCATGTGGCTATAGCATGACGTGCTTTGGTAGCTCTATGCTTGGCAAGCCTTACCAACCTCGCTTCAAATGAGTGGATGGATGGTAGGCTAAGGGGCCTTAGATATTCGATAGGAATGGGTTGACCTTCCCATAGGATAGCTTGCAATCTACACTCATTTATGGCATGCTGCCAATCCCACTCTTTGTGAGCTTGTCAAAAGGCAACATGCTTTCCTCTTTGTCATTTCTTTGCCTTCATAATGACATGCTATTTGGCTCTCTTTTGGGACTGACCTTCATTCTTTCCTTCCTAGCTCTCTCAGCTTCTTCTCACTTGCAATCTTGGCCTTCATGCTTTGAATGTATTGATTGGAGGTCAATGTAAGTGAATGGGTGTAATCCACCATGAATGTGCACACTCACTTTTACATGAGGCACATTTAGGAGCTCCAATGTTTGTGGAAGTTTCTCAACCAAGGTGGCTTGCACATTGGGCAATGATGGTTGCTATTGAAGATCAGCCAACATGATGACAATAGCCTCCTCTTCATTTCCCATCTTAGGTGTGTTGGGCCCATCACTACAAGCCTAACTATCCAATGCTTGCACATTCTCTTGCATGGTTGTATTCATGGCCACAAACTCCATGTGGGCACAAGGGTGTTGATCAAAGTTGAGTGTGTCAGAGAGAGAACTAGAGAGAGAAAGAGGAGAGAGAAGACTGTAGAAGAGAGAGAGAGACTGTAAGAAGAGAGAGAAAGAGAGTGATGAGGAGAGAGAAATACTAGAATTAGAGAGAGAAAGACATGAAAGAGAAAGAAGCCATAGAAGCTGTGAGCAAAATGGGAGAGAAGGACAATAATTGTATTAATGTATCAAAAAGATATGAAAATTAAATATCCTCTCCTTTTATACCAATGTTAGTGTGACATGGCATAACATCAATATTATTTTTACACTAAATCCTTATTCTTCCGAGCTTCTTATAATCCATCCCTTCCAAAAGGTTTTTGCCCTTTAAAAAAACTTGAAAGACTAGAAAAGGATGGATAGAACAGAGTACTACTTTATTTTTACAGCTTTACAAATGGAAAAATGAATGAAAAATGACCAATATATGGACTAAAATTGAAGAACAAGAGTAGAACTTAGCTACATACATGATTTAGAATACTTCAAGAGTATATGGAGCCGTAAAATCTTCAACAGATAATCTCAAAATGAAGGAGACAACTTGCTATGTAAACAGACCGTGTTGGACCAAATTTGCCATAACTTCTAGTGGAAGGGTGCAAATAAGGCGTGCCATATATCAAAAGTAGCTCTTGAAGAGTACTTTAAGCCCATGTATATAGCTTAATTCTGAAAATTAGGCACAATAAAAATTGTTCTAAAACAGCGTGCTGTCCTGATCCTGTCTACACCAAAACTAACTCCATAATCAATAGACTTCAGCCATAATGTATCCCTTAAGAAAGGAAACTCATCCAATATAGAATCAAGCGTCCAAGAAGATTCCTCGAGTGGTAAACCTCTCCATTTGATCAAATATTCCATGATAGAATGAGATCGAAGCTTCTTCTCACGCTGACCTATATAAAAGCCTCTGGGATGATGTACTGAATAAGACCTTCTTCATCAATATGTGGTAGCTCATCAATTATATCCACTGGATCACCATAGAAAGGCTTGAGCTGACTAACATGAAACACATTGTGAATCTGGGAACTCTAATCTGTATGCTAAGTCTCCAATGCGCTTTAGGATCCGGTAGGGGCCATAAAATCTATGAGCAAGCTTATTACTAGATCCATCTTTTAATGTAGAGTACCTAGACTTGGGCACCTTTAGTAAGACCAACTCTCCTTCTTGGAACTCTAAAGGCCACCTCTTCGCATCAGCATACATCTTCATTCGGTCTTGAGCTTTCTTAAGATTCATCTTACATTGCTGAAGAAGGGTTTGCATTGTTTCCAACTCTTCCTTCCCGTGAGGGTTGATCTTTTCATTAAAGATGATTGTGGGTAAGGGCACCTTGTAGCCATACAGAGCCTCAAAGGGTGAAACTCCAATACTAGCATGGATAGAGTTGTTGTACGCAAAATCAGCCAAGTGTAACCAAGAATCCCATGAAGTTTGGACATCATAGCAGAAATGGCAAAGATTAGTGCCCATAGATGTAAATACTGTCTGTCAAAAGTTACTCATAAACTTTGAGTCTCTATCATGAATTGGCCACCTGAGAGGCAATAAACTGGATCTTGGTTGGAATAAAATGGGCTGCCTTTACTTGTGGAATAGGTAATGACTGTAACAAATCTCCTGGCTTATGAGTGCTGTCCTTATTCTGTTGACAAGGCATACACTCCATGATAAAGTCCTTGACATCTTTCCACAGTCCTTTCCAATAGAAGCTTTTGTTGATCCTATCATAGGTCTTGAAAACTCCTAGATGTCCAGCTAAAGGCGAAGAATGTAGTTCCTCCATAATTTTTTGTGTAAAAGAAGAGGTAGAAGGAATGACAATCTTGCCTTTCAACCAAATAAGGCCATTTTTAAACTGATAATGCGAGTTTTCTTCCATAAGACCTTGCTATAATTTTTGGAAAATATGGTTGAATTCTTCATCCAAAAGATAAACCTCTTGTAGTTCTTCAATCCAATCATTATGCAGTTCAGTCATAGCTGAAACTTTGCAAGCCCACATACGAGAAAGAGAATCAGCCACCATATTGTCTTTGCCCCTCATATGAGTGATTGCAAAATCATAATTCTGTAGTGTAGCTACCCACCGACGCTGCTTAGGAGTAAGATTGGACTGAACAAGGAAATACTTAAGAACCCTGTGATCACTTTGGACTCTGAATCGGCTGCCATACAACTAATGGTGCCATTTCTTTATTGCATGCAAGATAGACAAAATCTGCTGGTCATAAACATTCATGGCCATTTCTTTATCTGTAAGGTTATGGCTCTCAAAGGCAATCACCCCATGCTCAGGTAACAAAATAACCCCAATGCCATGGCCACTAGCATAACACTGTATGGTAAATTCTTTGGAGAAATCAGGGCATACTAAGATAGGAGCAGAGGTAAGGACTCCCTTTAACTAGTTGAAGCTACTATCTGCAAGAGCATCCCAAAAGAAAGCCTCCTTCTTCAACCTGTCAATCAAAGGAGCTGCAATAGCCGCATAATGCTTGATGAATCGGTGATAGAATGAAGATAGACTAAGGAATCCTCTAAGAGAGGTAGTAGTAGTGGGTGTTAGCCAATCTTTTATACATTGCACCTTCTTGGGATCAATGTGTATCCCTTTTTCACTGACAATATGTCCCAAGTATTCCACTTCAGTTTGCATGAAAGAACATTTCTTCTCCTTAGCAAAAAGCCTATAATGTCTCAATACATAAAAAACCCTTCTCATATGTGCTGAGTGATCTTGTAAAGTCTTTCTGTAGATCAGAATGTCATCAAAGAATACCAAGACAAAATGAAAGAGGAAAGACTACAAAATCTTATTCATCAGGCTCTGGAAAGTAGGTGGAGCATTTGTAAGCCCAAATGGCATCATTAAGAAATAATAGAGCCCTCGATCAGTTTTGAAATCAGTCTTGACTTCATCTCCCTCTCACATGCGAATCTGATGATACCGTGACCTCAAATCAATCTTCATAAAGAATCAAGCAACCTTGAGCTCATCAAGAAAATCATGAATCCTAGGTATCAGATACATGTTCTTCATTGTGATCTTATTAAGATCCCTGTAGTCAATGCACAATTTGAAAGATCCATTTTTCTTTTTGACTAACAGAACTGGAGATGCATAAGGTGAAGAACTTGGTTCAATGAATCCCATCTGAAGAAGTTCCTTGATTTGCTTGGCTACTTCCTCTCATTCACACTTGGATAATCTGTAAGATGGCTTATTGATTGTCTTTGAGTTGGGCTCCAAATCAATAGGGTGATCTATTGCTCTCTTGGGAGGCAATGAAGTAGGCATCTCAAACAAGAGGGGAGACAAATACTTCAGCCATAAGTGCCTTGAAAGCTTCCCAATTCTCTACGAGTATGTTTTCCCTTTTTATATACCTTCACCAAGTATGGGCAAATCCCTCCAAATGCAAAGAAGCAAAATGAGTCTTCATGTCATCAGTTTTGGAGAATATGTCAAAGTAAGATTCCATCTTAGAGGTCCACTCCTCTAAATCAGATGGTGAAGATGACTGACCATTAAACTTGGCTAAAATGATATTGCCCTTCAGTTCTCTTTCATGGAATGGTTGTTGTCCCAAAATAGGTTGATCATGAGTACCATGCATTGAACCCCCAAATTGAGATGGAAATATCCCAAAAGGTGGCTGAGAACCACTATGCAATCTTCCCGTCGGTAGAGGACCCCTAGGAAGTTGAGTATTTAGCCCAAAAGCTTGAGAGTTGGCTCCATTCAAACTGTCCAAATAGTCATCATGCCTTTGTGAAGTCTCAACTACTTCATATTGGCTATTTGGAATGCCTCTTCGTCCAATAATTCCATGACCATGACCATTTTGGTTAGATGGCTGAAGTGGGATTGAAGGCTCACTGTTTGAATAGGCTTTCTCCTTGGCTTCTTTAGATCCCATTTACATCTGCATCCATTGGGAGAATTGAGCCATAATTTGAGCATTGGATTTCACCAACTTGTCAATAGAAGCCTTTGTTTGAGTCGTTGAATCTACTAACTTCTCAATGAAAGACTTCATTTGATTAGTAGACAAAACCATTTGCTCCATTCTTGAGATAGTAGGGCCTCATGACGTTCTCTATGCCTTTGTTCATGTACACACAAGGTATCATTGAGTATACTGATTTCCCCTTGTTGTTGAGGCTCTTCAAGGCTCTCTTGAGGTACATTATCCAACATGGAATCTCTGATTTGCTGAGCATAATCATCTTGGACCTTATTTTTACCCTTATGCCCTGCCATAATAGTGTAGTCTCGCAGTACCCCCTGTTAGAAAAATGGCTATAACTTTTGCTTGAGAACTTCGATTTTAAGTTTTTTTAGTCCAGATAGAAGCCAAGAATTCCCTCTTCGAGATGAGCTATAGCGCACTATAACAGATTTAGGACAGAAAATTCTACAACTGAATCTCTGAGTCTGAAACTGTCCAGGCTTGCACCCTGTTTTGACCTATAAATGCCATGTTTTGACCTTGTAAGGTAAAATAGTAACCCCAAATGGTTACCAAACCTTGTAGAAGGCTGAGTAGGACATGTGGGTACCCTATAGTACCGGCCCCTGTACTTCAGTAATGAACAGTGTACTTATAACAACCTGTAAATGTCCTATAAAATCCCTATTTTACCCTATTTTGATCGTGAAGATACTTGAGCCTTTGGAAACTCTTCAATCTTCAATTCTCCACTCGCTGTACCTGTGTGAAGGATAAAACGGCATGATAGGCTCCCTACACGGGCTCTGAATCATCGGGAGGTGGGCAAAGTTCCCCCCAGGTCGGTTGGTTGCACCCCTTCGGGATCTTTGATAGTGAGGGAGGGTCACCTCTCTTTTGTCCCACTATCTCCCCTAGCATCCACCTTTTTCCTCAGTGGGTACATCAACATGGCAATGGCATTCTATTCTAATCAACCAATATGAAATGCATTGTTGAAATATTCATTTAGCCCCTTTCATGAGATGCAATTGAATGAAATTTGGAAAATTTGGATAAGAAAAGAGTCTTACCAATGCAATTGAATGACTCACTGATTTCTTTAGTACTTACCCTTTTACAATATTTCAGCTTGGGCAAAAGAATTCAACCAAACAAGTCAAGGTTATGCATCAAACTTGGCAAATGACACCTATGATGAGGTTATGATTGAATCAATACTGAAATTCAATGGAATAGGCTGAGATTAATGGAAATAACACTAATCTCTGATCTATTGATCAATTCAAAGAATTAATTGATCAATAATGTCTCATCAACAAGTGGAAAAGCATTAGCAAGTAGATTATTGAGAGATTTCAGAGATTAAGTAAGAGAAATACATTGATTAAGCTTGAAGAGGATGATAGATGTCAGCTCCAATCCCATTGATGGAAGAATTCTTCAAAATCCACCATAAATCCACCATGAACTTTGAAATATCCACTAAATCAGTCCATATGAGCTCCAATATGCTCAAATCTGTGAAGAATCAATGCCCCGGGCTTGCTTGAACACTTGGATACCAATAATTCAAGCCTCTTGAAGAAAAGCCCCAAAATAAACCTTCAATATGAGCTCCAATGTCCTCTATAATGTCTTCAATCTCAAAGTCTATCCGACTTGTATATGGTACTAGAGAAGCCTTGGAGGTTGGAGAAGTCCAAAATTTGAAGAAATTTGAGCTTCCAGGTCTGTGGCTATGGCTGCCTTGCTGTGTTTTAGGGTTTTGAACAAAGGAGATGAAGATTAGAGTTCATCTCTCAGTAGAAGTTGCTGAATATGTGCCTAATGAAGTGCTTCAAAGCATGCAACAATCTATAGACGATCTAGAGCAGATTAGGAAGAGGATTAGATCAGGAAAATCTGCGCATTTTTCGGCGTAAATTTTGGGCTGTTGGTTGCTCCATCTGCTGCATCAATCACCTGACCAGGGTACTCAACTTGAAGCACAGAAGATAAAGAATCTTTGCTCCATGGTTTGGCTGTGAGAAATGATCAGTAGAGAGGGAACTTGAAGGATTTCTTGGGAGCCACCATTGAAGCTTCAGCCAAAAGCTTGGAAGAGAGAGAAGAGAAGCTCCCTTTTGAAAAGTAATTGGAGTTTAACCCCAAACTAAGCTCGGCTAAGTCTCCTTTACCCTGGTTACCTCCAGTTTTGCATGAAATTTGATGACGACTTGCTACTTTAGCCTGCTGCCACCATATCCAACCTTGAAGATCTCTAAATGTAGTCTCTTACTAATTGTAGATGGTCTGCAACTCTCCACTAGTCATTGTCTTTACCAAGTACTTGTCTGAAATTGATTTTTGCTGGAGAAAATAGGACTGAAAATAGAAGGAAAAATGGATCAAAGACCAATGCTCTGATACCACTTGTCAGAGAGAGAATTAGAGAGAGAGAAAAGAGAGAAGACTACAGAAGAGAGAGAAAGACTACAAGAAGAGAGAGAAAGAGAGTGATGAGGAGAGATAAAGATTAGAATTAGAGAGAGAAAGATAGGAAAGAGAAAGAAGCCATAGAAGCTGAGAGCAAGATGGGAGAGAAGGACAGTAATTGTATTAATGTGTCAAAAAGATATGAAAAATTACATGTCCTCTCCTTTTATACCAATGTCAGTGTGACATGGCATAACATCAATATTATTTTTACACTAAATCCTTATTATTCCTAGCTTCTTATAGAGTGCATGTTGGTTGATAGGCCAAATAATTGTGGATTTAAATCTTGCCTTTATATTCCCAATTGTCATGGCCTTGATTAGTGCCCTTGAAGAAATGCTCACAATAAAAACCTTGGTGCCTACTGCATCACCATCCTTCAATGGCCAAATCACCCTTTCTTTTTTGAAGGTAGTCTTGAATGCCTTAAATATTGATACATCCAATCATTGAAGTTGGTGGGATGTATGAGATGGGACTTAGCAAAACGAGTTCTAACCTAATGTGGCTACCATGACCATCTAAGACTAGCAAGTGATGATTGCTCATCACATTGACACACTATTTGGCACCACACCTGTCTAACATGCTCCATCCATGCCAAGAACGGTTGCATGGTCATCCATGCATTGTTTTGCATTTGTAATGTAATTTTGTGCTTTAAGTATGGTATTGATTTGGTGAGGAAGTCAACAACATTGTCACAAGAGGGTACATAATCAAGGGTGATATAAAAGTTTTCTACCAACTCTCTTACAAAATGATATCTAATGTTAATGTGTTAGAGTTCAAGACTTAATTTTGGTCCTTGAACCACAGAGATGCATGCTTTGTTGTCACTAAAGATGGGAATTAGTTGAGGGTTCTTTAGAAAAAACATAGTCCCACATGAGATGTAGCCTTGAGATATCTTAAGACTCTTTTTGGTTGCTTCCAATGCTCGTGTGTTGGTTGATGCATAGCCTTGGAAAGACTATGTCCTACATAACACAAATTTAGGCATGTGCAAGTAGTTAAATACCTTACGTATCCAAGTGCTTCCATGTAGGGCATAGTTTCCATTTCTTGGGCTTGATTAGTGGAGAGAGAATGAGATGAAGATGTATTAAGCTAGAGATTTCAAGCAAGAGGAGTGACCATGGGATTACAATTGTTCATGAAGTATAGGAGAGAATAATATGGAAGGTATGTTGATGCATTTTAATGGATGCAGGTGGCCGATCTATTTCAATGCCGACAGGGTAATGCATAGGACCATAATCTGTTATATCAAATTGGGAGGATATTATGGATTTGGCCTTTGACATTGCATAATAAGAGTTAGCTAGGATAGGAATATCATCAATATAGAGTCCTAGGATAATGGCTGTGTTTCCTTAAAAGAGAACATAAATGTTATGATTTGTATTTAACCATCTAAAGCCATGGTGTACTAAGTGAGTATGAATTCCAATGTACCATTGCTTGGGTGTCTACTCCAAGCCATATAGAGCTTTATGTAAAAGATAAAAATGGTTAGGAAATTTGGGATCTACAAAGTTAGGAGGCTGGGATATATAAATTTCTTCATCTAAGTGACCATGTAGAAATGTAGTTTTGACATCGACATGATGCAAAAGTAATTTGAAATGAGTAGCCATCGAAACTAATACCTGTGAGGAAGTCATGGAGTACACTGAAGAGAATGTACTTCCATAATGTAGGCCTTCTATCTCTTCAAAATCTCAAGCTACCAGTCAAGCTTTGTACTTGTCAATGGTGCCATCTGGTTTTAGCTTCTTCTGAAACACCCATTTGTAGTTGATTGTGCTGATTATATAGAGGAAGAGGTATCTTTGCTTCTCTTATTACATGTTGGTTCTTGATTGTGCTATTCAAGAGATGAAGAGAAAAAATGAGATTTCTTTGAAGCTGAAGACAATGAGGATGGACTAGTGGGTTGTCATGTGCCTACCTGTCAGTTCCCTAGTAGCACGTTTTAGTGGTCCATCAGGGAACTATCCTAGATGGCTTCGCCCAGCACTCGTGAGAATGCATACGAGCTATCGTCTAGGTTTCCCAGAGTCCACCTCATAACGGAAGGTACTGGCCATCCCCACGAGAATCAACCTGCAAGCTCGGGGTCCTAATTTGACAATTGAGGTCTTGATGCATCAACTAGCTCCATCGGAGGTGTCCCACAAGGGCTTCTTGTCCAATTGGAGTGATCGTAGTTACCCTTGGTTCATGGAGTGCAACACTTTTTTCCAGCAACTAGTTAGGATTCAGGGAACCTTAACGGAGTTTTAAGACCCAACCCTAGGTAAGTCAATGCTTGGCTCTACCTAATTTCCCCTAATTAACATTTCATTCAATCTCTTGAAAGAAGCTCCTAGCTTACCGAGACCACTCATCCGTAGGACGGATCCATCAGGGATCTCGCCCACCCGCTTCCCACAACTGGTTTTCTTTAGTTTTCTAATTACCTATCACATTAAGTTATGACATATAAAAGTAGCTTCATTAATTAACCCATTATCATAGGTTCCTTTGCATAATTTTACAACACAACACACAGACAGAGAAAAACAATCTTTTGGCAAAACATATTTATTTATTATTTTGTAAAAGTTATTTACAATGCTTTTTCCCTTTTGCCTATGCAAAAGATAAATCCTCCATTCATCGGAAAATCCCTTCTATCTGTGCAGAAGAAAGCAAACCCTCCAAGGTTTTCGTCCCTTCACTAGTACCTAGGACTCTAGGATCCCATCCTGATTCGCATGAGGGTTAGGCAGTTCCTAGGAGCGATCAAGAGATTTATGGCCAGAGTCCCCTCGCACTCCCGCCTCCTCCTGCCTACTAATGGATTCAACCTCTCGCCATCGGGGCCGGTCCAACGCTCCTCGTGGTGGTACAAAACAATCCCCCTTGGATTAGGGTTTCGCATTTTGCCGTGGGGGAGGCATAGCGCGATCTTTCCTCTTATTATCCTAATTATATATTTACAATCAGATCTAACTATTACAAGCACAATTAATCATTCTTGTGCAACCAACAATACATGCACTAATTTTTTTAAAAAAAACAACAAGTGTTTTTAGCATAGGCAGCAACCCCACCCAATTCTAGGGTTTCTCTTTTAAGGTCCCACCTTATTCTTAGGGTTTTGCTTCCTACTTGCAACTCTTTTTTCTAGATTCACAAGTTATTTCGTGAATTTGAAGTCTATTTCATCCTTATGAAAACTTGCTATTTTCGCCTTAAAATATAATATGGGCATTTATACCTATGGCAAGCAATTCATGCGCTACCCTGCCCTAACCCACACTTAGCAGGATTTCAAATGCTTTCCCAAGTCTGTTTAGACATTAGAATTTGTATCGACAAATTCTTATCAATATCCAATAAGTCTTATAGACTTTCGATATTTATTTAATTTCTTGATATTTATAGTTTCAGGGTTGTTGAGTATTTCATAGTTGTTTTTGCTTCAACATCCTCAATATTTTAGGTAAGGTTTTCTCGTTGATTCATATGTGGGTCGACTCATGATATTGACGCTCTCGCTAATATAACCATTAATATTAACATTGTGTGTATTTTCAGCAAGAAAATAATTTTTATTTTATTATACTTGTATTCTATGGTTTAATCGACGATGTCCGACTATTTGTCAAACTTTCAACATTATCTAGGAAGATCAATTTTCATTTAGCTATGTCATAAATGCAATGCTAATTTTTTTTCTGAAAACTTTATTATAAGCAATGTAAAAATCATAAGTGTAATTTTTCTTTCATCTTTCAGACATCAAATTATATTACTACGTACCTAATTTATGCGCGTCTAGTATATATTCACCTATATAAATTTTTGTTGATGTAATGCATTGATTATTTCATGATATTATCTAAATTATTTTCTATAAATTATTATAAGACTCATATGCATCTGTTTATCATTAGTAGAATGAAATAGAGATAGTCACTTTTAGGAAAAATTTATAAAATATTCCCTTCCCTAACACCGTCTACCTTTTTTTAGTTATTATAATCACATGCGTCATTAACAAAATAACAATAAATATCACGAAATAAACCATAAGTACAATATTTTCTTCATGATAGGCATATAATACTTTTTCAAGTGAAAGATTATTTTCATTGAATAGTTTATTATTATATTACTTAGGCCATTTTCTTAAGTGGCAGTTCATATGCATTTTCTTTAAAATGTGTTTATAATCATTTAAAGCCAAATATAGCGATAAGCTTATAAAACATTATTTTTTTCCAAATTGATGAGATGTTACCTCTATCAGGTTTGTAGTAACGGGGGTTTCGCCAATTCCTACCGCATCATTTTCTCCATCGACCGTGTTTCTTGCTTCTTTTGCTTCAAATGGGCTTCTTGAATTTTTGCGACCTCGTGGAGACATGGATATCAGGCGAAATTAACGTGGTAGCTCGGGGAGAGTTGGTGGTTGTCTAGAAAAATTTTACCAACGTTTTGCTTAGGATATGGTTGTTTGGAAGAAAGGCATAACAAGGGGTAGAGAAAATGGAAATGAGGTAGAAGAGGGATATTTTTCTTCTTCAAGGCTCAAGCTAGAATGGAAAAGAGATGTAAAGAAATTTTTCCATCATCAGGAGGTCTTCCTTCTTGCTTTCTTTGTGAAGGAGAGGGGTTGTATTTATAGCCATGAGAGGGATGCATGCAGTCACTCATTCTTTTGCCTACTTGTCAAGAGCTAAGTAAGCTTGATAAAAAATTGCTTTTTGATTACCTACATGTTGGATGGTAGTATGGGGATGATTTTAAAATGCTTTCTCTCCCTCCAGGCATAAAAAAGGTCATGATTTTTGGCATATTTTTTAAAAAACGTCTTTTTTTCTTCAAAACAACTTCATCTGGTAGTTTTTGGCCAAGTTACCTCATGACTTATCTAGTTTATAAAGTCATGCCATCCTCTTTGATACTTAACTTACTCAATATCATGCTTGTTCTTGCACGTTCTTTGTCTACTGATTAAGGCTTTTGCGATTTGTCTTGCCGTTGCAAAATCAATGCGATCTTTGATGCATTAAATGGAATTGGAAATGCTAAATCAAATATAATACGGAAAATATTATGATCAAGCCGTCGTAATATTATTTAGGAGGCATATTTGCTTTTTTGTTGGCTGGGTTCATTGAGGCGTCTTCTCGTGTCGAATTGCAGAATTGATTTAAAACAAGATTTGATATTACATACGGTCACTTGTGTGATAACTCAATGAGTAATTTTTAAAACATTTCAACCCGAATTTGTTTTATGAAGTGTTATGGCGAGAATATTACATAGGTGAATTCCTAAGTGCTCCTTACTTGGGCCTGCTATTATACCTTCCTTCTGGGGATCAATGCTGAGGTGGAAGAGAGGGAATGAGGAGTATTCAACCTATGACCTATTGTACCAAGGAGTGGAAGAGTGATAATGAGGAGGGCAAAGCTTTGAATATGGCTAGGGGTAGTAGCTAGAATCGTGGATTGATGAGTTGAAAGCATAGACTTATTTGCTAGAATTGTGGATTATGTATAGAAGGTGAGATGATTGCTAGATTGTGTTGATTATTGAGGCTTGGTTCAAGCTACAAATGATGATAAGATAGCCATACTTCATAAAAAGAGTAGTGAGGGAGTGGAGAGGAGAAGAAGGTACTGTATATATGGGCCATCGGGGCAGTACATGTAAAATCAAGGCAAGAGTTGAAAGGAGGATTTGATGGAGTTTTGGCCTTTAGTAAACCTTAGATTGGAAGGCATTAATTGTGTTTGAACATGTGGAAGGGGTTTGTTCCATGTGATATGTGTATTGGAGGTCTTATGAGTAGAGAAATGGAAAGATAATATACAAGACCCAATGTTTGATGTGTGATTAGTAAGGGATGAGTTAGAAGATGTTGATTCAAAGGATGCATCACTCCTACGATAAATGAAAACTTTATTCTTTGAATTATACAATCTGTAGGCTTTGTGGCTATAATGCTCATCATATATGGTGAAGACAAGCTATGTGGTTCTTGGTGAGAATTTTGATTTGTGGTTGTTGACTAGAAAGGCTATGCATCCAAATATCTTGAGATGTGATAAGTTAGGAGGGTGGCCAAACCATATTTCATAGGGAGTGTGATTGCAAAAAGAGGTAGAATACAACTTGTTTTGGAGATAAGTTGCAGTAGCAATTGCTTCTTCCCAATATGCTTTGTCAAGGTGGGCCATTGAGAGCATAGCTCTTGTGGCATTTAGCAAAGTGTGGTTCTAATGTTTAGTAACTCCATTTTTTTGTGGATGATATGGTATGGTAAGCTCATGGATGAATTCTAAAGGCTTTGCAGTATTCTTCAAACTCATTGAAAGTGCACTCTCCTCCATTATCCATCCATAGAGCCTTGATTTGTAACTTGTGCTTATTCTCCATCGCTTCTTTGTACTCTTGGAACTTTGAAAATACTTGTGATTTCTTTGTGAGAAAATATATAGCAGTATATCTAGAATAATCATCGATTTAGCACCATGAAAGATTTTGCTTCGATGAGTGATGAGGGATTGATAGGACCACAAATGTTAGAATGTAGTAATTGGAGGGGGATTGAGATGTAACCGAATGAGATTTAGAGTAGGGAAGGTGTGTGGATTTTCTTATAGGACAAGCTTGACAAAATGGAAGTTGAGAGAGAGAGGATGGGATGCCTAGGACAATTTTCTCATGGGGGATAAGTTGTTGGAGGACATGTTGAGAGGCATGACCAAGTCGAAAGTGCTATAAAAGAGAGTCTTGAGGTGAGCTTGAGAGTGAGGTTGAATTAGCAAAAGCATTAGGAGGAGGTAAGAATTGAATAACTAAGAGTGTAAAGCTTACCTAATTTTAGACAAGTGATTTTGAGAGAAGGTGAAAGCAGCTATAGGATACATTGTCCTTAAAGAGGTGAGCAATGAGAGAGGCTTGATAAGTGAGCTCATTGATTTTATTGAGATTTGGAACATAATAAACTTTGTGTACCTTGATGATGTGGTTGGATGAAAGCTCCGCTTGAATGGTACCATAGCCTTTAGGTTGTTGGATGCTATTGTCCCCCATGGCTATACTGTGTGGAGTAGACATATCTTTAAAGTTTATCAATAATTCTTTGTGGAAAGCCATATGATGAGTAGCTCTAGAGTCTAGGAACTAGATGTATTCTTCTTTGAAGTCTTGATGAGATACCTAGATACTTATAGCTAAGCTCATGATTGTGTTTAATTGATCTTTTATATCATAGTTTCCAATGCTAATAAAGTGAGCTTGTCCTCTTGAGTGATATTTATTAAATCTATCTCTTTGCCAACAATCTTTTTTGATACGACATTGTCTTTTGCAAACATTGCATATGAGATGGTAGTGAGGATTTCTAGAAATGGATAAGGATTGAAACGAGTAATGAAAATTTGGTTTGTGAGATTAGGATTGCCGAGAATTCCTTTTAAGCTGGATTGAGGAGAGAACTTTGTTGATATGGCAAGCTCAACATGTGCAGACATTGACAATGGGTTGACTGCCTAGTTAGATGGGTCTACACATGTATACTTAGCACATTAGTGGTCATTATAATTCTCACATGGCCACTGACTTATCACTTATTATATTTAGTTTGTTGCATCTACCTACAACTTGCATAGTTATAGCACTAGTTGATTAGTATAGCTAGTTATGCATTGTTAGACTTAGTAGGCCAGTTTCCTTTATGTTGTAACTTATCTATACTTTGTGTACATTGTATTATGTGAGAAAAAAAAAAAAAAACTAGCAAGAAAATTTTTTGGCCTCCATCTCTCTTCTTATGTTCTTATGTGAGCTTCCTCTTGTGTGTATGGTGCACGTTTGGCATAGTAACTCAAGCAAGTCCCCCCATTGCGCGATTCTTGACATGATATCAGAGTGGTGCCATTGAGAGAGGCTAGTTTTGAAGGCCAAAGTGAAGGAGAAGAAGCAAGGATTCAACCAAGCAAACAACATGTAAGAAGCTATCCAATTCTTCCACTCTTTCTCTTGGATAGTGCCTATTGGATGCACCAGAAGTAGGGTAGTTAAAAAATCCTAGATTGTTGTGAGATTTGGTGTGCAAGCAAAGTATTATATACTCTACAAATAAGCCCTTTAATGATTTTCCCCTAGTTTTTTTGCCATTTGAGGTCATTTCAAGCCTCATATTAAATATGTAAGGCAATAGTTTCAAGGCATACTGCAATTTCAATTGTGTCAACCGAAAATGTGCCTTTCTTCTTTTGCATTTTTCTGAGGTTGCCTTTGCACCTTTTGCCTTTTCTCCTACTTGTTGATTTCATTGGGTCCGTATTTTAGAATTTTCTTAGATTTATTTTTGCTTTTCATTTTTCTTGTCATGTACTGGGGTTAACATTACCCCCCTCCTAGTCGAGTGTCAGTCCCATGGCACTTGCAGTTCTTTATTGATGAGGGCTCGGTGAGTTGAAGGGTAGTCGCATGGGTTGATGATGGGGCCTTGTGGGGATTGGTCATGGGAGAGAAGCTTTGTTGAATGATTGAGGTGGTAAAGGGCAAGGGTGTGTTGAGTGAAGGATGGGGCCTCCGAGGTCGGTGGTTGGTCACCTTCATCTTTACCTGGAAGGAAAATAAAAGTGCATTGCCTAGAGAGTGTGTCTACCTTACCGTGCGTTGTAATGTGCTTGTGTTAGTGGAACTGGGAGCCGGGTCAAGGCTTGGGTGTTGTCCCACACTTGAGAACCTAATTTATGCATAAGGGAGGTGCGATGGGTGAAGCTTAGGGAGACATGTTTAACCATAGGTGAGTGTGACCTCCCTAGGTATGTCTTGCCCTTGATCTGCCCTAAGCATGAAGTGGAGAATAAAAAATAGGCTAGGGGGCTAGGGATGGGGCTAGCTAATTGAGGCCACCGAGCACACCTAACTTAAGAACCCCTAGGTGCATTGACTATGGTGCTCATATAGTGAGTTTCTTACTTTCTCTCAATGTGATTTCTTCTTTGTTTTCTTACTCTTTTATTTTCATTCCATTTCTTTTCCTCTTTTTTTTGAAAGGAATGAAGAACTAATCTCCGTCATCATGGTCGTGAGAAGAAGTTGGGGGCCTAAGGGATCTGCTAAGAAAGGATTTTTCGTGCATATATCCTTTTAGGTTCATTCTAACTTGGAGAGGAGTTGTGGACAAAAATGGGTGGTTGCAGCTAGTGAAGCGGCTACGATTTATAACCTCTAAGAGGACCATGCAAAAGGATAGTAAGAGGGCAGATTACATCACCAACCTAGCCATGGCACAAATATTTGTGCCAGCATTAAGATAAAAAAATAGGGGCAGGAGGTGGTACTCTTGAGGTGTAGGATCTTGTCTAAGTAGTACCCTAAGTAATCTAAGATAGTTACAAGTAGTAATAAAGGTGGGATTTGGGCAAAAAGTGAACTGATTGAGAAAATGAGCAATCGAGTCTCGTAAGTCATTCTTAGTGAAGTTTAGGGTGTTCTCCAGCTTGGTGGCATTTACATTATATACTTTCGGGAAATCATATTTGCTATGGATGTTAGGTTGAAGTCTACCCCTACCCTTCTCAGATATGGCATGTACGTGGAGTTGTTCCTCTTGAAGGGTGGTGTGTTGCAAAATGACATCTAGGCATCCATGTTGCTATCCCAGATTCTCCTCCTCCACTTTGGTTGGGACTCGTAGCCTTTCATTGTCTTGGGAACCTCCATGACTTTGTTTTCCCAGTAATCAGGTGCTTCCATTCCCCAATGCATTGGATTCTTATCCCTGTCTTGGTTCCACCTATCACTGAGAGCCTTCCTCCCATGCTTATCACCTCCTCCACATGGAATGGGCACTTCTAGGGCTACTACTGGTTGGGCTTTTAATCTTCTCCTTGCCTGCTCTAACATATTCATTCTCTTATTCTTGATTTTTGCTTTTTTCTCAGTAGTGGTGTCCACCTCTTGCTATGTTTCTGGTCATGGTGGAGAGGGAGGTTGCAGGACAAGCTCATCGTCTAGTTGCCCCATTTCGAATTCTAGCCCTACTTCTGGAAGTGGCCTCTACATTTCATCTTCTCTCCTAGGCTCTTGTGTTTCTCCTTCCTTGAAGCCTAACAGGTCCACATCTTGGACTGTTAGCCTTGCCCTTAGCAAATAACTTCTTTGATCCTGTTGGCTTAGGTTGGTCCCTTCTCGTTGCGATTGAGCACACAACCCATGCCTTATGGCTCTGCGGGCAATCTCCAGCTTTTTCTTCAGTGTCTCAATGTCCTCCTCCTCTTCTGATTGTGTGACATCCAAGACAGTGCTAAGGAAGGCACATTGCTGGGCTTCTAATCTTGTTTGTGTGGCCTCTGCCACCCTACTTTCTACTAACACTCTATTTCCTTCTATAAGGACTAGGTGACTCACAAGGTCTTTCACCCTTCTCTCACTCTTTGTCACCCATTCATCGACTTTCTGTTTCATTTCTTCTAATCTTTTATTCAGTCTTTGCGCGAAGGCCACTATGTTGGTTCTTGCTCTTTCCACTTTTTTGTTATTTTCTTCTTCTCCTTCTTCAAGCATTTGATCTCTCCCTCTCTTTCTCTCTCTCTCTAATCTCCCTTACTCTTCCATCTCCATCAGCCTACTTGTCATTTCATCCATTTGTTTTGTATGCTCTTCTCCTTCTTGAGCTTTCGCTGCTTCTTATGTCATGAGCCGATCCATGGCTCCTTGGATTTTGTCCATCCACCTTGTCAGCTCTTCATTTTGCACAACGAGGAGTTTGTACTATCTTTGCAGGCCCATCAACTCTCAATGCTCTTCCTCGAGCCATTTTCTCTACTTATCTTCTTCACCTTCTTTTTCCTTGAGTTCTTCCTTCAGCTCAATTATCTCATTTTGATAGCCTGCCACTTGGCATGTTCTCTTGAGTTGGTAGGCTACTAGTGTCTCCTTCTCAGCCTCCAACTTAGCTATCACTATCTTCTTATCCTCATTTTCTTTCTCGAGTTGTGAGAGAAGCTCTTTTATGTATTTGTCATTTCCCATGGAAGGTAGCATGACAATGGGGATGGAAGTGGTGGAGGCCTCTATCTTTTTCCTCTTGGGTTCTTGTCTCGAGTCGTCATCTGCAGCCATCAATCTCTTGGTTCCAGTCAATGGGATTCTTGCATTTACATTTGGGGCTATCTCCTATGCCCTGTCCACTAAGAATTGCACCTAGGCCATGAGATTGCTAGCATCTACCTTGGGCATAGTGCTTTGGGTGGTTGTGGTAGCTGAGGTAGTCGGCACGAAAGTGGGGGAGACTAGGTGAAGAAAGCCCTTGCCCTTACCTTCTGCCATCAGGGGTGGCATGATGTCTGGCACTTCTAGTTCCTGGGCCTTCTTCTTTAAAAGGGCTCATGGCAGCTAACTCCTCCTCCTTGGAACATTGCTCTACTAACATGCGGATGGCCTTAGCCATGTCCTCATCTTCTCTCCTTCTAAGCTCCTTGGCCTCTTCATCTACCTTTCTCTTTCTCTCCTCTTTGGCCTTCTTGGACTCCTTTTGTGCCTTGAGGAAGTTGGATTTTTCTTTCTTCCATCTCTTTTCTTCAGCATTCTTTTGGGGAGTCATTTTCTTTTGCTTCTTAGCCCCTCCTTGGCTAGATTGTGTCTTGTGCTCTCCTTCCTCACTCACCATTCTCTTGCTAAATTGTTCTTGCTCCTAGAACAGTGACTTGTTGGGTGTCTCTCCAACAACCTGTTCTTTGCCCTACACCTCTCCTACTACCTCCTGGATGATGGACTTTAATACCCCACCAAATCCTATGGTTGAGGCATTGGAGGATGACTTCTTCCTTGCATTGGAGGCCAGGGACTCTCCACCTGCTAGTCTTCCACCTATGGCTAGTGCTTTTCCTGAGGTTTTAATTGTTTTTCGCATGAAACCTTCCAGGTTCACTTCCTCTAAGGATTTGGCTGCAATGCTTTCCAGCATAGATACGTTGATCTGACTCATTAGTGCATTGTACCTATGATTGGAGAATAAGGCATTTACCATCTTCGCTTGTAGCTGGACTTCCGGATTTGGGATATCGGCAAGACTGATGTCGTCATTGGTGTGGACCAGAATCTTGTCCATTCCCAGCATGATATACACATCCCTTTTGGGTGGTCTCTTGATCTTGTTGACCACGCCCAATGCTCTCTCCACCAACTCAGGGCTCAACTTGACTTCCACTCGGTGGGTTTCCTCTTCTTGTCGCATAGTTATAGTGCTGTGGTTCCTGTTGAAGGTTCAAAGGAATTTCACACTTTTCGTAGTCCATTGACTTTCTCCAAATACTTTTCCAGATTGCATTGTTTCACAATCTATTTTATGGCTTGTTCTCCCATGGCTACATCCTCCAAGTTCAAGACATCCATGAGCTTGAACTGGTCGAAGGCCCTTCTCTCTACTAATAGCCTGTACTTTGCTTGTTCCTCTTTTGAGAATAGAATTTTGTTGCTTTTCTCCTGACCTACCATTGTGGGTATGTGTCATAACACCACATCTCACCATTAATTTTCTTAAGATGATTCCTTACAGGAAGACGAGTAGAGAATGATTGTGTGCTTATAGAAACATGAAATGCTTAAGTACAGAAAAATAAATTTTCTTCAAGCAATCTGCACAATCCAACAAAAATCCATGAAAATTTTCTTAAATTATGTTTTTTCCATTTTCCTTAAAGTATGTTTTTCCACCTTACCCCCTCCCCCCTTGGAAATGAGAAGAATCCTTCCTAGGATTAGAGGGTGAAGGGTTAAGGGCAATCAATATGCATTCATGGTGCATTACTTTTGCATAAGCCAAGTGTAGAATTACACGTTGTATTCCAAGTAGGCATGGCAGTCCATGTCAAAAGGTCGAATGCCGACGTGTGTTATGTATGTCAGGACATTCGTTAGAAAGTCACTAGAGGCGATTCAGCTAACAATATGTAATTCTTCCTCAGTCAAGACATAGTCTAGGTAGGGATCTGCGAGTTCATGGTCACGATGAGTGATGGCTAAGACTCTAAATGAGGTAGGAGTCACGTAAGTCAGATCATACTCTCTGATGCTTTAATTGCACGTCTTTGCTTGGTGTTGTTCATGATGTTGCAGCCCTACTATTCCCATTGGAGTCAGAGAGCATACCATTTACGCAAGAAGGTAGACTCAGTGTCCGTTAGGGCCTTTAATGCTTCAATTTTTTGGGTTGTAGTAGAGATCGTGCATGTGCCATAAGATGTGATGAGCCATCGTTTGTGTGCTTGCTCGCGAGAGATTTCATTGTCAATTAACTCTTCAACTACTATGGGAGCCTTAACAAATATGAATTCAAATTCCTCCCAGGAGCAAGGTAGCGTGTGCACTTTGGTTGCTAAAGGCTCATCTAAAAGAATTAAATCTAATCAATCATAGCTTTTAGCAAGCATGGTGAATGTAGCATCTAAGCGTCGAATGCAAGTGACCAAGTCATCCCTCGTATTGTCAACTAAGTCCAAGGCCAAGGTAAGGATAGATCGCCACTCATAAGAGGGTTAAGGCTTGCAAGAGGTTGGATGGGGCTAGATAGCTCAGCCAGTTGATGTCTAGAGCTTCTGTGGATTTGGAGGGATCGGTTTATATTCTTGAGAGATGGGCGTGGTTCACGATTTTGTTGTTGTGCTGCTAGATGTTTGTGAGGCTCTTGAAATGCTAGCAGTGCTAGGTTGAGGCGGTTTGGAGTGGGAAGCTACATATTCGGCTGGTAGACTTGTTGAGGCTTTGTAGGCTTAGTGAGTTTAGGCTTTATGGGCCTTCTAGCTTGAGTCTTTTGTGGCTTTAGCTCCTTAACTATTATGCTATCCTAGCTAGGAAAGTTTGAGGGTTGCACTTGAGTAGCGCCCCTAGCACTCTTGGCTTTCGGCACCCACATCCAGGTATTGCTTTCATAATAGCCTTGCGCTTGACCGTGCATCGATGCCTATAGTGACTTTTTTGCCTTCTAGGTTTTGAATATGAGTCCTTAGCATTGAGAGATTGTGTCTACTTATTTCTAGGTGGTGGGCCTCAGGCCGTAGGTACCCATTTGAATTTGGGCTCACTAGCTTTGGTTGCACTCTCGGTCGTGTGCTGGCATTGAGGCTTGGTGGATTGTGATGAAGCACAACTCCCCTCCTCAGACTTGGTTGTAGGTTTCTCTATTAGTGGCTTTGCGGGCTCTGGTGTGGTTGCGCTACCCTTACTGAAAGTCATCACTATGTTTACATTGGCGATGGAAAGGTGAATGTGCTGTGACTCGTAAATCGACATTGCAATGTGTTTGCTTCTTAAATGTGCATCCTAACATCGATTCCTTACCAACATCCTTTGTGTTTGGCAACACAGAAAATACCATGGGTATACTCTCAGATTTAATAGAGACCACAAGTTTGCACTTTTCCAAAAGTTCATATGATTGACCCCCAAATGGGTTGAGTTTAGTGTTCCTGGGTTGTAGTTGTGATTGATGAATTAGAGTCCAATGATCGTGAGTTGAGGTATTAGAGTCGGCTCCCTCATCCAATCAAGGCATCGAAGGTATGTGTCTATTGGGTAGTGATCATTATTCATAGGTAAGTGAGTGCTACTACTTCCTCATCTTCGTCCTCAATCTCTATGATTGTGGTAACTCGTACGTTTGCAGGGGACTCTAGCATCGGAGGTTCATGTGATGGATGCATGGGAGGATAGTACTTCTTTATGTGATTACCATTGAAGAAGCCTATGCCCTCATTGTTTAGGGTCTCAAGCTCTACATTTCCAATTCCGACTGATGGTGCAAACTCTGAAAGGCCCTAATCCCCTAAACTTCATCTTTTTTTTATGGCCTTTCAATGGGTATACAACACTAGGTTCCCCTAGTCAAAGTCTCGCTGCTTGACTTGCTTGTCAAACCAGCTCTTACATCGTTCCTTTTCGCAAATTAGTGCATGGGTGGCTAGAAGTCGATTCTCTCATAGGCATTCTAGCTCAACTAGGTGTTCCATCCATGTCTCCTTTCCATCCTATCTCTCTTGGATGGCCACTCTTAGGCTAGGGACAAAGAATTCTACTGGTAGAATGGCTTTAGTTTTGTAGGTCAGCTTAAAGGGAGCTTGCCCCCCACAGCCATTTTATAGGCTATTCGATAGGCCCATAGAGCTGCCCCCCATGAGCTTGTTGCCCCAGTTTTGTTACTGCGAGAAGCAAAGACTACCTTAGTCAAGACATTCACTAAGATCTTGTTCATGGATTTAGCCTGGCTGTTAGCTTGAGAGTAGTAGGGTGAAGATTTCCTATGGATCATGAAAAAGGTAGACAGGAGGTAGACAGGAGGTAGACAGGAGATGGGCAATCACTTCGTTGATGAACTGCATGCCTTGATCATTGACTAGTTCAATGGGACAGCCAAATCGTGAGATTACTTCTTGCTGCCAAAGGAACTTGACCGAGCATCGTTTTTACTAGTGGCTCATGCTTCTGCCCACTTTGTGAGATAGTCCATGGCGACTATGATGTACTTAGCCCTGTAAGTATTGTGTTGCAGGACTAATCGGCCCAATAAAGTCAATCCCCCATTTTTCGAATGGTTGTCTTGTGATGATTGGGGTGAGCTCCATCTTGTCCTTGTGGACAGGGACCTTGGTCCATTGGCACTCATCACAGTGCTTCACGAATCATGCTACATTACGAAAAAGTGTGGGCCATCATAGTTGAGATTGCAACACCTTGCATGCTATTGTATCTCTACTGAAGTGTCCTCTCGTGATTTCATTGTGTGCCTTTGCAAGTAGATCATGCATCTCATGTTCACACACATATCGTCATAGTAAGCCATCTTATCCTAACCTATAGACTTGATTGACTATCAATTGATAGGGCTGTACCTTAAGGATAAGGTGCCAAAGCTGGGCTTTCTCAATAGGTCTTTTGGGTAGTCTATGCTCTAGCACTTAGACTATGTCATCTGCCCAGTATGGCATCAAATCGGCTCTAAATAGGTCCTTTTCGCAAGATAGGTTGAAAAGATGTACATCTGGTAAGTCATCACTATACCCTATCCACCACATCGGCTTCTCCCATGGGTATGCGGGACATGTGATCAGCCATGTAGTGTTGCTTCCCTTTGTATATGACCATAGAGAAATCAAATTCTAAAAGCAGAAGTAACCATTGAGCAAGGTGTCACGTAGCACAAGGTTTATTCACAAAATAAAGCAAGGCTTAATGGTCAACAAAGAAGGTGAAAGGTAGTGTCGAAATTTCTTTATGGCAAAAACCATGGCCAAACCCTCTCTCTCAGTCAGCAAGAAATAGTTCATCTCAGTATCCATGAGCTACCTACTAGAAAAACTCACAAGATAGTCTAAGTTGTGTTCTCCAGGCTAACACAAAATAGCTCCCACAACCAACTTTGAAGCGTCAATGTGTACATGGAAGGTGATAGTCCAGTCTTGGGCTTGTAGAATGGATGCAATTGTCAGAGCCTTTTTCAACTTTTCGTATGCATGTTGGCATTCCTTGGTAGATTCAAATATTTTCTGCAGTTTATTAAGTGGTCTAGCGATTAATCCATAGTTCAACACGAATCACTGATAGTATCCCGTATGTCCTAGGAAGCATTGAACTTCCTTGTAGCTGGTTGACGGTGAAGGCCAACAATAGCCTTGACTTTGGGAAGTCGGTGGCAATGCCATTCTTGGACACCACGTGCCCTAGGATGTAGCCATGTTTCACCTAGAATTGGCACTTAAGGGGATTCAACGAGAGATGATACAATCTACATCATTCAAAGACTGTGGGGAGTTTGTCTAGGTGTTCCCTCCAGCTCGAGTGAGCACACAGATTGCCAATAAACACTTTTAACTCTCTCCTAAGCATGTCCTTGAAGATGGCGTACATGAGCCGTTGGAATGTGCTGGTGCATTTCTTAGCCCAAAAGGCATGACTATGTAGGCGAAAACATCCCATTCGGTAGCGAATGCAATCTTATGCCTATCAACATCAGGATGGACTTGCATCTGATTGTAACCTGAGAAGCCATCTAGGAAACTGTAGGCTTCTTTGCCAGCCACTGTCTCGAGCATATGCTCAGTGTACAGTAGTGGATATTGTCCGTTTTCATAGTAGCATTGACTTTCTTATAATTAATTCACACTCTGACTTTTTCATTCTTCTTTAGGAGGATTACAATGGGTGAAACCAAGTCCGTGTGCTCAATTTCATAGATGAATCCTACTCTTAACAACTTGTCTATCTCCTCTTTGACTGCATGAGCCTGCTTGGGATTCATAGGGTATGGTCATTGCTTGATCGGTGTTGCGTCTAGTGTCATGGAAATGCTATGAGTCACTATACTCGGATCTACTCCCTTCAGCTCGTTGAGGGACTAAGTGAATACATCTATGTACTCTTGTAGCAGTGCAATGAGATCTGCCTCTTCCTGCTCGGTCAGGTCATCAACTCTATGAAGATGGGTCAGGGTTTCTCTCCTTCCCCAGCGGGGTTGACCTCCTTGGCCTTGGCCAGCCATTCCACAGGTTTGTTTGCTTGTCCTTGCCTCTTGGCACCAAGCAAGATCACTATTCTATCGGCTTTCTTAAATTTTGTGAATTGATGTGATAGATATTGCGGCTTTTTCTACTCCTCAGCATTCGATTCCCTAGGTTTCCTCTTTCTTTTCTCCTTCAACCATATGTGCCTTAGGTGGATTGGTAGGTCCCCCTTGGTGAGTTTGGTCTTAGGCGGTTGAGGTATCTTAGGGTCGCTATCTGAGCTTGCTTTTGACTCAAAGTTGAACTCTTCGTCTTCACTAGGAGAGGGAGTCTCTCTTGGTGGTCATAGCTCCAAAGGTGATTCCATCCTAAGTAGCAATGAGGCACTTGGTTGGGCGAGCCTTGCCTATTCGTATAGTCAATCACTTCCATGTGTTCCAACCACGTGCGATCATACTCTGTTTGCATGATTCCTCTCTCGACTCTAAAGGTACTCACTTTCGGCGGCTTGGAATCTACTCGTATTTACTCAATCTCATGTTTATTAGTGTCATACTTTATCGTGTCAATCTCTTCTTTGCTCTCTTCACTAAAGAAGGAGCAATTCTCGTACTTATCATGTGAACTATCATTGTCCAACTGCTTCTACACTCCTCTTTCTTCTCATCCATGTGACTAAGGCCCAATTGTACATCAGGTTCAGATCATGCACCTTGATCCATTTCCACTTGGGTTCATCCATGAGGTCCTTGAGGGGTTTCAGATTATCAGCTGGGTTGCCACCTAGCTTTTCCATCAAGTACTGTAAGATCTTGTGGAGCTCTTGCTTGTTTTTTGGGATGTGGAATATGACAAGGTTGGGCTGGCTATAAGGGCTTCTAGCCATCATGCATAAAGGTACTGAGGACTTATTCATGGGCTTATCGGATCTCTTAGTGACTTGCTCATATTCCTCCTTGTTGTCTACTGTGAGCTTGTTATCCCAGTCACTTGAGAGGCAAGAGACCACTTTAGTTAGGATATTCACTAGGATTTTGTTCATGGATTCCGCTTGACCATTGGCTTGAGGGTAGTAAGGTGATGATTTCCTATGGATGATCAGGAATGTGGATAGCAAATGAGTAATCACTTCATTAATGAAGTGCATGCCTTGGTCGTTGCTAACTAGCTCGATGGGGTAGCCAGATCATGAGATCGCTTGCTCTCCCAAAGGAACTTAGCCATAGTCCTAGTGTCATTCTTCTGGCTTGGGAGTACTGTGACATAGGGCTCATCAACGCAATGAAGCCGATTCCCCATTTTTCAAAGCGTTGTCATGCTATGATCGAGGTCAAATCCATCTTATCTTTACAAATAGGGATTGGTCCTGTGGCACTCATCACAATGCTTTACAAATTTGTTAGCATTGTGAAATAGAGTGGACCACCACAATTGATATTGTAGCACCTTACGGGCCACAATATCTCTGCCGCCTGCTGAAGTGCCATCTAGTGATTCCAACATGTGCTTCAATCTTAGTGCATCATGCATTTTGTGCTCACACATGTATCTTCGCAATAAACCATCCTGTCCCAATCTATAGAGCTAGCCAACAATTAATTGATAGAGCTGAATCTTGGGGATAAGGCGCTTTAGCCTGGCCTTTTCTATAGGTCTTATAGGTAATCGTACTCTAAGATCTGGACTATGTCATCTACCCAATATGGCATTAAGTCTTCCTTGAATAAGTCTCTTTTGTCGGACATGCTAAGCAAGTGCACACATTGGGTAGGTTGTCTACAATCCCCTGTCCAGTAGCTTCTCTTGTGTGTATGTGAGACATGTGATCAACCATGTAATACTACTTGCCCTTGTGTACTACCACAAAAAATGCAAACTCTAGAAGCAGAAGCAACCATCTAGCTATGCATCATCCTGTAGTGCAGGTTCTATTTACAAGATAAAGCAAAGCTTGATGGTCAACGAAGAAGGTGAAAGATGTAGCCAAATGATAATGCTAAAACTTCTTTACAACAAATACCATGGCTAGGCCTTCCCTCTTTGTCATGGAGTAATTCATCTCTATATCCGTGAGTTAACTACTAGCAAAGCTCATTGTATAGTCAAGATTTTATTCACCAGGCTGGCATACACGTCAAACTTTGATACATCAATGTGCACATAAAATATTATGCTCTAATCTAGGGCTTGTAGAATAGGTGTGGCAATGGGGGCCTTTTGTAGTTCCTCATATGTGCGTTGGCACTCCTCGATCCACTCGAATACGATCAACAACTTGTAAAGTGGTTTAGCAATCAATGCGTAGTTCAAGACAAAGCGCTAATAGTACCCTGTGTGTCCCAAGAAGCATTGAACTCCCTTACAATCTGTTGGTGGTGGCGAGTCGACAATAACCCTAATTTTGGAGAAGTCTGTGGCAATGTCATTCTTTGATACCACGTGCCGTAGGATGCATCCATGTTTTACCTAGAATTGGTACTTTAATAGGTTTAAAGAGAGACTATACAATCTACACCATTCAAAGACTGCACAAAGCTTTTTTAGGTATTCTGCCCAACTAGAGTGCATATATAGGTCATCAATGAATACCTCTAGTTCTCATCTAAATATGTCCTTGAAGATGGCATACATTAGACGTTGGAAGGTGGCAGTTGTGTTAATCGGCCCAAATGGCATGACTACGTAAGCAAACACACCTAAATATGTCCTTGAAGATGGCATACATTAGACGTTGGAAGGTGGCAGCTATGTTAGTCGGCCCAAATGGCATGACTACGTAAGCAAACACACCCCATTCAATGGCAAACGCTATCTTATGTCTATCATTGAGGTGCACTTGAGCTTGGTTATAGCTCGAGAAGTTGTCTAGGAAATTGTAGGCTTCTTTTTCCACTACTCTCTCAAGCATGTGCTCTATATAGGGTAGTGGATAATTATCTCTCTTAGTTGTGGCATTCACTTTTTTGCAGTTTACGCACAGTTGGATTTTTCTATTCTTTTTCAGGACAATCACGATCTGTGACACCCAGTCAGTGTACTCAATCTCATAGATGAATCCATCCTTCAATAGTTTATCGATCTCTTCCTTGATGGCATGAGCATGCTTCTGATCCATTGGGTGAGATTACTGCTTTACTGGTGTTGCATTAGGAGTCATTGGAATGTTATCTGTTACGAATCTCAGATTGACTCCTTTGAGTTCATCCAAGCACATCTATGTACTCTCGCAAGAGAGCAACGAGATCAGCCTCATCTTGTTTAGTCAGGTTATCGGCTATAAACATGGGTTGATTCTCCCCTTCCCTGGCCAAGTTGGCTTCCTTGACCTTGGCATGCCCTTCTATCGGTTTGCTTGCCTGTACCTGCCTCTTCGCTCCAACAAGATCACTAACCTATCTCCCTTCTTAAATTTAGTGAAGTGCTTTGATAGATCTTGGGGCTTCCTTTGTTGTTCAGCCTCCAACCCCTTTGGTTGTCCTCTCTTTTTCTCCTTCAACTGTCTGCACCTCAGATGGACCAGCAAGTCCCCCTTGGTGCGTCTGGTTTTAGGTGATTCGGGTATCTCGGGATCGCTCTCAGAGCTTACTTCTAATTCCAAGTTAAACTCGTAATCCTTGCTAGAGGAGGGAGTCTCCCTTGGTAGTCGCAACTCTTAGGCTGATTCTGTTCTAAAGAGAGGTGTGGCACTTGGATGGACTAGCTCACTAGGGCTGCTCCGCAATTGTGTTATCTGAGTCACTTTGTGAGAAGCTTGCTTAGCGTAAGATCAACCTCTAAGGCTCTTTCCCTCTCAGTGTTTAGTCCTATCTTGGCTCTATTGGCGAGAGCTAAGACACATTGAACCTCGTGTATTTCTATGTCCTTCCTCAGCCTTTGAGCTCGTTGTTCCTGATTCTAAGTAGCTATGCCTTGTAGCTCTTTTCTTACAAACTTCCATTATTCCTCAAGGTCAGTTATGATGTCCTTAGCTAGCCTATGATGATGCTCCATCTTGGTTTGTAGGTCATATTGATATCGATTGATCATCTATGTCGACTGGGAAATCTCCCACGTCAAGCAATCAGTTTCGTGATTAGTGCTAGAGCCAGACATGTTGACCATTTCCTAAGCCACTAAGGTGTCGACCAGGTTGATCAAGTTAGGCAATGCCGAGTCCATAATGGTGTTGTTCCTCTTTATCTCCTAGCAGTTTGACTCCTTGAGTCTTGATGCAGACCTATGGCTTTGGTCCCTATCTGGGTTTGGTCAGGTCAGATCATGTCAAAAATTGGGTTTTGTTCATTTGTCTGATTCCTAGACTGTTGAGCGTTTGATTCTTGCGTCTAATCCAATTTTGGCATCTGATCCAATCCGAGTCTAGGTCCACTTTTGGTTGTCTAATTTTTGAGTGGGTGTCCAATTGGACAATAAGACCTAGTTCGATTCCAATTTTTAAGAATCAGATGCCTTTGGTTGAACTGGACCATTCGATTCCATTGGTGGTGTGAACTCACAATGTGGCTCAAATTTGATTTGTGACTCGATTTGCCACTCCAAGGCCCTTCAAGTTCCAAACACAATCTATGACACCTAAACAACTAATGTAGCTCACTTGTAGGTGTTGTATGTGCTCTAATTGCACAAATCAATGCGATCTCCACTCCCTTGGTCTCCTGCACCAACCTGTCAGCTCTCTCTCTCTCACAAACTTGCAAGTAAAAATGAGCTCTTTCTCCCTTCCCTGGGATCTTAAATCCCCTTGCCAACACCCCTTCGATGCCCTTTTCTCTTTCTTTCTAGAATCCAACATTTTCCTCTTTGCACCCCGATTTAGGCCTACTATTACAACAAAACCCTACTGTGTCTTTCCTTCTTTTCCCCCCTTTTTTTCCTACCTAAATGCCTACGAATGCCTAAAGCTCACAAGAAAATACTGATGCTAATCAAATTGACCAAGCTAAACTTCAAAAATCCAAAACACTTACTTGAAACAATGAAGATCAAACACCCCTTCTCCTACCTATCTACCTCAAGCACTGGTTCGGGGAAAACCCTACTTCAATGCTCGATTCAGAGTGTGCAAGCACTCAAGGTCTGAATCCATTGGTCCTGGCAATGAAACCAAAATGTGGGAGCCTTTGCTTAACCACCAAGATCCATGGACCACTTATTGCTTCAAGCATTTCAAGCCAAGTGCAATGGCTACCTCTCACATAGCCGTATGTGCTCTCACACCTAGGAGTGTAGTGAGCTTCCCTCCATGCTTGATTAAGCTCCTTTTACCACAAGCACTTCGGTAGCTCCACAATCCAAGGTGCAAGCTCAAGCAAGCTTGATCCTCAAGCTCAAAGCTCCATGCTCCATTGCCACGTGTGAGACAAGAGAAGAGAAGAGAAGAAAAAGAAGAAGAGATGAGAAGATGGAGAGCTTCTCCACCATGGTTCCTTATACTCTCACACTCACTCCCTCATACTCCCTCTCTCAAGAACAAGCTTAAGCAAACAAGAACAAGAAGAAGAAGAGAAAGAGGAGAGCTAGTTTTGGCCACACACAAGAATGAGCTTCTCCATTCACTTTTTAGCTTTTATACATGCCCTCATCCCTTTTAAACACCCACCCCTTTTTAACATGACCGGTCATTTTAGCCTGGGTCCTCTTTTCTTATTCCCTTCTCTTTACATTGTGGCTTCACCCATGCCCGTTCACTCTTTACAAATTGCACAAGAGGGAGCTTGGTGCTCTTTTACAAATATTTAGGGGCACCTTTTCATTTTAAAATGCACCTCTTCCATTCTTGCACTCGCCTTGGGTTTTTAAGGTGTCTTTATACTTTTGGCAATTTTCCCTCTTATTTCTGTTGTTGGGCCACTTTTTTCTGCTTTGCCTCGTATTTTAAAATTTTCTTTTGCTTCCCTCTTTTTATTTTTGGTCTTTCTTGCACTAGGGTTATCAAATGGCATTAGGCATGGGAAGGTACATGTCTAGGAGGACAGAACCAAGAACCCATCGCATGCTACCACCCAGGACATATCTCACCTCGCTACCCCAAAAGGGAGCAAGCTAATCAAGACAAGGCCCAACCTCAAATTTCCAGAGTGTGAAATCACACACTTGTATGTCCTAGGTGGAAAACCTCCACTAGTTTGGCAATTGTGCCATTCGTACCATTGGGGTTGTTCGGAGTTAAGACACTTGATATTGAGACCACACGGATTCCGTTGAATGTCATGACATGAGCACAAACTAAGTAGGCCAATATTTCATTACCTAGACCTACCAAACTTGACACAACTTCAATAGGGAAAAAGAGTTGTAGGAGAAGGAGAAAGAGGGCTGGGGCAAAAGGTTACACTCAAGATAGATGGTACCACCACATTACCCAAGGGGGGGGAAGCAAGTCACGAATCCAAAAGTGGAACCATCTATTCCTAAGACATCAGAAAATGAGAGTGCCAAGATTGGGGAGTATCCTGACTCGAGGCACCAATTGGAAGTAGTAGATAAGGTCAAGGAGTGGGTGAGAGAAGCCCAAGAACACCTAAAGGATGCTAAACCCATCATTGAAGACGAGATCAATGAGCTCTCTAATGTAAGCACACCAATCTTGCCTACATGGGTAAGATTGAGAGAGGCATTCACACACCATATAGCACCCCATAGACAAAAACTAGATGCCATAGGCAAGAAAACCACCCAAAATCACTAGCAAAAGAGTGTAGAGCCTAATGAAAAGCAAGTAGTTGGCAATTTACTCATGACATTTATATCAGCCCTCGTGACTCTACCTCTCAAAAAGCTGGTTAGGCAGAACCCAACACTATGGCAAGTGTTGAAGCAATGGTGGATAGAAGGACCTAATGAGCTTGGACCAATCAACTTGCTTGACCACAGCGTAGAAAAATAATTATCAAGCTTAATCCTAAACTTAGTGCCTAAGTCCTCGCACGTAAATGCTTTTTGAAAAGGCATAGAAATACATGCAATTTTACATGTCATAGTATTAGGACATGCCATGAGAAAGGGAATCATAGATATAGAGCAAGGGTTAATGTGCTCAGCCATACAGTCCCGTAGGCCTGGGTAACCCACCTATGGAGACTGCAAGGTCTAATGTCACGCCGGCTAATGGAATGAAGGTTACACCATTTGGAGTACAAAAATATTGGCCCTTGAAGATAATAGAAGTTCAGTTCTCAGTGAACTTCATAGTCATGAAGGGAGTGGACTACGACATCCTACTAGGCCAACCCTAGATGTGAAACACACGAGTGATAGAAGATTGGGATAACAATCTAATATTCTTAAGCAATAGATCAAAAGCTATGAGAGTAGAGATGGATACTTGGAAGACCACACCAATCAACCTAGATGCTATCTCTGCCATTTTGAAAGGAGACTCGCAAGTCAGAAATTCCTATAGGCCACTAACAAAGTATATCCCTTGTCTCGAGGATGAGCGAGATTGGATGCATGTGCTAGCCACCATTGATCTACTATTCTCAGATGACAAGGAGGATTATAAGCAAGCTGTGAGGATAGCCAATGATTCCCACAAAGCCACACCATCTCAGCCCCCAAAGACTAGGACCACACAATCACTACCACTTTGCAGGATGGCTAGGAGCTCTAGCAATCGATCAACACCTGTCCCTTTCCACATTCCATCTAACAAATTCAAACTCCAAGGGATTCTTGAACACTTGATGATGAGAGAGCTAGCTAGTAACCCAGCTACCAATCTCAAACCCCTCAAGGAACTCATGGAGAAGCCAAAGTGGCAGTGGACAAAAGTTCATGACTTGAACCTATTGTACAATTGGGCACTAATCATGAACAAAAGGAAAGATGAGAGCGGAAGCTTAGGAAATGATGAGCAATTGAAATATGATGATTCAAACAACGAGTATGAAGATTTCTATTCTACAAATGAGGAAAGTGAGGAAGAGGCCAAGACAATAGAGTATAATACAAATGACCGAGTGATTGAACAAATATGAGTAGACTCCAAGCCACGAAAAGCCATCTTTAGGATCAAAAGAGGAGTCATCAGGATGGAATGCGATCGTACTTGGTTAGACCACCGAGGTGTAATAGACTATGAGCAAGCTGGATTAGTTCAACCTAGTACTGCACCACTTGTTAGAACTCTGAGTCGTAAGTGAGCTCCGAAAGCGATCTAGAAATACCCTGACCATCTAAGATCAAGCCCACCAAAGGGGACCTGTCAATCTCCACCTCTGAGGCGTAGGCCAATTGAAGGAGGAAAAGAGGAGGCATTCAAAGGGGTCAAAAGCGAAAGAGCAAAGGAAGCCCCAAGATCCACTTCATAAAGTTCAAAAAGGGCAACAAGCTAGTGATCTTGCTGGGATCTAGGAGGCAAGGACAGGAAAGCGAACGAATAGAAGGGATTGCTAAGGTCAATAAAGTTAACTTAGCATGGGAAGGGGAAAAGCCTCGACCCATATTCATAGCACATGATGTGATTGAGAAAGAGGAGGCTGATCTCATCATTCTCATGTGCAAGAGTACATGGATGTGTTTGCTTGACTAGATCCAAGGGCCGTGACTCATAACATCCCTATAACTCCCAATGCAACACGAGTTCAGCAATGACCATACCTAATAAATCCAAAGCACGCACATGCCATTAAGGAGAATATAGATAAGCTGTTGAAGGCTGGATTCATCTATGAAATCGAGCACACGAACTGGATGTCATCTATAGTAATTGTCTTGAAGAAGAACAAAAAGATTTGAGTGTGGGTGAATTATAAGAAGGTCAATGATGTTGTGACTAAGAGAGAAAACTATCCACTACCCTACATGGAGCACATTCTTGAAAGAGTAGTGAGGAAAGAAGCTTATAGTTTCTTGGATAGCTTCTCAGGCTACAACCAAGTGTAGGTACACCTTGACGATAGACATAAGACATTTGTGACCAAATGAGGCATATTTGCCTACATAGTCATGCCATTTGGCCTAATGAATGCACCAACTACCTTTTGCCAAGAATCGCATGGTGGGGGGACTTGCTTGAGCTACTGTGCCAAACACACACTGTACAGACAAGAGGAAGCTCACTCAAGAACACAATAAGAGAGATGGAGGCCAAAATATTTTCTTGTTTTTTTCTTATTCTTCCATACACAATACAATGTACACAAAGTATAGATAAGATACAACATAATGGAAAGTGGCCTAGTAAGTCACTATGCATAACTGACTATACTAATCAACTGGCACTACAACTATGCCAGTTGTAGGTAGGTGCAACAAACTAAATATAATAAGTGATAAGTCAGTGCCCATGTGAAGATCATAATGACCACTGATAGGCTAACTATAGACATGCGGACCCATCTACCCAAGTGGTCCATCATCAATGTCCGCACATGTTGAGCTTGCCATCTCAACACTTCCCCTCAAGCTCAACTGTATCTCAGCAAGTCCAAGTAAACTTCAAAACTTTCGAAGCTTCTCTGCATCCAATGCCTTTGTGAAAATGTTTATCAGATCATGTGTGCTGACATATACCAAGTCAATCTCTCCTACAATTTTCTCTCTCACAAAGTGGTAGTACACCTCAATGTGTTTTGTCCTAGCATGGGGCACTAGGTTCTTAGCTAACTGTATGTTGCCCATGTTGTCATAGTAAATGACAACTGGACCATCTCCCTATACATCCAAATCGCCTAATAACTTTTGTAGCCATATCACCTCACATGCTCCCATAGCAACATCTCTATACTCAACATGTACTCGATAAAACAATTGTAGGTTTCTTTTTTCTGCTCCATGTAACTACTGCACTACCAAGGGAAAACATGAATCCACTAGTAGATCTTCTATCGGACCAATCTGCAACTGTGTATCCAAACATATATATATCCTTACCTTCCTCATAAAAAAGTCCATGAGGCCAACATCATAGCTCAAGTATGTTCGTGTGATAGTCACGTAAATCAAACTCCCTACTATCCTCCTAAACATAGTAGAGTCTTCTATTTCATCCCCAACATCAGAGCTTAACTTTAAATTTTTCTCCAATGGTACTAAAAGAGGCTTACATGCTATCATACCATACTTGGGTAGCATATCCAAGCCATATTGCCTCTGGGATAGCCATAGACCATCATCAAAGTTGATCATCTCAATACAAAGAAAGTATCTCAAGTCACCCAAATCCTTCATCTCAATCTTTTTCTTCAAAAAGCCAACTTCAGTAATCCCATTGTCACTGTCACTTGTAATAACCAAGCCATCAACATAGATGACTATAATGACTAAACCTACATCTCTCTTTGTCACTATCACTTATAATAATCAAGTCATCCACATATATGACTATAATGACTAAATCTACATCTCCCTTTCTCACATAAAGTGAGTGATCAACATTCAAAAATATAAAAGCCAATATTGACAAGATACTCTTTGATCTTGTCATACCATGCTCTAGGTGCTTGCTTCAACCCATACACTACCTTCTTTAACCTACTCACATATGTGGAATGCTCTAAATCCTCATAACCTATTGGCTGCTCCATATACACCTCTAAGGCATTCTTGACATCCATTTTCTATACAAACTCCAACCTTCAGCTATTGCCAAAGCAACCATGCATCTAATAGTTTTCATCCTAGCAACTGGATTGAATGTCTCTTCATAATCTATGCCATATTTTTTAGCATAGCCTTTTGCAACCAACCTAGGCTTATACCTGCTAACCGAACCATCTGCATTATAATTGACTTTGTAAAACCACTTATAGCTTATAGCTTTCTTGCCCTTAGGCAAGGATACCAAATCCTAGGTCTTGTTGGCTTCTAATGCATCCATCTCCTCATCCATTGTGTTACATCCCAATGAGCATGACCAACAACATCCTCAAAACAAGTAGGCTCACCATCCTCAACTACCTTCACCATATAAGCATAATGGTGAGATGCATAACCTTCAAAACCAAATCTTTTAATAGGGTATCTAATTCTACTGGACCTACGTACCAATGGATCACTCAGTGGAGCCTTTACATTACTATGTGCTCTCTATACACCTAGTGTCCTGAAGACTGGAGGAAACTCGTCTTCCAAGCTTTCTGGACCACTAGAATCTCCATCAAAGCCCAAATGGCTAGTAGATGTATCATTACTATCTAACACTTTCTTTTTTCTTTTTTTTTTACTTGCAACACTTGTAGATCCACGTGAAGATGTGGGGCTACTCCTTAATCTCCTAGTCCAAGGGCTAACTATAGGTGTAGTACCAAATGATGTTTCTGGTCCACTAAAGCTCCGTGATTCTTGCTTTTCTTTCTACACATAGCTATCATGATCATTATCATCATCTAATACATCACCGATAGATGCATACCAACTACTCATCTCATCAAAAATAACATCCCTGTCACTCTAAACTCACCAGTGTGACAGGGTTATAACAACAATACCCTTTCTACTCTAAAGAGTATCCAATAAAAATACATTTTTCAGCCTTTAGATCAATCTTCTTTTGTATCTCATTTGACACATGAACATATGCAATACATCCAAACACTTTCAAGTGTGACATATCAAGCTTCTTGCTTGTAAAGCATTCTTCGAGGGTCATCCCATGAACTGCAACTTGTGGGAGTTTTGTTCATAATATAGACAGTAATATATGAAAAGCTTCAAACCAAAAATATTTTGGCATATTCTCTTTAGCCATCAATGCCCATGCAACTTTTACAATATGCCTATTTTTTATTTCTGCAATCCCATTTTGCTAGTGGAGTATACCTCCAAGTAAACTATCTCTTTATCCCATGAGACCTCAAGAAGCCACTAAACTCATTAGAGAGATACTCTTCCCCCTCCATTTGATCTCAAGCACTTAACTTTCAAGCTTGTTTCTATCTCAACAACTGCCTTGAAAGATTCAAAGTACTCAAATACATCACTCTTTTCCTTCATAAATTATACCCATAGCTTCCTTAAACAATCATCAATAAACATGACAAAGTATTTGCTACCACCAAGAGATACATTTTGTGTAGGTCCCCAAACGTTTGTATGCATAACATCAAGTATATTTCTGCTCACATCTCTATCATACAAAAAGGGTTGTCTTGTCTACTTTCCACATTGGCATGCTTCACACACTTTATGAAATTCTGCAACTCTAAAAGCAGGCAACCGTGTAATCAATTCTTTGGACTACATTAATTTTTGCATTTGCACATTTGTATGTCCAATATATTTATGTCATATTTCAATGTCTGCAACCACTCAGTTTTCTTTAGCATACATAGTAGATTCATTGTAGGAATTCCAGTATCTTAAGTGAACATGCTGCCAACTCTACTTCCTTTGCGACCAACAGGCACTTATCATTAAAGTCTTCTACACAACAATCTTTTGTATTAAATTAAACCTACAAACCTTGCTTTACCATTTGGCCAACTGACACTAAATTCTTTGTGATTGATGGCACATATATTACATTTGTCAAACTCTTTATCTAGCCATCATGCAAGGACAAGGGAACCTTCTAATGTGAGAAATTGGGTGGCATGAATCATCACTTATCTGCACATAACCTAGATTTTGTAAGTTCTACATCTCTCCAAACCATTCAACATGACTAGTCATATGATTAGATGCACCTAAATTGACATACCATACATCATCATGTGTCCCATTTCCTATAACAGCATTCATCATATGTTGCATAACAAACAGATGCCCATTTTTATCTTCATTCTGTCATGAAGACGATGCATAGTTTCCTTGTTCCAATTTACCACTGTGGGTATCATCTTTCTTAGCATAAAAATGGGTTGCAATATGACCTATTTTGCCACAATAATGATAAACAATGGCAAAATTTCTAGAGCCTCTATTATGCCATCCACCTCTTCCTTTAGAGCTCCCCCTATCTATAAAGTTTCCACAGCCTCCTGAAACCTGCATTTCACCAAATTGCTTATTTAATCTATTTTGCTGGTTATCAGTAGCATGTCCCATACCATGGCCTCTCGAAGAGTATTTGTCATATCCCCTACCTAAACTTGAGTAAAATGCTTGGACCTATTCATTATTTATTTGAGATGAGTCACCTTATATATTGATGTATTCGGTAATCATGAGAGAGATCAACTCATCAAAATCTGAAAATGGCTTATGTACATATACAAAAGTGACAAATGATTTTCAAGTCTTCTCATTATTAAGGCCACCCAAAGTGGATGAAACCAAATCATCATCATCATCAAGCATTACATCAATTGTTGCTAAAGCATCTACAATGCTTCTCACCTTCAAAACATACTCATTGATAGACATTTTTCCTTTCTTCAAGGTATTTAACTCTTGCTTGAGTTGAATCTTTTGTGCCTTTGTATATATTGAAAACATGTTCTCAAAAATTGTCCAAGCTACATGTGAAGTTTTTGCATTCTTGATATGTCCTATCATAGAATTATCAATGATTGCAGATAGCCAATACATCACATTTTTGTCTTTTACGTTCCATTATTTCCATGCCTTTAATTCATCCGCAGCACAGGGATACTTAGCTCTGGCTCCTTTTCTTCACCAGAAATGGACTCATAAAGGCCCTTTCCAATAAGGAAGTTTGTCACATGGAACTTCCATGAAGAATAGTTGTTCTTGTATAGCTTCTCAATGATGGGATTTCCACTATTCTTTGCCATTATCACAAAAATGATACAAAACAACAAGCAAGTCTTCTGTAACCTTTCACAACAAGTGCATAGCAATACACTAAACAACCTTTTTCACTAATTGCTCATTAGTACATGTAATCTTAACCTATTTGCAAAAAAAAAACTTATGTTTGCTTCTTGGCAAACACCTTAAAAATTACAAATTCAAAATTTGCAACATGTGCACCCACTTTCGGTCGATACAGTCAAAATCACAGCATACCCTGAAACTATTGTCTGCAACTCTACGACTCTAAAATGGGGCCTTAATTGGCCTTAGATGCCCAAAAAAGCAATGAGAAAACCAAATCTCACAAAAATCTAAGATTTTGACTCTACCCTACTTTCGGTGCCTCCACAAGCACTATCCAAGAGAGAGAGTGGAAAAATGGGAGATCTTCTTATTACCGGCTACTTGCGTGCCCAAATCCTTGCTTCTTCTCCTTCACTTCAACCTTACCCTACACTTCCAGCATGATGAAAAAGGGTTGCTTGTCAAAGATCTCTTTCACTTTCTTCGCTACATGATTATCTAACTTCCCTTCATTATGGTCAAGGGAACCCACTTGTCCTACTCATCAAGTGTATTGAAAGTGACTATGGACTCGATGGAAGCACTAGGTCTTTTGCATCAAGAAGATGCCTCCATGGAGTAGGAAGATGGAGAGTAGAGATGTATGGCTAAGTGGAGAGAAAATAAACAAAAACCCCAAAGGGTGCAGATTGGAGGCAAGAGAGAGGAAATGAGCATTGAGCACTCAAAGATTTCAAATGAAGAGAGGCTTCCACTACTTTTTTCCCATTGGTAAGAGAAACGATTGAAATGTAATGGCAAAACATTACTATTGGAAAATGGTAGTACTCCAGTTTGCTGCTGGAAAGCGACAATTACTCTACTCATTTCAACAAAACTAACAATATAAAAAATGCCAAATTTATTTTTCGAAAATAGAAAATGATTTTCAGAAAAAAAGTTATGTTTCACGGAAGCCTTCTCCTCATTGTTGGGGCACACTCTCTCTCTACATGCTAGAAGGCTGAAAAGTGACCTCAAACTCTCGCTAATGGCTATCTACAACTGAAAGGGTTTAGAGAAATTCCTTCTCTATTGCTCATACCAAGAAAAACCCTAACTGTGGTTTTTTATGTGGTAGACATAGCCAAAGCTTCAAGGCTTGGTTTTTTAAGTTTTCTACTCACTAAAGTCATCAACAATTATTTTAATCACTGATTAAGATTCTGTGGAGTTTATTGTAGACCTGAAAGCTCTAAACTCAAAACATCTTTAACCAAAGGTGACTCCTCAAGCCAGCTACAATCAAGTTAATGTCAAGCGCTTCGCCTATGCTTGGCAATGAGTGCTTCTTAGCACTAATAACAAATTTTTCTATCACTTCCTGCTTATTATTTTTAAAAATTTAAAAATTTTTAGACCTTAAGCATGATTTAGTAAGTGTGTAAGTATCATCATCCCATTGACCATTGTAAGGCTATGTGTTAGTTATAAACACACAAACCATTGTCATCATCTCTTATCTCATCTTGTAGAATATCACATTTGAGCCTACTACTTATTAATGTAAGTATCATTTCATTTTCTTTCGCACTTATTGACCATTGTGTAAAGAATTAAACAGTGCAATTGCCTAGTGCAATCGGTAAGACCTTCCTATCATGGCCCTCTGACCTTGGAAAACACCATTCAATCTTCTTTGGATGAGGAGAAAAGAAATAAAAAAGAAGGCAGCACTAGTCAGGCATCTACTTCAATAGCCCGTGAGCAACTCTTGGTTCATACCATTTCCACTAAATGCTCATTTTGCAATAAAAATGAATATATTGTAGGCAACTATTGGAAAATATATCCTAACAAGATGAAGTGCAACAAATGTAAGAGACAAGGCATATCACCAGTAAATGCCCTACCACCCTTGAAGTACCAAAAGAATTGGAGGCCAACTTTGTCTCCACAACACCTGATGATCATCAACTCTTCTAAAATCTATAAATCCTCTACCTATTAGCACTCTTGTAGCCTAATTTATAAAGGCATTCCATTTGTTTGAGGGGGGGAATATTAACATGTCTTGTAGTCCAATGCCACTCTAGCATTGAGGGGGGATGTTGAGAGATATGCATGAGAACCCAATGTATTCAAGGGTGGATAAGGATAGATGAGTGTGAATGGACTAGAGAGCAGGGAAATCCCTAACCCTAGCTATTCAAAGGCTATTTAAATATCCCTAAGGGGTCACTCTCAAAGGTAGAGAGAGTATACCAGTTGTACTTGTGAACAACTCATTAAGCAAGATCTTCTTCTTGTGCTTGAACTCTCTCTCCCTCTTGTGCACACCTTCTCATGTTTTCACTCTATTATTTCAACATCTACTAGTAGAGTAAACACATGTTAGGCTTGGGTCTTACTTTGAGAAGAAGAGGAATCCAAGCTAAGGTTCTTTTACTCAAGTATCAACATGGAAATCAAATCTACAAAGTTAGGGATATCATCCCTTATATTCATAGATGACCTGAAGCCTTGTACTCATCTCCAAGTCCATCTAGACATGCTTGCACAATATCATCATTATCAACTGCTACATTGATATATCCAAGAGCTTCCACAATGCTCTTGATATTTAATGCATAGTCATTTATGGTTATGGTCAAGTTGCCCCTTTTAACTTTATTTAGCTCTGACTTGAGTTGCAACTTTCTAACCTTTGTGTTTACCTCAAACAACCCCGCTAAATTCTTCCAGGTAATAGTGGGGGTTTCAGATTCCTGCAAATAGTTGATCGACTAATACATCACTTTACTATGTGTCTGCTTCCAATCTTTGTTAGCCTTTATCTATTCTATGACGATAGCATTTCACTAAGGAACTTTGGGTGCCACTGCCATGTCTCCTTCAATATAGTTCCAAATACCTTTGCCCTTAGAGAAATTTATCATCCTAAACTTCCATATACGATAATTATTCTCATTAAGCTTCTCGGTAACAATTTGGTTTATACCTTTTGATAAGACAAGCAATCTTGCAAATCCTACAATTTGACTTGGCAAACACCTCAAACCCCACAAACCTGAAATTTGTAACCTTTGCACCTATAAAAACGACAAACACAACCGAATCTGTAGTATGTCCAGAATCTTCATTCAACCAACTTGTAAGAACAAAACGGAGGCCAAAACAACCTCAAATGGAAAAAATCACTACAAGGGCTTGTTTGCAATATATACATTGCTCTTCATGCCCTCCACCTCACAACAAGTATATTCAACCACCACCCACCCTCTCCTCCTTCTATCTTGGTCTCCTTCACTTCTCTTCTACCACTTGGTAGCCAACACAACCTCCCTCCCCCCCCCCCCCCCCCCCCCCCCCCGACCTAAAGTGCAACAAAATCCCCCCTCTCCCCAAATAATAATTTTTTTTAAAAACTAGAGTCTTAGGAGACACTTGACCATCTTCAAAATCCTTAAGACTACCTAGAGTGGAGCCTCATTCGAATAAGGGGAAAGGCTAAGGTGTAGTGCCATGTCTTGTTAGAATAAGTATGCATAAATAGAGCTTACGAGTTGTGCTTAGCTTCCAAGGGGTACAAACAGTGGAAACAAAAAGATTATATACAAAATGGTTATTCTCTTGAGTAGCACCTAATGCATGTGTAGTTGTATTCTATGCAAAGATACAAATTATGCAAATGATGTAAGGTATCTATAAAATACATAATGTATTGCAAGGTATTTTTGGGATATGGAGATGTATAAAAGACATAATGTTTTCTTGAAATGTACCTTATGCTTATATTGACTTGTTGCTAATGAAGATATGGATCATGCAATGGTATCTTTGTGCAAGCATGGATGTGTATCATTGAAGATAGAGTGAGATAGAGGTCATGCAATGGTATCGACTTGGAGATGTAGAGCATTATGCTTGCATGGATACATTGTGATCAAAGATAGGGATTTTGCAATAATGTTGAATCAAACATATTTGTAAATGCCATAAATTATTAAAAATGGAACTAATATCTAGGCTTGCACCTTGGTATGTCTATTTGTGGATCTGTTATCTTAGTTGCCATGGATGTAATGTGATTAAGAGGAATTGAAATATAATAGATAAAGAGAAGTGAGATAGGTATTGTACTCCCCCCAAGTTTCGCTAGGGTCAGCTTTATCACTTGGTTGGTTGTTACCGTCGAGAGTGTGAGATCACCACCTAGATGATAAAGTCAAATGTTATAAAAAAGGTTCCCTTCCACGATGGCGTGGGGCCAAATTGGGGCTCTGGCCATGTTAATGTTAAGCTTCGCTTGTCTCAGATGAGAGAAGAAATCCTCAATGGGCATGGTGTATGGGTACCAAAGAGACTCCAATTCTAGAAAGGGTTAAGGGTGAAGAGCCTAAAAGGTGGTCTGAAAAATATCCAATAGCGCGATATCAATCTCTCAAACTCAAGCTTGGCTAAAATAAACAATTAAATTTTACCTTAACAATTTTGAAGAGAATGTTTTTAACTATTTTTGTGTTATGCCTAAAGGTGTTCAATGAATCTCATGTAACATGTTAAATAAAGAAGTTACTTTTATATATTCTCACAATATGGTTAAACCCACAATTACGTAATGAAAATACCCAATTGCATGGGTGCAAAGCGGGTGGATAGCTATTACTACGATGCTATCCTATGGATAGGTAGCCTCAATAAGTTGGGTGCTTTCCTAATTAATATTATAGAAAGGGTTAAACATTTAACTGGTCATAGAACTTGGCTAGCATCATTTTGGGGGGCAGAGTGAGATTATGCCGAGGCAAAGAAGTCATGCTTAGCTCGCCCTTGTCTCTCACTCTCTTTGAACAAAGTTCAATGTTAGATTGCTGATAGATACTAATAGGTCTTAGGTCCTCAAGTCGATCCCAGTGGGTTGAGGCCATGATGTTCTAGTATGAGGCAGACTCGAAAATCACTTGACAAACTAAGTTCATGAATCGTAAAGGGGTCCAAATGATGCTACTCAAGAAAGGTATCCGAGCGACTAACAAGCATCCCCCCCTCCCCTACCCCCAACATGACTAGGGGCAGTTATGTCACAAAAGTGAACCCTCGAGTCGACAACTACCAAGTACACCTTGCAATAAACATCAAGCCAATGTCATCATAGTCCATTCGAGATCATTAAAAAAAGAGTTCAATATCTAAATATATCACACTTAGCCTAGTAGAAATTCAATGTGTACCATGGATTCGTCTCCTACCATCTTATCAAAGTGTTTCCCATGAAGAGACAAGATAGGAACAAATGCACTCTATGTCACCACAAATCCATCATCGACATGAAGTCCTACAAGTTCTAAGGTCTATAGTAGTATGCATCCATAGATATATGCTCCAAAACTACATTATATAAGTTGTCAAGCATCATTATCCATGATCACTGCTCTCTCACTATCCCTCTCTAGCCCAAGAACATGTAAAGAGTTCCACTGCAACGATAGCATCCTCTCTAGCCATGGAATCCACTAAAGGAGAAAAGCCACTAGATAGGAGATTGAGAAAGAATACCATTGGTAGCAACAAATAGCTATCTAGGCCTTGAACACGCCGATCCATATGCCATAGAATATGTGTTTATCTCTTTCCACCCACAAAAGCCACCATGATGAAGCACTGATAAGGAATGTAAAGCATAGAAGTCAAACTAACCAATCATAGTTCAATGTAGCAATGTATATCCACAATATATGCCAAAAGAGAAGCTAGTGACCCTCTTTGAAGAGATCACAACTACCGATCCAACTACATGATCCTCACAAAGGAAACAAGAGTATAGATAGGTCACAACCAAGATTATCAAAGCAAATCAAAGAAAATGAGAGAGCTACTAAGAGGTCCTTGACAAGAAAACAATTCACATGTGGCAAGATCCCCCACACTCCACAATGCACATGTATAACAAGAGCATGCTTGACAATGTGGAGAGTTTGGTAATAACATTGAATCAATAGTAAAGCAACATCTCTCAAGATACAAATACAAAGTGAACCAAGTTAGATTAAAATGCAAAAAAGAACTAGTGCAATGTCCAAACACAAGAATAGACTAGTAAAAAACAAACAGAATGCCAACTGCCCAAGCTAGTTTGATGTGAATGATAACAAGTGATGACCCAAGGAGCTTGAAGTGGGATGTCTAGGGACTTGGAGTGCTTAAAACACTATGATTTGACACCTCCTAGCCAAGAAACCCCACCTACCACAAAAACACAAACCTATTGTGCACTCAAATGTAGCATCGACATTGATCAACATTTGACACCATGTGAGAATGTGCATTGAATGCAAGTGATAAGTATGCAAGACAAGATCACAAAAATGAGCTAGGAAAAGACAATAGGCAAGAGATCTCATAGATGTGCAATTAAATCCATATTTTCCACAACAAAAAGAAAGTATAACAATAGTATCAAGCCATCAAGCTTAGGGTAGACATCATCCTAGTTCTCTCTCTCTCTCTCTCTCTCTCTCTCTCTCTCTCTCTCTCTCTCTCTCTCTCTCTCTGTGTGTGTGTGTGTGTGCGTGCGCGTCCACATAAGGCTTCATCCTTGAGGAGAGGCACATATATATATAATGTGAAAGGACCATGTTGGCCAATATGGTGCCCCTTAAAAGACAGGACTGGTTCCCTATGAATGCCACTAGAGCCACTACAATGTGTGTTTGGGACACTACACACAGACAAGCCATAAAAAAGGCCTCAAATCCCCACTGTATACACAATGTTAGGCACCAAACTTAAGGCCAACCTCATCCCTACTCTTGCTCTCTCTCCCCCTCCACACATCTACATAACACTACAATCAAGAGGAGAGACATATAAACAACGTGAGAGGAGCAAGTCGACCAACAAGGCACCACTTGACAGACAAAGTTGATTCCCTACAAGTGCTAGTCAACGGGCCATTACAATGTGTGTCTAGGACAACACCCAAAGACGAGCCATAAGGAAGACCTCACATATCATTGTATACATAATGCTAATAGGGGTAGCATCTACATTGAGGACGAGTAGAACGCTCAATTGACCATCAAAGATAAATTAGATTGAGAGAATTACTCTTGTTATAAGTTCACAAGTTTGATCTAAATCTTGCAAGTTCAAATGAAAACACACGTTTGGTTTCATAACTAGAAGAACTTGCATAGACTATGACCCTCATCACAAAGTCTTCTTCATACCTAACTAAATCAATATTTTACTTTCTACAAAGCAATTCAAAATTCAAATGGGGTACAGCATCTGCTAGTTTTTGGGTCTTTGGAGGTTTTGGCTTCAAAACCAACACAAATAAGCTCATCCACCATTGGTAGCTCATGGGCTAAAGTAGCAACCAAGGCTTTGTGGTTCTGTGAACTTTCTTATAAAATTGGTCGTATAGGTGATAAAGAGTTAAGAGAAGCTCCAGAACGCCCTGATAAAGGCCTAGTATTTTGTATCTCTATTCGTGTCCAAAATTTCAAAATGACTATCTATCCAGATAACTTTACATCATACTTCGTGTACACGAATAGATGTTTCTCTAACTCGTACACGAATGGATTTACAATTGTTTTAGCAATAGATGTTTCGTGTACGATGGAGATCTGTAAATTACATCATTGCCTTCGATCTCCTCTGTTAAATGATCCAAGAATGATATATTGATTTAGAACCCATCAACACAAAGCTCACTTGATCTGTGACTTTTGCATACATCAATGTGCCCAGAATATTCCCATATCAACCATTCACATTCACAACCATAAAGGCAAATAGTTCAACAGCAGGCAACAGAACTGCATGATTTGATCTATTTGAGACCACACTAGCTAAGCCTGAGTTTCCAGATTGAGCACCTTCATAAACACAAATCCATCATGCAAGGAAGCATTTCCATAAGAGAGATTTTTTTCATCCAGAGAATCATATTGAGACATTGGTGCTGATCTGGTAAAATGCAATGTCAGAAGGAATTATTCCCGTCATTGAAAAGTCTGATTCTCAGAAACTTTGGATACAGTCTGATTCTCAGAAACTTTGGATACATGAACTCTTACAGGTTCCTGTATGTATACAGGAGCCTGAAACACATACATCCATATACAAATAAAAGACTAACCATTTTGAGTGTGAGAAAAGTTTGGGGTCAAAGATACTGACTCATACAAGGGCATGTACTTGCTAAATTTGCTCCAAGAGTACAGAGTGCCTGCAAAGTAATTAAGCCCGTGATCTTGCTAAACTTCCCAGCATTTGAGAGAACAGATAGCTGCTAGTGATTTGAATAAGCCCATATACTTGCTGAAATTCTTGCCAAGCGAATGCCAGATCCCGCTGGCCTTCTAATCCAGGTTTGCAAGGGTCCAAAACTATGTAGACTTGAACACTAGGAGACTCCTTCCACTCTGCTGAAAGAGTTTCTGCAGCCCTTTATATTAATCTATCCATTTCTATAGTGAAATCCAAGGGTTTCTGAACTGAAGGGGTAGTCTTCTTCCTTCACATGTTCAATTCATACCCACCGCTGAGCATGCTGGAACTGCACAAGCTGCAGCCTGAAAATCTATTCTCATCTCCACATCTGTCTTTCAGGATGGATCTCCACCACGAGGTTTTGGGCATTCCATCAGCACTTGGGATAATGTGCAGCATGCCTTGGAGATCAACGCTGGCTGCAATTTTACCCAAGCAGCAGAGTAACCTCATTGCAGGAACCAGTATAGGGGCCACCTTCTGCAAACCCTCCGGCTGCCCCCATATCAATTCTATGCCCTTCTGCTCTTGCACCACATGCAGACCTCCATCAGAGCACTTGCACAGCAAATGCAAGTGAGCCCTTCCCCCTGGATTCACCAAACGCTTCAGCTTCCATAACACCACCTTGCTTGCACCACCCACATTATCAGCTGCTCTGGCTGTGGCCTCATCCTAAATCATGAGATATGGGAAGAGTGACGAGTAGCCTTCAAGAAGCAGCAGCGCCAAATGTGTTAAGCATTTTCTGGCAAATTGCAATGTTTCTCTCCACTCCTTCCAACCTTTCCATAACCACATTTACATCCTTCTTAATCTCTTTCACCACATCTACATTCTTCTTAATCTCTTTCAACATCTCAAACAGTGCTTAAAGAGGCTTCCATACATGTCGAATAGGCCAGAAAACTCTTCTGCATTAATCATGTTCTCATCAGTATCCATCTGCCACCATGAACATTTGCTAGATTGCCTGAATCATCTGCACCAGTGTCACTCAAGTCCTCCTCAATCTTGTCAACCATATGCAGCCAATGTCTCATGTATTCCTCCACTATGGAGGGTAGTAAAACTTCCAACAATCTCTTTGGTTCTAAAGGAACACTGTCAGAGTGACTGCCTAGGCCTTGTCCATGAAGTGCCTCATGCTCTGTATCAAGAAAAGCAATATAAAATCTGGTCTCTGGTGATGGCCACCACTCAAAACAAACTCCTAAACTTGGACTGTGGGGATGCCTGCCAACTCATGCTGAGCACCCTTACCTACATAAAAAATGATGGCTTTGACATCATTGTCCCACTTGCCTCATTGACTATAACCACATGGAGATACTTGTGTTAGGGTCAGTTCCAGGAGTTAGGCTTGCTCCCCCAAATCTCACAAGCCCTTCATCAAAATACATTTGAAAGAGATTCTAAACATTCCTTGTGATTTGATACTGGGTAAGATTGTCTCAAAAATATCACGGCACGTCTTTAGAATGGGAGGCTTGCTATTTAGTAATGTGTTTAGAAGAATGTCTTGAGAACTAGCATGTAAGGCTTATGATGAGTTGCTTGTATCACAAGCACCTTTCTTTTGATTGGATGGCCAAACTCCAACACTTTGGAGAAATCCACCAATATATCTACAATTTTCGTGCTTGCTAACTCTAGGAGCTCATCACATGCAACTTTGCTTTGACTTGAAGTGAAATAGTTTTGTGGTTTAGTATCAGCATCAACCAAGATGATCGTCTCAACATATTGTTAAATGACAGACCTCCCATTCCAAAGATCTGCTGTGATTCATTCGAGACAATCTTGCCAGGCATCAAACCACAATGACTGTTTATGCCATATTAAGACCTTGACAGCAGTACTTGTCCTGTGTGTGGATCCAACTCGATATCAAAGCAGTTGAAAACTGCACTTGCAGTGCAGGTTCAAGAGTGCCTCCAAAAGCGATCCACAAACTGATCTGAGTCCGCATTCGAACAATATCCTTCCTTCTCAATCAGGAGAAATGAAACCCACACATCGAATGCGAGGAAGCTGCTGCAGTAACTCTGTCACCAGCCGTGCTGCGAAGGCCACACACTGAACAATTTAAAGAAAGACTGAAATGGGCATTCAATCCACACACTAAACGGTAAAAAAAAGACTGAAATGGGCATTCAATCAGGAGACGCCTCGCATCGGCTGGCCTTTAGTGCTTCCATGGAGGCTTCCTTCATTAAGGACGACGCTTAGACATTCTTCGTGGCAAAAAATGATACTACACAGAGGTGGGATAGGGAGTATTAGGGACAGAGACCTGGGGAGACCGGCGAGGATCCTGGAGGTGGGTCTTGCAGGGGTTCCACCCAACCAGGAGTGAAGGTGCTCGCGGCAGCTCCCATAATCTCTCGGGAGAATTGAATCTCAAGTCGGCTAAGAATGGGTTCGAGCTTAAGACCAGCTGCTGGGGTGCCGCCGAGCCTACCAGACCTGACATCCGCGTAATGTATCTATCAGACACTACTGCATATGATTCGACCTGTCTTCGAGAGAGAGAATTGGTTGCAAGGTTGAAAGGGCACATCGAGTGCAGTTAGGGTTCCAAGTGAATTACATAAATATTTTGTAATAATCTAACTATATGTACTATATATATCATATGGAGCCTTTTTGAAAAACTTTGGATGTGTTTAGCAAGTAGCCTTAGTTATAAATGAAGGATTCACAAAAGAGCTTCAATGAGGGGCCAATAGAATGGCACTCAAGGATGCATTGTTTTAAGGTTTTCAAAATAGAAAATATAAAAAAAATTATGTGGCTCGATTGTCTTACTCACATTAAGCTTACGTATAATATGACAAAAAACTTTGTGCATCTTTTTTGCAAATTTGTCACTCGTTGGGATGGGGTGTGTTTTGCTTTCGGGGGGCATCACTTTATTGGCCCCTTCACCCTACATCGTCACATTTCCAAACATTCACCATACCCAAATACAAAAAAAGTTAAACTCCAAATGCATAGGGAAAAGAGAGAGAGTGTGTGTGGGTGTGCCTTATAAGGAGCAACAAGAAAAAACAAAGTACGCATGGAGAGAGAGAGAGAGAGAGAGAGAGAGAGAGTGTGTGTGTGTGTGTGTGTGTGTGTGTGTGTGACATGTTTTTGCTGAGTTGTGCTATTAGAGTTATATAGCTTATGGTCCATAAACTTTGTTGCCTTTATTATCTTAGGGCCTCTTCCCATGAAGAGTTTCGCAATGGCAAAACTATTGTTTTAATATTTCTCACACATAGTTTCTAAATATTGTGGAAGCCCATGCATTTGAGAAAAATTTTACCCAAAGCTCAAAAGTCTCACAACTTTGCTTCAAATCTATACAAAAACACCAAAAAAGCACAATCTCCGAGATGTGGGAAGGTGAGCCCAACCATACAGGGGTAGTTTGGGGAGTTTGAGAGGGCGTTCTCAAACTCCCTACAAGAAGTTGCTCTAATAGCATTTCTACTATTGATTCATCTGAGTTGACAAGGCAATGATGACATAATGCATGGATAGGGTAAGGGGACCATATAGTGACACATAACTTGGCCCACGATGTGTAGAAAATTGGAGACATAAGGTACTTCGCATAATCAATATGCATCTAAAACAATTCTTTTGTAAATTGGTTCATTCGGAGAGAGAGATCGAAGTCGCCAAATGTGTTCCGTGTATTAAAGACACTCACAAAAGTGGTGCATTGAAGGATAGAGAAGAAAAAACACATGAGAGCCAAACAAAAACGGGTTTTGAACTTCCACCAACCACCACTAGAAGGGCAACATGTCATTTGCAGTGAGCAATTAGGGAATCCCAAGTATCACTATATTGGGTCGAGTCCATATTAAAAATATGCACTATTACTTTGGCCCATGCTTTTACTTTTGCCCATGCCCTAACTCCTGCTTCTTTAAAAAGGAAACTCTAAATCGTATTGCATGTGAAAAATAAGTAATAAAAGGGTTGGGATTACAAAACATATGTTTCACTTAATGGTACTAAAGCAAATAGGACTCAATCTACTACCAACACAAGAGCTATTTAGCTCATAGAGAGACTTCATATGTAGTATTCCATTACTATTCTAGTGAATGACAGTGGGCAAATTCTCAAAAGGCAATTTATTTTTTGTGTACCTTGAAGAGGCCCATCCTTGCCGTGTAGTGTAGGGCCTCTACTTCAATAGTTGCTTGGTCCATCCACACAAGTATTTTCTCATTGGCTTCTCTTTCTTTGCAAATTTTCATTTAAATTTCTTCTATGAATGCTTTGGCACTTATATAACTCGTATTGACTTTTTCACTAGCTTTAACATCAAAGCTCAAAAAGAGGAAGATAGAGACCGAGTTTAGGTGTTCATTGTTTACATCCATAATGTATATGAAAAACTTTTATTCAATCGATAAAAATAAAGAAGTTCGCAAAATAATTGGTTTTGATATTCAAAATTCATATAAATAGTTGGCTTTATGATAAAGATACTTTTAAAAATACATCAACATTATTAATGGCATAACAAAATTTCAACTAATATTTCAAATTTCAAACCAATACAAATACATTACACTATTGTTTCTAATTAGTTGTTAGCATTAGAGCATGATTTTTAAAATCACTTCTACATTTTCTTTAAAGATTGTAAATTTATTAGTTTGAGAAAACTTATCCCTGCCATTTATCAAGACAATGGAATTCTTTTAACTTTCTAATCTTTAAATACTTTCATGTCTTTCTCATTTTTTTAAAAAAATCTAGCTAGTTTTGTTGGGGGTAAAGGTGTTTATGCCTAGCCAATCGTGTATTACTATGTTGACAATACTCGCACACCTATACATTGCAGGTGGTAGGTGACTATCACTATCACTTCATTCTTTATTCTTTCAGTGACATTTGAATAGAGGGAAGGTTGGTCACACATTGTGACTATTAGAGTTCCCACATCTTCTCTCTCTCTCTCCACCATAGCTCTTGCTTTCGCTCATGTGCTTCCACTTCGGGCTCACTCCCTTCAACTAGTATCAGAGCGAACCATTCAAGGAGCTTCTTCATCCTTTGCTTCAGTCCAAATTCAAAGCTTCAACTCAAGGTTTCATGGCAATCATTATTTCTTTCTCTCGTGGTATGCATTGCGTCTTTTCTTTTTCGGCTTGTTCTAGCTTGATCTATGCTTGTTAAGGAGCTTCCTTAGGCTTAGATGAGCCTTATTGAGTGCTTATTAAGCTAAGGAGCAACCATTTTATCCATTTTTGAGTGGATACAGAGCATGCTATAGAAGTCATGGGGATAGCTATAGTAGCATTACAGCACTATCGTATTTTGACCATAACTTTTGCATACGGTATTGGATTTAGGCATTCTATAGTTAGAAATAAAGAGCCAATGCGATCTACAAATCTTGATACTCATAGAGTTGATGCTAAGCAATTTTCTATTCTATGTTTCACACATAACAGAAATGTTCTGGTTTGGACAACAAACATTAAATTCCATAATGCATGTTTGATGCTTCAAGGATGCTATTTTGGTGCAAATGGTATGGTTATGATTTTGGGCTGATCTGAGTATACATTTGGCTCAATTTTCTCAAAGATTTCATTGCTATAATTACAAGGTTGAATGCCATTTATATGGTAAAAGCATATGTCTCTTATCATACTTGATGCTTCTAAGGCTTGGTATTAATGCACAAATGCTCACATGACACTTGGCGATGTGTCTTAGAATGCTTTTGGGCTTTGATTTCACATTCACTCAATTTTGACTATCATATCCCTATTGTTCATAGTAGAGAGGAAGCAATTGTTTGGTAAAGATTATGCTCATTATGCTTTGAAGCTACTTGGGTACCACATATTGTATGTACTAACACTTTGGTTGTCATCTATGCCTATGGATATGTTTATGACATGCTCCTAAGTTGAGATTGAAGCTTGGATGCTTTGACATTGGTTATCATTCCTGTTCTTGGATCCTACCTCGATGCTACAACTAGAGTCTTGCAAACTACTTGGGTTCAATGCTTCTAAATGTATGCTCTACGGATCTTGGATACTCATATATCATTCACATGGTGTTTTGAGCTTTGCTTGCTCACTTGACATCTGAATTTTTCTTCAATGGGAGCTACTTGACTTTATGTATTGAGCCACATTGGCACTTGGATGTACTATAGAGCATTTGGTTTATGCAGTTGTGCTTGAGCTTATTATAGTGAGATATGGGACTCGTTGTGACATGTACATGCTCTCTTGATATTTATTGGATGCAGTTACCCTATCGTGGGTTGATTTGATCTCTTGGCTTGAAGCTAGTACTTATGTCTATGGTATTTATGTGCTTCTTGGTTATGTATTGAGCTTTGCTTGGTGGGTTATGCATCTGGTAGTTTCTTCATTTACCTTTGAGACCTACCCTATGTATGATATCTATGCCTATTGCATATATGGTTTTTTAACACACTCCAATTGTGGCAATCTTTAGTGTCGATTGTTTCTAGCTTCTTTCTTCTTGGTTTCTCACAATTGGTTGTTGGCACATTGTTGCAATTTATTATAGCAACCTATCATTTCATTTCTATGCAATCACATGTACTTTACAATCTTTTGCTTACAGTTTATGGATAGCTCATTACTTTGGTAGTATCTCCAGTCTCCCAATTAATTTAGCAGTGGTTTTGGGATTGATTTGCAGGGTATTACAATAGTTCTCGTCTTGCCCTTCTATATACTTGCTTGGTCTCATTATGGCTAGTGGTTCTCGTGACAATGATATCCTCAATATTGAGAAACTGGATGGGACCCATAACATCTATTGGAAGACCGATTTATGGCAGGTCTTAGTACAAAAATTGTAGGTTAGACCACTTAAAAATGGGGATGACAAAACCGCTGAAAACATTGCAATTGAGGATTGGGATGAACTAAATGAGCTATGCGAGTCCATAGTCATTTTATCACTCTCTAAGTAGGTTCACTACAATGTTGTAACTAGAAATCAGACTGCATATGAGCTTTGGATACATATTAAGAATCTTTATAACAAGAAAAGTCCTGCATCTCAAATCTATTCGATGGCTGAAATAGTTGATGGACCTTTGCATGAAGGAAGGGACCTCTATGTCTACACACTTGAATGAGTTTTACTCCATCATCAACCATTTAGCTTTGTAGGAGATTGAGTTCAAGGATACTTTGCATCCTTTATTTCCTCTTGGTACTCTACTTGAGTCATGGGATACTTTCTGTATGGCTCTCAGTGCTAAGGATGGGCTGAAATTGTAGGATATTGAGAGTGCCCTCTTGATAGAAGATGTGAACAAAAAGAATGTGGATGTTTCCCATACGTCCCATACATTGACTATGAGAGGACAACATGATGGAAATGGCCATGGTAGAGACTCTAACAAGTCTCACTCTAGGACACGTGGATAGTCTCATAGTAAGTTCCATGGTTGTAAGTCCGGTCTTAGTTGTCATTATTGTGGAAAAGCATGTCATATTCAACCACAGTGCCATTAAATACACAAAGACAAGCACAAGGAAAAGGGAAAGGGTAAAGTGCAAGACAAGAATGATGATTGCAACACTGTACCTAGCAAGTCTAGTGTCAAGATTGAGGAGGTTAATGTGGTGCATCTTGATGTATCTAATGATCTTATCTTAGCAGCTTCTTCTTTCGATGCTTCACAATTGACTAATGTTTTTCTAGGATGATATACTCAGTGTTAGTTTATAGATTTAGGGGCTTCCTTTCATGTAACCCCTCATAAAGAGTGGTTTCACTCCTATCGTAGTATGACTGGATCTATTCGTTTGGATAATGACCTAGCATTGGAGATCGTTAGTATTGGTGAAATCCAATTGTGTTTTGGTTCAGGCAACATATTCACTCTTTAAGATGTGCATCATGTATCAGCTCTCACGAAGAGCCTTATCTCTACTACTACCTTGGATGATGCAGGTTATCTTGTCTCTTTTTGTGATTCCTCATGGAAAATTTCCCATGGAAATCTTGTTATTACATGTGGTGCTAAGTCTAGTACCCTCTATCCTTTGCTTGTATTTGGGTCCGCTAACCATGCTTTAGTTGTGGTTATAGTTCCACATGTACCTCTTTGGCATCGTTGCATTGGGCACATATCTTTGAAAGTACTAAAAATGCCTGCCAGTTTGTAGTATTTTTCACCCCTAGACTATAAGTGTTTTGAGTCTTGTGATAATTGTTTATATGGTAGACAGACACATAGTATGCATAAGACTTCTGGCATGAAGCACATGGGTGAGACTTTGGCTCTTGTTCATTTGAATGTATATGGTCCCATGCCCTGTCAATCGCTAGATGGTGCAAAGTACTTTGTCACATTCATTGATGATTACTCACATAAGGTTTGGGCTTTTTCTATTAAGCAAAAATTGAATTTATCATCTACCTTTTAGTGTTGGCTTGCTCTTGTTGAGAGCTAGTCTTTATATAGGCTAAAATGCCTAAGGTCAAATAATGGGGGTGAGTATGTCTCTAGAGAGGGTTATAGGGGCAGTCAATTGACACTTGTAAGCAAGCACCTAAGGAATGGTACCACAAGTTTGATACTTTTATGCATTCACAAGGATATAATTGTAGTGTTATGGATCCGTGTTTATACACAAAGAAGGCTCGTGATGGCAACCTTATGATTTTGGTACTCTATGTGAAGGATGTGCTAATTGATGGGAGAGCTGATGATGAGCTCGATGCCTTGAAAACTTAGCTCAAGAAGAGCTTTGACATGAAGGACATGGGACATGCCTTGCACATTCTTAGGATGTGCATCATGTGTGATTGCTCTAAGGGGCTCCTTTATCTGTCTCACAAAAGGAGTATATCCAGAAAGTCCTTGAGCGGTTTCATATGTAGGATGGTAAGCCTATTGGTTATCCTCTACCTTCTCATGTGAGGGTTAGCCAAGTTGATTATCCACAATCTAATGAGCAAAAGGTTAAGATGGCCAATATCACTTATGCATCCGTCATGGATAGTTTGATGTATGCCATGATAGTCACTCGTCTTAACATAGCATTTGCAGTGCGAGTTGTGGCACGCTATATGGCTACATCTAGTAGATAGCATGAGGATGCCATCAAGGGTATTATGAGGTACCTGAAGGGCATAATAGCTATGTGTATATGTTATGGTGGCCAGGATACAGGAATTGTGGGGTACACCAACTTTGATTATGAAGGACGTATAGACAACTGGAAGTTCACCTCTAGCTATGTCTTCACCTTTGTTGGAGGTATTTTTTCTTGGATGTCTTGGTTGTAGAAATGCATGGCCCTCTCTACCACTACCAAGGCTGAGTATGTTGCAACCACCACTCAGGCTTGCAAGGAGGCTCTTTGGTTAGGCCAAGACCTTGGTATCAATAATATGGTCCCTACACTACATTCGAATTCTATGAGTGCTATCTAGTTAGCCAAAAATTTGGTCTTCCATGCAAAGATGAAATGCACTGAGATGCGTTACCACTTCATCAAAGAGATCATTGAGGTCAAGTCTCTTGATGATGTCTTTCCTCATCCTATTGTACTTATGTACATTTGTACTTTATTACATTTTTCTTGTTCTCTTCTAAGTAGGAGGTTGTTAGAGGTAAAGGCTTCTTAGCTACCCATGTATTACTATGCTGGTAGTACCCACACACCTATACACTATAGGTGGTAGGTGCCCATTATTGTCACTTCGTTCTTTATTATTTCAGTGATATTTGAATAAAGGGAAGGTCGGTCACACAATTGTGACTATTGGAGTTCCCACATCTTGCGTGTCTCTCTCTCTTGCTTTTGCTCCTTCCACCATAGCTTTTACTTCCACTCATGTACTGCCACTCTAGGTTCACTCCCTTCAAGTTCTACTTGTAATGTTGCAATAAAAACTAGCTACTAGCTACCATGAGTCTCCTGTATTTTTAAAGGTGTAACAAAATTCCAACTAGTGTTTTAAAAGTCAAACCAGTACAAATACTCTACAATGATTGCAACTACTGTGATCCCTCCTTGGAGAACCTCATGATGTTTTCATAGTTCATAATGTGGGAATTATATTGGGAATATGTCTTAATGTTCTTGTGTTTTACTAGAGTCAATTACTAAGGCAATAGTTTGTGAGAGATCAATGTTTTATCTTCAAGATAACCCCTAAAGTTCCGTCATCTAGGGTTAATCTAGTGCAGTGAATAAATCAAGAAGGTATTAGTGATCAAAGGATAAGATAGTGATGTTTGACCACACAATATGGATAGCTAGATTGTCCACCTTTGATTACCACATCTATTGTCCAAGGTGATATGTGATCTATTTAATTGAGAAGCATCTCTTTTTATTTTATAAGTAAATTCACTTCTCTACCCTTACATATATATCTTGTGAAAAGTGCTTGATGTAGCTATTTGCAAAACTAAAGAGGGGGGTAGAGATGCTCAACCACTATTTTGGAAGAAGCTAAACCAAGTTATCATGCAACCATGCAATCAAAATACAATTTTTTATGGATTTATGTCAGGAGAGACTCAAGCAAGTTGGCTTGTTGTGTGACAAGTATTAATGGTGGTGAAATGATAGAAGGTAAATAACATTATGCTTATTTCACTAGAAACAGAGCTTGCTATGACACTAGACATATTTAGCAAATATACATCACAATGGGCCTAAAGACACACAAAAGATGGTAGCTTAGTGAATTCTTTGATGAGATTCAAACCTTCTAGAACAACAGAGGGATTTAAGGTGATTTGCTACATGGGTAGTTGACTCAACTATGATGAGTGAGGATTCATTAATGTGTACATTGTAAGATATACAAAGACTATGTTGGCTTTCTTAATCTACTAACCTAAGCTCTAGAAGTGAATCAATATTTTCATTTTTGTTCATTGCTTAAAAGAGATTGTTCCATCCTTGCAACTTGGATAGCTCATTAATACCACAAAGGCCACTCCAATACAAACTTTAAATCTATCAGTCACAATCTAGTTGTAGGGGAAGGATTTAAAAGGAAGATCTCCTTGTAACAAAATAGTGAATGTAGTTTTGTTGAACATGGAATAATTATTTTATCTATTAGACCTATAGTGTAGAATAAAAATGGATTAAACTAATGACAAACACAATATCGACAAGAAGAATGAATTTTCTAATATTGAAGACTACACACATACAACTTGGTGAGAGAGTTGATCCTCTCCCTAATGGAGCAAAACAATGCCAAACACCAAATAGTTGTGGCTAAGGTGGTTACAAAAAAATCACCAAATGTACTTGTGGATTCTAAATGGCCACCAAAAATTTGTGTTTTGCAAACATAACTTCAAAATGCACACCTCTATGAAAGCTAAGTTCACCTAAAATGTGTAATAATCTCATGTCATTTGCAATTTATGCAAAAGAGACCTAAAAAGGGTGAGTGGGTGATAGCTTTGATACTAATTAATTGTGATTGCCTTCATAGCTCGATGGGCCTTCATATAGAATCCTTCACTTTTATCAAAATTTTGATTGTGCATTAAAATGTATGAGTTTTGGCATCTAAATTGATATATGGTTTTATTTATGTGTAGTAATATGGAAGAATTTGGGTTGCATAAATTTGTACATGAAATCCACTCTGAAAATTTGAGCTGAGACATTAGAAGCCCACCCCCCATTTGGGGCCTTCAAAGTGAAACCTGAGGTAGGGCTCCAATGTTCAAGCCTCCCCATGATGAAAAAGAGTAGGTTATACATAAGCCAAAGAGAGAAAACCTCCTTTGGAGTGAAAAAATGTAGGGGTTCCTAAATGCATTCACACATCACTACCAAAAAGTATGCTACATCACCCATTATAATGTAGATTAATTGAACATAAACACGAAGAATCTATAAGGCTCAAAGCATGCCAAAAGACCTTCCATAAAAAAACATAGCAGAGGGTTTGAATATACATGGCTTTTCTAGTGTAGCACCATTGTCCAATCCTAGTACTCCTCATCCCTTAGGAAAAACCTATCGTTAACTCAGGTGACTGACTAGAATCTTAATATGAGCCCATGCACTCACCACAACAAGGTGTGAGACACAAACAATCCTAGTTTCATGACAATGAGCCAAGCATCATTGCAACTCTAGCATCCTATAGCATCACAATTCCCTTGGGCATTTTATTAAAAGGAGGTCCATATTGCTGGAGAAGAAGCACTTGATCAATTTCTCAAGAGCCTCCAAAAAAAGAACACCCAACCTACCCATCACTCCAACCTTATGAGCCCTAGGTGTAAACACCTTTTGGGAAGGACTTGAAATTGTACTATCCTTCCAATGGAAGCCTTTGGTGACTCCATATGATGAGGAATCATTGATATAGATGTGGGAGTGAGTATTATGAACCAAGAATTACTTTAGGCTTGAGAAAACCTCCTTTTGAACAAGTTCATTCTAATCTAATCATAACGTCAACATATTTAAAGTTTGCCCACTAGGTGTGCTCAAATATTGGCCAATCACAATTTCAAAAATCAAGTTCTTTGTCAACTTTGTCATCATGGAGGGGGCTGATTATAATCTATTGCTTGGTTGTCCTTGGATGAGAAATAAAAGACTCATTGAAGATCAAGACAATAGTAGTTACAATTGAAATGGATATCTAGAAAGCCACACGAGTAGGCCCGATGCCATTTTTAGTGTGCTACATGGAGACACAAGCTACCTTTTTGTTGAGAAATAACAAATGATGTATGCTCCATGAAGAGATGTCCTGAATCCCATATGCATAGTAAGGAGAGAGGAGAACCTGAAAAGCTATAAAGACATGTACTTGGTTCACTTTTTTATATATGCTATATTTGTACTTTGTACTTCACTGTGAGTCTCTGTCATGTCCTACTCAGGATTGTGTTTAGGAGTCCAAGTTGTCTTTCTTGGAACCTAATTCAACCAAGTAACATTATCTACATTGTCGTGGTTTTAGTCAATACATTCAAACCTCCATAGCTACAACCATGCTCAAGATCCATGATTTCTTTCATGGTATCAGAGCCGTGGTGGGCATGATCTAGCTCTCCTCACTGCTCCTTAAGCTCCTCACAATCTCTAGTCAATCTAGCTTAAGCATTTAATCTCATCACTTAAGTTACACTTCTTCTTCCTGCTATCTGCCATAGCCAAGCTTCACCTACCTACCTTGGAGTTCCTGGATCTCTCTCCACACACCATATTTGTCTGTGATTTCCTTTAGGAAAACACTCCTCTACTTAGGGTGCACCTGCGAGGCATGATAAAGCCCAACATTGTTCATCGCAGCAACATGCATTGGTGAAATTCATCATTGATTGTGGATGTGCGCCTGTTAGTGGTCATACTGTCGAATCATCCAGCACACAAAGCAAAATACTCTGCGATCATAGGGCTTTTTTAGCCTATCATATGAGCTACCTTCTCATCAATTTCTGGTGCAAATGGACCAAGGATTGTGCAGAAATGAGCTGAAAATCAGATAGGTGCAGAACCCTAACAAAGAGCAGCCATAGCTTGACTCGAACTAAGCTTTCTCTCTCACCTCATTTACTCTTCTATTGAAATCTATGTCATTTAGACCTTTATGTTCTCCAACAAGGGCAATTTTCAAGAAGATTTGGAAGAATCAAATCAACAATCAAGCTTATCATAACTAGTATCTATTGATACTCAAATTGTGCTTCTTGGCACAAAGTTTTTTCTTTGGCTTACTCAAGAGTAACTCATCTTCAGCTACTTCAAAGCTTACTCTCAGTTTGTAATGATTTGAAGCTTTTATTGATCCAATTCCTTGTAAGTCTCAATCTCACTGTAAAAGGATAGACACTACCTGAGTGTTCTTGTGGTAAGACCTCCTTCTAAGGTGATTGAACTAGAGTAGATAGCAAAGTTTAATGGTGAAGGCTTTCATGCAACCTAGAAAGAGAAAACCATTTACCATCTCATGAGGAAAGACCTTTGGGATCTCTTTGAGGAAGATGATGTAGATGACAATGCTAAAGAGGAAGATGCTGCAAAAGATTAGCCTAAAACAAAGACATGAAAGAAGATGAACAAAAAAGCTCTAGGTATTATTGCCTGGGGTCTATCCGATGATGTACTACATCATATTTTTTTGGCATCAGGGATGCAAAGAAGGCATGGGAAGAACTTGACAAGATCTTTGGTATACAAGCAAAAAACTTGAAGGTAAAATTACTTATGCAGTTTTATAAGTTGGATGTAAAAGACAGTTCATCTATGACTGTACACATCAATAAGTTCAAGAGCCTTAAAACTTAGCTAGCAACTCTAAAAAATAACATTGATGAAGATGAGGCAATAGCAATGCTACTTGCCAATGTTAATCATGAACCGTATGAGAACCTTGTTTCAACACTAAGTAATGTTCCCAATCTCTCACTCAAAGACATTGAGCACTCACTGCTTGATGGAGAAAGCAAATCTAGAGTAGCTCACCACTCTTGTAGCTCAGTTAGCTACCACCCTAGCCCAAGAAAAGGTGAATGAATCCAAGTGCGAGTCTCAACGATCTCCACCATTTCACCCACTACATGGTCCACAAGGCATTCTTGGATCCAAGGGTATTTCCCCTTCTACCTATGAAGTGGGTGAACCCTCTCATGCTAATGGCGAGCCTCTGTTGAGCTCCCCCATTATCCATGTAGCCAACCCTCTAGTGAGACCCTCACCCACTCATCCTAGAAGCCCTAATGGAAGTTATATGGCTTAGCCCCATCATGGGTACTATGGTATTAATGGCAAGTATGGCAATAATAGGTAGCATGGCAATCATGGGAAACATGGCTATAATGGATAGCATGGGATGAATTTAGAACATGGTATGTATTGACAACAAGGTTTCCATGGGCACAAGGCTCTAATGATCTCCATAACAAGATCCTTCTCACTAAAAGTACAATGGGCAATCCCCATCATCATCAAATTTGGAAGAGTGGACCTCTAAATTAGAGTCCTACTTCAATATTTACGCCCACATGGATTATCACAAAATTATATTTCTTTCTCTCCACTTGGTAGGATCTGTTCACACATGATGGTGGTATATCAATTGAGAGAATCATCAGTTTATTGAATGAGAATACTTTAAAATGCATATGGTTCAAGTATTTGTATCCCACGTGGAAAAAGAATTGTAGGCAAGATGATGGTAGACTAAAGCAAAGATGTAAAAGAGACCAGCTCAAGGTAAAATCTCTTATATACCAGAGGAGCTACTGGACCCAAGGGAAGAGGTCGAGGATTCAACACCGACAATAGAAGTCGGATGACATGTCATTATTGTGGTAAGAATGGCCATATTGCTAGTGAATGTTTCCACAAGAAAAGAGCACAACAGATGTAGATCCATGTTATCATGTGGGGGGGCAAAAACCAGCCAGTGTAGGGACTCATCATTTGAGGGTGTATAATGAGGATTATAAATTATAGGGAAATCATAGCGGCCATGGACACTAGAGTCAAAATCCATTCCCACCCTTCGAGGGTAGGGCATAAAGGTTGGGTCATTCCGCTCAAAGGGTTGAGTGTTGCAAAAGGCCATCCAAGTGTCCAGGTTGGTGTCGCAAACCCTTCTTCTCCATTTGGGTTGACATTTGTAGCCAAGCACTGACCTTGGCACTTCAAAAACCTTATTCTGCCAAAATTTGGCATCTTCAATGGCCCATAATGTTGGGTTCTACTCTCTCTCCTCTAGTCATTTTTGTCCAAACCTACTTCTGATGTCAATCACCTTCTCCACCACCTTCATGGGCAAAACCCTACGCAAGGTGGTGTGGAATTGGAAGTTAAAGTCGAAGGGGCTCCTGGATGCTTCTTGCCTCTCCCAGATTACAAGGTTGGTGTGGAAGCTTGCTGGGGCATCATCCTCGCATGATGGGATAAGTGCCCGGGGTGCCCTCACTCCCTTGGCATTCCATTTTCTCATTGTCTCCTCCACCATTTATTTTTGTCTTTTTCTTAGTGCTGCCTTCCTTTCTGTAGAGGTGTCTGCATGTTGCCGCTCTTCAGGCTGTAGAGAAGGAGGCGGAGGGACAAGCTCTTCTTCATGTGGTCCCATTCCAAAGTTTACATCCACCTCCCTCTCCTAGCTTCGGCTCTTGTTGCTCTTCTTCAATGAACCCAAGTGTGTCCACTTCTTGCAAGGTTAGGCTTGCCAATAGGAGATAGTGGCGTTGCCAGGCTTGGGCCAACTCCACTAGGTTGTGGCGGCATTTGCAGTCCTGGTCTCAGTGCTCTATGAGCCATTCCCAGTTTCCTTTTCATGGCATCTATGTACTCTCCCTTCTCTGCCTAGGTGACGTCCAATAGAGTATCCAAGAAGGCGCATTGCCGCATTTGGAAGCTCACTTGGGTGGCCTCTGCTCTGCTTTCAGCAAGTATTTTTTCTTTTTCTACTTGAGCGAGACGGCGTGCCAAGGCTTTAACTCTTTGTTCATTCCGGTTAGCCCATTTTTTGCTCTCCTTTCCATGTCTTCGAGGCTTCCCCCCTGCCTTTGAGCTAGCATTGTCAGCCTTCATTCTTGATCTTCCATGTTTGTCCTTAGCTTCTACTGCTCTTCTTGTGTTGAGGTAGTCTCCTGGTTTAATCTTTCCACCTCTCTTTCATACTTGCAAGTTCTTTCCTACCTCAACTCCTCTAGTTCTTGTGTGGCTTTAGTGATTTTCTCAATTTCAGCTTGTAGATATTTGTAGATGCCACAATCTCTTCATTGTGCCATCATAGGCATTGTATGGCCTTAGTTTCTTCATTCAATTGCACATGCCATTCCGCTTGTGTCTCTTCCTTAGCTTGTAGCTGCTCCTTTAGCTCGTGAACTTCCCTTTAGGCCATGGATATTTGGCGTGTTTTCTCCAACTAGGATGGAACCATGGCCTCTTTTTTAGCTTTGAGCTTTGCTACCATGATTTTTTTCTCCTCCTTGGCTTTCTCTAATTGAGAGAAAAGCTCCTTAACATACTCGGCATATTCTTTGGGTGGCCTCGTTATTGTGGGGATGGAGGTTGTGGAGCCTGCCACCTTTTGCCTCTTAGGGTCTTGCCTTGACTCGGCGTCTGCCACAGCCGGGGCCTTTTGGTTCGTACGAGGGGGGTTCCTTCTCCTGGTCCTTGGCCCATTTCTTTATTCACAAAGTAATGGACCCAAGCCATTAGGTTGCTACCATCCACCTGGGTTGTAGAGTTGGGTGTGGACATGGTGGTGTTGGTAGCGAGTGTTAGGAGAGTGGGAATGGGGGTGATTGGGTCCTTGCCCTTACCTTCTCTCATTGCAGGTGGTACAAGCTCTAGCAAATGGGTGCTTGAGCTCGGCCCTTCATCTTTGATTGGGCTCATGGGTTTCACTGCTTGGACTGCTACTTAATGTGGCGAGGGCCATGTCTTCCTCCTCCTTTTTTCTCAACTCCTCCTCGTCCTCTTCCTGCTTTCTCCTTCTTTCCTCCTCGGCCTTTTTGGACTCCTTGAAAGCCTTTTGCTTGTCCACCTTTTCTTATTTCCTCCTCTCCTCTTCCTGCTTTTCTAGTGCAATTTTCTTCTTCATCTTCTTAGCCTTTCCCCAACTAGTCTACTCTTCTTATTCCCTATTTTCTTCTTCCACACTCAGTGTCCTTTCGTTGGACTGCGGCTCCTATTCTTGGTGAGGTGGCAACCTGCTTGGTGTTTCATCCACTCCTTCTCCTACTTCTTCCTGCCCTTGCCCCAAGGCTTCCCTGATGATAGCGGTGTGAATCCCATCGAATCCAATGGTTGTAGCCTTTGAAGATGAAGCTTTCCTTTTAGCCTTGGTGGCAGGAGATTCTCCTCTGGCAGGTTGTCCTCCTATTGCCAAAGCCTTTGCTGAGGTTTCAATGGTCTTCCTCACAAAACCATTGAGGTTCACTTCATTTAGCGACTGTGCCCACGATGCTCTCTAGTAGGGGAACATTAATGCGGCTCATGATGGTGTTGTTACTCTAACTAGAAAATAATGCATGCACCATCTTGGCTTGCGTTGGACTTCGGGATCTAGAATATCCGCCAGGCTGATGCCCTTGTTGGTGTGGACCTTTACCTTGTCCATTCGTAGCAAGGAATATACATCTATCTTCGGCTTCCTCTCTACTTTGTTTGCCAAGACTAATGCCTTTTTCACCAGCTTTGGGGTCAATTCAATCTGCACTTGGCGAGTTTCCTCTCCCTCATGCACAATTACAGTGTCGTGATTCTTGTGAAAAGTCCTCAAGAACTTTGCATAGTGGATGTAGTCTACCCCCTGGCCTACTGCTTCCATGTATTTCTACAGATTGCATTGCTCAATGATCAGTCTCATAGCCCGTTCTTCAATGGCCACATCTTCTAGGTTGAAGATATGCCAAAACTTAAACTGGTTGAAGGCTCGTGTTTCCATTGAAAGACTGTAATTTACATGTTCTTCTTTTGAAAAAGGCAATTTGCTAGCCTTTTCTTGGCCTGCCATGATGGGTGCCTGTCACAAAACCATATTCGCCATTAATGTTATTCAGAATAATCTCAAACAAAAGGGAACAATTACATATTTGTTGAACTAAATTGCTCGAGTGTAGAAATTGACTTTTCTTCCAATTAGTCTATTGATTTAAAATTTTATTGACCTTTTCCTCACTCACAAGTTGTTCCATCCTACCAATGTGTGCCTTTCCTTTATTGTTTTCCCTATGTGTTTGGTTTGATTTACCTTACCCTTACCTTTGCCTCCTTCCCCTTGGAATTGAGAAGAATCCTTCCTAGGATTGAAGGCTAGAGTGTGGACGCATTGCGCATGGGTATAGTACTTTACTTCCGCATGAGCCAAGCATAGAAGTTTGGATTATATTCCATGTGAGCATACCGGTCCATGTCAAAAGGTCAGATGCCAAGCTGAGTGATGTAAGTAAGGACATCGAGCAAGAAGTCACCGAAGTCCATGTGATTAGCAATGTGCAGCTCCTCCTCGGTAAGGATGCGATCTAAGTAGGGGTGTCCCTGAATATGTTCTTCCATGGGTCGGTCACAAATGGTCGTTAATACCCTATAAGAGGTTGGAGCAACATAAGTTGGTTGTATTTCGATATTTTAATTGCACGATGTTGCTTGGCATTTGACATGACCTAACATCCCTTGAGGTCCCATTGGAGGCAAAGTGTGTACCATTTTTTCAAGAAAGGGGAGTTGTTGATTGCAAGTTGTTTCAAGTCTTCTATCTCTTGATCGTTGGCACAAGCTGCGCGCTTGTCATGTGAAGTGATGAGGGGTTGTCATTGTGCTTGTTCACGGGAAACCTCAGTGGTGGCAATCAACTACGCAGCTGCATTGAATTCTTTGACAAACACGAATTCTGATTCTTCCCAAGAACAAGAGAGTGTCCATATTTCCATCGCCACAAGTTCGTCCAAGAGTCTCAAGTCGAAGTAGTCATAGCTTTTAGCAAGCGACATGAAAGTTGCGTCCAAGTGTCTAAGGAAAGCAACCAAGTCATCCCTCGTATTTTTAACTGAGTCTACGGCTAGAGTTAGAATTGATCGCCGTGCATAAGAGGGTCTAAGGCCAGTAGTAGGTGGTTGAGGTTTGATAGAACTAGAGAGTTCAATAGCTAATGGGCGTAGCTTGGTTTGCTCCTTAGGTTGTAGCTTGCCTTCATATTCGATGAGTTTGGTTGTGGTTGCAATTATCATGCTGTTAGATGCTTTTGAGGTTTGTCGGGTACCATCAGCTCTAGATTTTGGCATTTTGTTAGTATCAGGTTGGGATTTTGGGCGATAGATTGGTTTAGGCACTACTGAGCTAGGTTTTGGCAGTTCTATGGACTTGGCAACATGATTCTCTTGTGGCCCGAGTGTCTCTAACCCATTGTTTTGTGTGGCCAAGATCAAGGGTGGCGTTTGAATTGGAATTTTGGTTGTTTTGTCTTTAGGTAGCCAAATCCAAGGGTTACCCTCATAGTAGCCTTGCGCTTGCAATAAGGTTTTGGGGACCCATCGTGGCTTGTTGACTGTGCGTCGATGTTTACAGTTTCATCTTGCCCTCCTAGGTTTCGAGTGTGGGCCCTTAGCTCTGTGAAGACGTGGGTCTCTACTTCAAGGTGGTAGTCCTTGACGTTTAGGTACCCATTTGAACTGGGGTTTCTTGGGTTCAGTGTTGGGTGTAGCAGGTTGCCGGCATTGAGGTTTGGCAAGTTGTGATGAGTCACAACTCCCTCAAAATTGATGATGGGGTTCTCTACCAGTGGCTTTGTAGACTTGGAGGGGTTCAGGCCACCCTTGTTGAAAGATGTAATCATTCGGATGTTGCCTATGGCTAGGTGGATATGTTGCGACTCGTAGTCAACAATACAATGAGCTTGCTTCTTAAAGGTTTGTCCTAATAGCAATTTTGGGCCTGCATCTTTAGTGTTGGGCAACACATAGAAGATCATTGGCATGCTTTTAGACTCAATAGAAAGTGCAACCTTGCACTTTCCCAAAAGTGTGTAGGGTTGGCCTCTACAAGGGCTAAGCTTAGCATTAGTGGGCTGCAACTGCGGTTTACCAATTTGGGTCCAATGGTCATGGGTTAAGATGTTAAAATCAACTCCCTCATCGATCAATGCATTAATGGTGCATGTGTGCTTGGCAGTGACCATTATGCTTAGGTAAGTTGGTTCTATAGATTCCTCATCCTCATCGTCCATTTTAGTAATAGTGGCTACTTGTACTTGGACAAGGGATTCCAGCATTGGAGACTCATGCAAGGGGTGTATGGGAGGGAAGTGCTTCTTTATGCGGCTGCCATTGAGGAAGCCTATGTCCTCACCTTCTAGGGTTTCAAGTTCTACGTTGCTATTTTGCTAATGGTTCGAACCCTAAAAGGACCTAGCCCTCGAAACTTCAATTTTTGCTTATGTCCTTTGATTGATTACAGTAGTACCAAGTCGCCCTATTCAAAGTTGCACTGCTTGACATGCTTATCAAACCAATGTTTTCATCTTGCCTTCTCGCCTGTTAGCACATGGGTGGCTAGAAGTCGGTTTTTCGATAAGCATTCAAGCTCAATAAAGTGTTCTGTCCATGCTTCCTTCCCGTCCCATTTCTCTTGAAGGGCTATCTTGAGGCTAGGTACGAAGAACTAGAATTGGCTCCGTAGCATAAGTCAACCTAAAGGGGGTATGTCCTACAACTATCTTGTAAGCCGTGTGGTAGGCCCATAATGCCGCCATCAACTTGTTACCCAATCACTGTGCGAGGCAGAGATGACTTTGGACATGATGTTTACTAAGATTTCATTTGTGGATTCAGCTTGATAGTTTGCCTAAGGGTAATAAGGAAAAGATTTTCAATGGATGATTAGGAAGGATGACATGAGGTGAGCTATCACTTTGTTGATGAAGTGTATGCCTTGGTCACTGACTAGCTCTCTGGGGCAGCCAAACTGTGAGTTCATCTGCTCCCATAGGAACTTGGCAATGGTCCTAGCATCATTTTTTCTTGTAGCTCATGCTTCTGCCAATCTTGTTAAATAGTTAGTGACCACAATGATGTATTTGACTTGTGAATAGTGTGCTGCAAGGCTAATGGGTGCAATGAAGTCAATCCCCCATTTCTCAAAGGGTTGTCGTGCAATAATTGGGGCTAGGTCCATGTGATCTTTACAAATAAGGACTTTAGTTCATTGGCACTTATCACAATGCTTCACAAATCGTGTTGCATCTCAGAAGAGAGTAGGCCACCACAGTTGGGATTGCAACACTTTGCGGGTTGTCATGTCTCCACTGAAATGTCCTCTTGCGACTCTGTTGTTGTGTGCCTCTGTTAGTATGTCATGCATCTCATGCTTACACATGCATTTGCATAGTAACCCGTCTTGCCCCAACCTGTAGAGTTGGCTTGCTATCAACTGATAGGTTTGGATTTTTAGGATGAGCCGCCTACGACAGGCCTTTTCTATCGATCGTTCCGATAGTCTGTGCTCAAGTACTTGAACTATGTCATCTGCCCAATATGGTGTCATGCCGGCTCTAAACAAATCCTTTTCACTAGATAAATGAAATAGATGCATGTCTGGCAGTTCACCCACAATGCCTTATCTAGCAGCTTCTCCCGTGAGGATGTGAGGTAGATGGTCAACCATGTAATGCTGCTTCCCTTTATGCACTGGCACAGAGAAGTCAAACTCCAAAAGTAGAAGTAGCCATTTAGCGATGCAACCTGTAGCGCATGGTTTGTTAACAAGATACGACAAGGCTCGATGGTCAACAAAGAAGGTAAAAGGCATAGCCAAAAGATGATGTCAAAATTTCTTTACAGCAAATACCATGGCCAAGTCCTCTCTCTCAGTTGTTGAGTAATTAATTTTGGTCTCAGTGAGTTGTCTGCTAGCAAAGCTCGTAATCAGTTGGGGGTGGAAGATCGACAATGATCGTGATCTTTGAGAAATCCATGGCAATGCCCTTCTTGGACACCATGTGTCCTAGGATGCATCCATGCTTCACCCAAAACTAGCACTTCAAGGGGTTCAATGAGAGATGGTACAATCAACATCGGAGTCTATCTAAGTGTTCTCGCCAGGTAGAGTGAACACACAAGTCATCCATGAAGACCTCTAACTTCTTCTTCAGCATGTGTTTGAATATTTTACACATCAGTTGTTGAAAGGTAGTTGGCACGTTAGTCATCAACCCAAAAGGCATGACTATGTAGGCAAATATGCCCCATTCAGTGGCAAACATAGTCTTATGCCTATCGTTAGGATGCACTTGCACCTGATTGTATCCAGAGAAGCCATCCAGGAAATTGTAGGCCTCTTGCTAGCTACTCTCTTGAGCATGTTCTCGGTGTATATCAATGGATAGTTATCTCTCTTTGTTGCCGCATTTACCTTCTTGTAATTGACACACTCTCTAATCTTTCCATTCTTTTTTAATATGATGACGATGGGGGAAAACCAACCCATATGTTCAATTTCGTAGATGAATCCTACTCTCATTAGCTTATCAAAATTTCCTTGATGGCGTGAGCATGCTTTGGATTCATGGGATATGGTCGCTGCTTGACCGATATTACGTCAGAGGTGTCATGGGTATGTTGTGAGTCACCACACTCGGGTCTACCCCTTTGAGCTCTTCTAAGGACCAAGCAAAGATGTTTATATACTCTTGCAAGAGAGTAATAAGAGTTGCTTCATCTTGCTCAATCAAGTCATTGGCTATATAGACAAGTCCTGGGGTATCCCCTTCCTTGGCTAAATTGACCTCTTTGACCTTGGAGGGTCCCTCTATTGGTTCACTTTCTTGCCCCTATCATTTGGCTCCTAGCAAGATCACCACCTTATCTCCCTTTTTGAACTTTGTGAATCGCTTTGGTAGGTCTTGCGGTTTTTGCTGGTCCTCTGTTTGCGTTTCTTTAGGCAGTTCCTATCGTTTCTCCCTTAACCGTCAATGTCTTAGTTGGATGGGTAGGTCCCCCTTAGTGCATCTAGTCTTGGGAGGTCAAGGTATCTCAGGATCACTATTTGAGCTAACTTGCGACTCAGAATCAACTCTCTATCTTCCCTAGAAGAGGGGCTCTCTCTTGGTGGATGTAGCTCAGAAGGTGAGTCTGTTCGCAGCAGTGGTGCATCACTGGGTTGGGTTAGACCTGCATGCTCATAGTCAATTGCACCTGTGTGCTCCAACCAAGGTCATTGATCACAGTCCTTGTGTCTGACTCCTTTATCTATTCTAAGGGCACTCTGCTTGTGTGGTCTAGAGTCTATTCATATTTGTTCGATTATACGCCCCCTAGTTTCGTATTCTATAGTATTGATTTCTCTTTCGCTCTCATCACTGAAGAAAAAATAGTCCTTGTATTCGTCATCAGTATCTTTGTCTGATTGCTCATCATTCTCCAAGTTCTGATATATCTCCTCTTGTTGGTCGAGGATTAAAGCCCAATTGTACCTCAAGTTTAAATCATGCACCTTGGACCTTTGCCATTCAAGCTTGTCTAAGAGATCTTGGAGAGGCTTGAGATTCGTTGCTAGATTGCCATCCAACTTGTTTGTCAGATATCCTAGGATCTTCAGGAGCTCTCATCTATTGTTTTGGACTCTGAATGTGAAGGGGTTAGGTCTTCCGAGTCGGCTTCCAGTCATCATGCAGGCTAGTACTAAGGGTATGTCCTTGGGCTTTCCAATTGCCTTGATGGCTTGCTCGTACTCCTCATTATCCAAGAATGGTAGGTCAATGGTAGCAAGAACATGCATCCAGTCTTGCTCGTCCTTCGGGCACGAGATATACTTGGTAAGGGCCCCATAGGATCTCTTAATCTATCCATCACCCTTCAGCATGGTGGAGATGGCATTTAGGTCAACCGATGTAGCTTCCAAGTGTCCATCTCTACTCTTACAGTCTCTGTTCAATTGCCTAATAAGATGAGGCCATTGCCCCAATCTTCTATGACTCTCGCGTTGCACATCCAAGGTCAACCTAGCAGGATGTCATAGTCCACTCCCTTCATGACTATAAAGTCAACAGAGAATTGGATTCCTGCGATCTTTAGTGGCCAATTTTTCAACACTCCGAGTGGTCTCCCTTCATTCCATTAGCCAGTGTGACATTGAAATTAAAAATATTGACCGGTGGGTTACCCCAAGTTTGGAGTACAGCATGGCTTAGCACACTCACTCGTACCCCTGTGTCTACGATCCCCTTTCTTGTGACATCCCCAAGAGCTAAGACTGGCAGAACTGCATGCATTTTTGTGCCTTTCTAAAAAGCAATCTATGTGCAAGGATTTAGGCATGGAGTGCAGCGTCAAACTCGGTATTTACTTTTCTGCATCGTGCTTAGGCAAGTTTGTAGTAACTGGCTCATCTGATTCCTCGGCCCACTGTTTTAGCTCCTACCATAGCATTGGATGCTGCCTAAATAGATCGCCTAAGCTTAGGGACACATGGGTGGTCACCAGTGCATTAAGGAGGTTTTAGCTACTTAAATTTGCGGTTCTTGGCCACTGCCTCTGACTGGTTTGCTAGCCCGGAGCATTTAGACATTGTCTAGGTGGCCCTGCATGTGGTGCCATTGCCTCCCTTGATTTTGGTCATGGGAGAGAGACTGGCATGCTTATGATTGAGAGATCATCGATCTTGTCTTCTAGTATGGGCTCAGTGTCTTTTAGGTGCTCTTGGGCCTCCTTCACCCACTCTTTCACCTTGTCGATGGCATTCCCCGACCTTAGCCCTTTCTTTTTCAGCCATTCGTAGAACTGACGTTTCTTCCTCTACATCAATGACTTTCCTTCCAACAGGTAGTGGTGTGGCACTTTCGGTTTTGAGGGTGACCTTAGTGTTTGGCCTTTTCTTCCTCCATCTCCGACTCTTCTTTCCCATTGAGGTTGCATCAAGGTTGCTAGGTCTTGGCAATGATATGCTAGCCTGCTTCATCTGTGTGTGGTTCATGACATGCAATGGGATAGGCGTGGCCTCCCCATCGAGCATCTCAACACCAAACAACCCCAATGGAACTGATGGCTCATTTGCCGAACTAGAGGATGGCCTTCGTCTAGGGCAATTGACAAAGAGATGAGTGATTCCACACTCAGCGCATCTCAGGTCAGCCTTATCTCTATTTCCTTGCTCTCTCTCGGGGCAACGCAAAGAAATGTGTCATGGGTGACTACAAGTCCAGCATGATTGGCTCTTGGGTCTATGCTCCTAGGCCCCTGCCTCTCCCTCTACCTAACACCATCACCGGCACTAGCTGATAGTCCATAAGAACTATGTTGCCTTCCTCATTGTACGATACGTAAGGGTTTACATAAGGCTTGTCGACGCTAGGCTTGTCCACATAGTGGATTGGAGTATCACTTGGTGGTTGGGTCACGTAGGGTCCAGGTGGTCTAGGGATACCTGTAGGATTTAACTCCATATTATGGATGGATGGCTTAGTATCATTAGGTGTCGGGAGAGCCAATGGGGCTCCCCTTCCAAAGAAGTTCGGTGGCCTATTCGCAAGGTAGGGTTGATTGTAAGGCTGTGGGTATGGGAGTCTTCGAGGTAGTCGACAATGCATGGCGTCATGACCGAACCTACCACAATTAGCGCAAGGTCGTGACCTAGGGTCCTAATACTCAACTGGCAAGTGGTTTCCACCACAATGAACGCATTGGACGTGTGGGCGCATTGGCCATCTCATCATCTCTTGCAGTTTGGCTATGTCCATTCTAATCTCTACTAGCTCTTGTCCCGAATCGACGCCCTTCCCTTTGTCCTGTGCGCTTGGGTCTGCTCTCTCACTCGGCATTGAGGACCTCTCGGAACTCTTGGCACTGGACTCTTCTCGATTTGAGCCTTTGGATCTTCTTTCCTTGAGTTGGTCTTCCACTCTAATAGCTTCTTCAAAGACCCTTGCCACAGTGCGTCTCGCTACTGCAAGCTCAAGTTGCTGGCCAAGGCTTTGTAGAGCTCTTCACTTCGTATTCCGTTGATGAATACCGTGGATACCACTCTTTCAATTGGTCTCTCACCCATAGGGATTCTCTTGAAGAGGCTCCTCACATGGGTCATATAATCTCAAATATCCTCTTTCTCTCTTTGCTTGATGTTCATGAGTCGCACTAGCAGGTTATTAGAGTACCTAGCTAGGCTCAGAAAATATCTTAATGAAGAGATTTTTCAAGCCATTGAAATTGGCACGCTCTGTAGCGTCCAAACTCAAATACCAGGTTTGGTCCTTGTTGCCTAAGCATAGACTGAAAGGTTGGGAGCATTGAGTAGGATCAGTGAAGCCATTGGCCTCGCAAACTTGCTCGAACTGCTCCACAAAGCTATATGGGTCGTCGTTTGCTTGGTATTTGTCTAGTTGCTTTGCCACCATAGGAATTTTTTATTGGATCTTAGAGACTTGGTTGACTCCTAACCCTGCTAGTAGCAATGTTGCTAATGTTGCAGCACTTTGCTCTTTTTTCGTATTATCTAGCAACCACTTTGAAGCTCGCTCAGTGTGAGGTCTCCTTCTAGCACTCTCTCACTCTCTGACTGATTTCTACCTGTTAGGGCTAGCACTCTCTGGATCTCTCACATTTCCATACTCTAGCGCAAGCTCCTAGTTTGCTAATCCTGGTTGTACACAGCTAGGCCTTGCAGAGCCCTACGTGCCAGCTTCCTCTCCTCCTCAAGATTTGTCATGATGTCCTTTATAGGTCTACCACGATATTCTAGCCAGGTTTGAGCATTGTATTTGTTCACTAACTACTGGACAGCCTCAGGAAAATCTCCTAGGTCAAGTTCTTTGTTGCTCCTATGTCTTGAGCTACCCTCTTTCATGTCTGAGATTTCCTGCTCTACCAAGTTGTCAATTAGGTTGATGAGGCCGGGTAGATCCACTTCCACCATAGTGTCTGTCCCTGTTGTGTTCAACTTTTTAGCTATGTTCTTCGCTTGATCCTACTTTTGGCGATTCGATCACCCTTTTGTGTCTTGGGATATTCTCTTACTGGTGAGTTCCTTCAAGGTTTTATGTCTGAGTGAGTTCCTTGTTAATTACAACTAGTCCTCAACTTACCCTTACTCTGTGCGTGTGTGTGCCGGCGTATTCTTTTCAGTGCACTGTGCGCAACAGTTCTCTTTGCTCTCTTTAAGTGTATTTTGGGTGCTGAAAATCAAAGTGAGTGAGAAAACAAAGTGTCTACGCAGCTCTAGCCCTCTTGTCTATGGGGCTTGAAAGGGTTGTGTTCAGTTTCTAGCTGTCCTTGCCACCTTTTAGGGTACTTCGCCGTGCTATTCTATTTAGCTCGTTTAGGGTCAAGTTGGGGTCTTACAACCATCCCACAACACCAAATACATCAAGCTTGTGGAAAACGCTATTGTACGATTCCAGACTGTTCGGCCACAATTTCTAGGTCTGTAACTACCTACGAGGCATTCGATGGGTTCTGCTTCTCATTGGCTGGGTTTTGTCAAATTTCTAGATTTTCTTTCTTAGATTGTGTCCAATTTTGAAAATTGGATATTGGATTACCAGTGTCTGATTTTGGGAATCGAATACACCTTTTCCGATTGTCACAATCGGACAAGCTGTGTCCAATCAGATAGCGTGGGTTGGTTCGATTGGGATATGTCCAATTCTCAAAATCGGACAGGGGTGCTTGGTTCAATTAAAATGTGTGTTCGATTGAACAAGTCACTGGACCTGATTTTGTGGTCCGATTGTCGCGATCGAATAGGTGAGCATTCGATTGGACAGAAGTGGTGTGTTTGATTTCTTCTCGTCTGACTCTCGAAATTGGATAGAAGTGGTATGTCCGATTCTACGCATCTGAATCTTGGAATTCGACAAGGTCTTCTATCCGAGCATCTGATTCTGCGGAATCGAGCATTCGATTCTTGAAATCGGATGCTAGGAAGAGCATCCAATTCCGCCAATCAAAACGCATGTTGGTCATGATTTGCTGAAAATCTCCACTCTAGTGCCGCCACCACCTATAAGAACTTCCAGAAATCAAGCAAGGATGTAGGCCAATGGCATCCTATATCTGAATCTTGTAGAAAGCTCATACATGCTCCGATTGATCTGATGTGGACTTGTGACCTGCAAGCTCTCTCTCTCTCTCTGTCAAAGCTAGTACTGCAAATGAGGCTTTCCCTGGTCACCTAGGACCTTAAACCCTTGCTAAGTACCACCTTAGCCTTCCAGATCACTCTCCTTGCAACCCTGACACATCTGAGGACTTTTTTTCCATTTTTTCCCTGTTAGTGCCTTGTTCGGTCCTGTTTTACAATAGCGAATCCTAAGCTTTCCACTCCGATTTCTCCCTCCTACCCTACTCTAAATGCAAAAAAATCAAAAGCAAAGTATTGAAATGATTTCTCCTACTCAAATAATAATCAAAAACCAAAAATACTTACTTGTAGCATGGATTAAAAACCCAAAACTTCCTATCTATCTCAAGATCGTGTTTGGGGATGAAACCCTTACTTCGATGCTCGATTTGAAGCACATAAGTGCTCTAGCTTGAATCCATTGGTCGCGGCAATAGAATCAAAATGTAGAGGTGAGCTCTCACTCAATCGCTAAGATCCACGGACCGCTTATTGATCAAGCGGTTCAAGTGAGAACCAATGGCTACCTCTCACATAGCCGATGCACTATCCCTCCCTATGTGTGCAATGAGCTTACCTTAATGCCCAATTGAGTTACCTCCTCTCTCAAACACACCAATAGCTCCATGATTCATGATGCAAGCTCAAGCATCCTCAAGCCTCTTCCTCCAGGCTCCATCCTCCATAGCCATGCATGAGATGAGAGAAGAGAAGAGAAGAATAAGAGAGGAGATGGTGGAGGGCTTCATCTCCAAGATCCCTCACCCTCATACACTCATTCCCTTACTCACTCTCACTCCCTCCCTCAAGCACTCACAAGCAAGCAAGAGAGGAGATGAAGAGAAGAAGAAGAGTCCACTTTGCCACACACCAAATAATGAGCTCTCATTCACTTTTTGAACTTTATACACATGCCCTAAAATCCCATGGGCATCCATCTCCTTTTTACATGGCCGGCCTTGGCCCTTTTTTTCCATTATCCTCCTATCTTCCTAGCCTCCTTCCTAACGCCCATCTACCTTTACAATTTGCACGGGTGAGAGGCCAATGCTCTCAAAATAAATCATGATGCAGTTTGCACTCTTTTACAAAAGTATTAACTTGAGCTTTTTCTTGTGCACCTTTCTCCATGATTTAGGATTTTTCTGTGCTTCTTATGTTTCCATATTTTTCTTGGCACGCCCTCGTCTTCCAGTTCACTATTGTCTTAGCCTTATCTTCTGCTTTAGATTTTCCAGATTTTCCACCTTGTTTGTCTGAGGGTCAACACAAGCATAATGCAAATACAACCAAATGAGAATGATGGATGGAATGAGTGCCTTTTATATGCTTACAGTAGGTGGTATTGGTAGGTGGAAAAAGGTGGAAAGGGACCATGGTATTCACCAACTGTGGTTTTAATAAACCATGCATACATGACCTAGTCTAAGGCTTTATTTGCAATGTGATCTTTTGTCTTGCTGTTCATTACAAAGAGGTTATAGTGGGTTTGATTGCACATTTCTCAATACCCCTCCTCAATCTCTTGGGGTGCTTACTTCTCCTTTGCTCTTGATCTTCTTTTCCTCTTCCAAGGGAGAGGCTTTGATATCCATAAGCTTCAACTTTGTATGTTGATTAATGTGGTTGACACATTATCATACTTAGGTGGAAGACTTTTGAGAAGTACTCCAATGCAAATGTCTTCATCCATCTTCAAGTTGATTCCTACAAGTTGTGTCAATAAGCTTTCCATATAATTCAAATGATTGCAAGTGAGGTACTACTTTTCATGTCAAGTCTAAAAAATTCAATTAGCAAGCCATATTTGAAGGATTTTGAGTGAACTCCAAACAAGGTTTCCAATCGATCCCATGTTGCTTGAGAGGTTTCACAATCATCAACATGATGAATGTAGATGGCACAAGTTCAAGCTTGATAATAGCTTGAGCCTTATCATCATTTTTATCCCATATTACTGAGAGTGCAACTTCCCTTGGTTTCTTCTCTTGACCACTTGTGATTGACCACAAGCCTAATTCTCGGTATATAAAAGGTCTTGAGATGAAATTGTTAAAGGAATACTTTTCGTAATAAAACTAACTAAGTTTTTTTTTTTGGAATTATCGCAGGAAAAGGACCCTCGAAACTCCATTGAGAAATGACCATCACGGAAGTTGTTCTCAAAAGTAGAAATCTTGTTTAGATTCAGCCCGAACTAGATCCCAAGGGGAGGGTAATGCGAGAAGATTATTGGAGGATATTGCCACTTACGCTGAGTTTTGCATTGATATTATTATTTTAGGAAAGAAAAGATTTATTTAAAGTTTACATATAATGCATTCGAAATAAGATATTTGTGATTGTAAGTTAGGTACTAATCTTTCCAAAAATCATGAGGCTAAAAGATGGATAATGGGATACAAATCGCTGATTGAGACAATATTCTGATGAGCACAGAATGCCGACTGAGGTAGTGTTCTTTGTTGGCACTAGACCTCCCCAAGGTCAGCGTGAATAAAACATACTCCAACATTTTTTTTTCGCGTTAGTGATGAGTATAGACCATACATGACATGAAATGTCTTATCGTAGGAAACTCTAGTTGGCAAGAGGAGGTGAGGATACCATGGGGCTCTAGTCATAAACTCAGACTCTTACAAATTGCCAACTACCCTTCAAATTCTAGATAGTATCTTGTAAGTTCCAATAGTAGTCTAGGAACTGAACTTGGAGAGAATAATACCTTTGGGGTGACATCATATCAAGCTAGAACAGAAAACATTGCAAAAAGCTATTTTTCTTAAAGGAACTATTGAGAAGGAATTGCCTTACTCTGTCTTAGTGTTGTGAAATAAAGGCATGTAACGAATTTGTATCAGGAGATAATCAAGGAAGCTATTTTTATATATTGAATCTAAGGTGGTAGGTAATTAGGTAATTAAAAATACTCTTTCGAGGAAAGCGAGAGGATGGATCCCTGATGGATCCAAACCTATAGTTGGGTGGACTCGGTAAGCTGAGAGCTTTCCTAAAAAGGAAAAAAGTATATTTTAAATAGGTAAATGCATGACAATTAGAGATTAGGAAGCCTCACTTGCATCATTTTAGGGGCTGGAATGGGAATTTGCACCGTGGTCAGAAGGGATCGAAGTGCTACACTCCCCTTCATCTCCCATTGTCTTTGAACCAAGCGCAATGCAAGTCCGTTTCACTCGAGAAATTCTATAAGAAGTGGAAACTCAAACTGTGACACTAATGAACGGTTAGTAGTTGATTTGACTCATAATAGGAACCAAAAACTCAGGTCGATCCTCGTGGGGATAGCTCAAACTTCCACTCTGGGGTAGACTCGAGTGAGCCTAGATAGCTTCAAGGTATTTCATCGAAATCTCAGATGGAATTTTCTAGTACATCTCTTGATGAGTTACTTTGAACGTACCGACGAGAAAGCAACTCGGGGAGGCATGTTACAGTTGGTATTAGAGCGCATGTTGATATGGGATACAACGCAAGAAAATAAAACTAGTTATAACTACAACATAAGATATCTTTCCCTTAAGTTGTGAAAATCTTCTCTTATTAATATATCTTCTTGATTTTTGGCAGAGGGACAAACCTTGGGAACGATTCTTTATTTTCCAAGTTATGTTTATGTCAGCAATGCACTCCTCTAGTTGGAGAAACCAGATGATGCGAATATTAGATTGGATATATAACCCTTCACCCTTGTATTACAAAAGAAGATGGATATTAAGAGGAGGGTATTGTTACATTGACACAAACCGTCTTGACCGAGTCATGGTTGTAGGACGCTTGAGTTGCTGCAACTACAAGGAAGATGGATTATTTGATCTTCTCCTAAAAGATAGATTTTTGGATATCCATTCTCGTAATCCTAATTACTATGTAATGGATGTATCATAATTCCATGCCTAAGTTGTAGTAGGGAATCCTCTTCCAAGAATAATATGAGTTTTTGAGCTACTTGAATAATGTATTCACTTCCTATTGACGTAAAGAATTATTTTTGTCTACTCGTTGAAATCAAAACTGGTTGTCTCCTTAGTAATTGAGAATAGTGGAAATATATTATTCGTTTTTAAAACCCTAGTAGAAATAGAGGTAACTAATAGAGGTGACAAAGACAAAAGAAATTCCTTGCATTTCAAGACATGTATATAACCACCAAGCATTCAAACGATGAAATAATTTTTGATTATTTTATAATGAATATATGGTTCTTATCTCTCTTATCCAAAATGGCACTAACCGCCCCGACTATACCAAAGATCAACTGAATCCAATGGATGGAGAACTCAAACGCTCGTTGAACTATCCTTTTTTGACAACCCTAGATAGGACCCCATTCTTCACGAAATCATCACGTAAGTAGAAAACCAACTAAGTTTGTCTTGATCGATGGAATTGCTATTTTAGGATGTAATCCTCATCATAAGGATATCTAGACCTTCCCATAGAAATACCAAAATATGGATATACATTCCATAACTCTAGCAGATGGGGTGAGCTAAGTTACCAGAGATTCATGGGTAAGTCGAAATAATTTCTAACTAAGATTAAAACTCTCTTTTAAAGTGTAAACCTTGATCATTATCAGAAAGATTGAGTAGTACATAATTTTCTTCCTAAATTAATGAGGTAGATTAAACAAGTTAACATCTTTTTGAATATTATTGGAGAGAAAATTGATCATGGAAATTATGTAAATCCCTAGGGCATCACCTCGAACCTCAAGATTACAGAAGCTCAAGAAAAGAAATTTCTTCTCAAGTAGTACAAGCCACCAGAGTTTGATGGTGGCAAGGGGAGGGATATTCCAATTGAAATAGAAACATGGATAGAATCTATGGAAGACTATTTCATTGCCGTAGGGACTACATCGTCAAATCAAGTAATGATTGCAAATCTAAAACTCATAGGAGATGCCCGTCTTTGGTGGACAAAATGATGCAAGGACAAAAGAACGTTTAAGAATGCTATCACTCGGGACAAGATTAAGGATACTGTGCATGAGAGATACCTTTCACCCACATATCAAGCCCAGAAGATGAATGAATTCTTCAACTTAAGGCAGTTAAACCTAAGCCTAGAAGATTACTACTCCAAATTTGTAACACTCCTAAAATATGCACCTATGATGGATATTTCACAACAAGTATCCAAATTTTGCAATGGTCTAAATCCACCCCTAAATACGCACCTTGAGTCAATGAGACCATCAGATTTACAGGATGCATTGATTTGAGCAGTCCCTATAGTTTAGGAGATAGAACAAAGGCCAAGAAAGGCAAATATTTGGAACAGAAACCATTAGAATAAGGGCAACTTCCAAGGATATGCAAAAAGAGCCCAAGGGTAGTATCAACCAAATATGACAAAGAGAGCCAAGTCAAATGCAGTGGGGAACTTTATACCCACAGGAAAGAGCAATGAGGCTCCAAGGTGCAAGAGGCAGTGCTTAAAGCTTGGCCCCCAAACAACCACCAAGGTCAGTTTCACGGGCAAAACCAAGATGCTAGGGGCAAAGTAGCTGGAATAAACTCGAAAGAGGTCAGTAATGATAATGATCCTACAATAGAATATGATATGGAAAGAGCGAAAGTACACGCCACTCTCAGTAAGAAGGGTCAAAATCGCCAATTCTTAATAATTCAGGCACCATCAAATCATCGAGGTAAACCCTTGTGAATTTTAATCGACTGTGGAAGTACCCACTCTTTTGTATCACCAAAATATGCAAAAAGGCTAGGCATAAACACTACTCTTGCACCTAGTTTACTTGTGGAGTTAGTAAACGACAAAGAAGTTCTATCACAATACAACAAACTAGCAATGTAAAATTTAGCTTGGGTGGCAATTCTTCCAAAATGAGCTTCTAGATTATGAACCTCGGGGCTTATGAATGCCTACTAAACATGGATTGGTTAATTCCAAATAATGCCCATATCCATTGTAGAAAGGGTCAAATTACATTTCAAAACTCAAAGGGAGAACAAGTAACCACTCAGGGAGAAGCAAGGAACCCTAAGATTCAACTGGCTAAAGCTTCCCGAATAGTAAAAGGACTGAAGAGAGGATTACTCATCTATCTAATTAAACTCAATAAGGCCGAGCAAGATAGTGAAGCCAAGGACCAACCATCTTGGCTAAGAGACTATGCAGATGTTTTTCCAGAAGACCTAACAGAGCTTTCACCAATAAGAGAAGCAGACCACGAAATCCAACTCATTTTAGGCGCTGCCCTCGTTGCTAAAAGCGGCCCTACCTGGATGTCAATTCCTAAAGCCATTGAGCTAAAAGAACAACTCAAGCAGCTATTAGACCAAGGATATATCCGATCAAGTAATTCACCTTGGGGAGCCCCAGTACTATTTCAGAAAAAGAAAGATGGAACCCTCCAAAACAAATATCCAATCCCTAAGATAGACAAATTGCTTGACTCACTCTAGGGAGCAAAGGTATTTTCAAAGATCAATCTAAGATTAAGCTATTATCAAATAAGAATCAAGGAGGAAGGTATCCCTAAAACTTCTTTTAACACAATGTACAATCATTATGAGTTTATTGTGATGTCATTTGGATTAACAAATGCTCTTGCCACCTTCAACAGGTTGATGCAAGACATTTTCCAACCCTACCTTGATGATTTTGTCCTCGTCTTCTTTATGATATCTTAACATATTCCGAGAATGAAGAAGACCATGGACATAGCTACGAGTAGTTCTTGACACAATGAGAGCCCACAAGCTGTATGCTAAAAAGAAGAAATGTGCCTTCTTCAAAAAGCAGATTGTGTTAAAATATTGAGAATGCATGCTCAGGAGGATCACTTATGAGCAAATAGACAATCATAATGAGACATAAACATTAACAAAGAAGAACAACTGATATTATCCAAGCATAATGCAAGTACAACTGATGAGTATGGCTGATGGAATGAGTGTGGGATGAGTGCCTTTTATAGGCTTACAGTAGGTGGTATTGGTAGGTGGAGAAAGGTGGAAAGTGACCATGGTATTCACCAACTATGGTTTTAATAAACCATGCATACATGACCTAGTCTAAGGCTTGATTTGCAATGTGTTTCTTTGCCTTTTTTGTTCCTTATACAGAGGCTATGGTGGATGTGATTGCACATTTGTAAACACCTCTCCTTAATCACAACCAAGAAAGACACTGAGTATATAGAAGCTATCATGAGTAGAACCTTGCTAAGTATAGACATGGAAGAACCAACCATACAAAGCTAGAGGCTATCATAAGGCCTCACTAAGTGTGTAGAGGCTACAATGTGCAAAGGTTACATGACGAGTATAGGAGCTTATGGTGGGAACATTAGGCAAGTCCACATTTTAAACTTAAAAAAGTCTATCAGAAAATGAGCTACAAAAGAGGGATTGGTGAGTCCTATCCTTTTGTTCTTGGGGTTCTTCTTCTTCTTCTTCATTTTTGTCTTCTTCTTTGGCTGTAGCAAGATATGCTCTTTGAGACATTTTCTTAGCATAGACAAATTTCTCAATATGCCCACTTTTCTTACAAAAGTCATAGACTATGCTTTTCTTCCCTTTCACATAGAGGAGTCTCCTCTTGGGATGCTTGTTTCTCCCTTGCTCTTGATCTTCTTTTCCTCTTCCAGGATAGAGGCTTTGATATCCACAAGATTTGGCTTTGGCATGTTGATTAATGTGGTAGATACATCATCAAACTTGGGTGGAAGACTCTTGAGAATCTCTCCAATGCAAATGTCTTCATCCATCTTCAAGTTGATTCTTGAAGTTATGTCAACAAGCTTTCCATATGATTCAAATGAGTTGCAAGTGAGGTACTACTTTTCATGTCAAGCCTGAAAAATTCAATCAGTAAGCCATATTTGGAGGATTTTTAATGAGCTCCAAACATGGTTTCTAATTGATCTCATGTCGCGTGAGAGGTTTCACAATCATCAACATAATGAATGTAGCTGTCATCAAGTTCAAGCTTGATAATAGCTTGAGCCTTATCATCATTTTTATCCCATATTACTGAAAGTGCAGCTTCCCTTGGTTTCTTCTCTTGACCACTTGTGATTGACCATAAGCCTTTCTTCATCAGGATCAGTTTGATCCTAGTTTGCCATGTATGGAATCCGACACCATTGAATTGAGCTATCGGTGAGTCCTTGCCCATGTTGAGGTTGCAAGATTAGTAGCAAATCAACTCCAAAAATTTCAAATTTCAGTTGAGCACAAGTGCCAAGAAGCACTAGGTGATTAGTATTAAGAGATACTAGGTGATTAGGTGACTAATATGCCCTTTGAACTTGGGATCTTCAAGGTCTTGCAAGTCTGAGTCTTCCCCTCCTTGATTTGATGCTGGAATTGCAAAAAAAAAAAACTGAGAATAGTCTAGCAGAAGAGTTGAATTTGAGTGTGTCAAAGGACACAAGAGGATTAGTGTTAATCAACACTAGTATCAAGAGATACTATGTAGTTGAAGCACTTTATGTTGAATCTTCTTCTTGCCAATTTGAAGTGGTAGCATAGCTGAAAACTCAGTGTTGTAGTAGATCAGAGAGTCATGACATTACTGAGCCAAAGGAAGTAGGAAAATGAAGTAAAAATTGAGCTTTGAGATTAATGGCTATGGCTGCCCTCTTTAGGGGTTTTGATAGGCGACTGGTTTTGTTTTTAAATTGCAGCACGTAGACATAACCATTTCATAAACCCTCTAAGCTAGAGATAGCTTAGTTGTATAGCTTCAATTGCCATATGGTAATGGACGGCATCATTGCATGTGTAGGTAGAATAGACGGTACGAATCACAAATGGTGCGAACTGACCTGTGAGCTGTTACAGGCGCAATGCTGGAGTATAGAGCTATTAATGTTGGACTTTGAAGTGATAAGCGAGGAGCATCTAGAGCAAGGGAAGAGTTCCCCAAAAGAAAGTACGAACTAAAATGGCCCGGTTTCAAACCCTCCCACTGAGGGTGGGTGGCTATGGAGGTAGGTGAGAGATTCATTTGAAAGTGGAGGGAGCTAGCAATTCAAACTGGAATGACCCAATTAGTGGCCTAATGACTCATTAACTTGAGACCTGCTCTGATACCATGTTAAAATATTGAGGATGCATGCTAAGGAGGATCACTGATGAGCAAATAGACAATCATAATGAGACATAAACATTGACAAAGAAGAACAATTGATATTATCCAAGCATAATGCAAGTACAACTAATGAGTATGACTGATGGATTGAGTGTGGGGATGAGTGCCTTTTATAGGCTTACAATAGGTGGTACTAGTAGTAGGTGGAGAAAGGTGGAAAGTGACCATGGTATTCACCAATTGTGGTTTTAATAAACCATGCATACATGACCTAGTGTAAGGCTTTATTTGCAATGTGTTTCTTTGCCTTGTTTGTTCCTTACACAGAGGCTATGGTGGATGTGATTGCACATTTCTTAATAGATTGAATATCTAGGATTCATAGTATTAGCAAATGGCATTTCAGTGGATTCTGCCAAGGTCCAAGATGTACAAGATTGGCCACCCCCAACAATGGTCAAGAAAGTGTGAAGCTTTCTAGAGCTAACATGTTGGTATAGAGTCTTCATTAAAGACTATGCCTCGATTGTTTGTCGTGCCTCTCACCGACCTTCTCAAAAAGCAGGTCTTCATTATATGGGCATCCATTGAACAATCTAGCTTTGAGAAGCTTAAGTAGAGTTTGATAACCGCCCCTATTTTAAGGCTACCTAACCTAAGCAAAGAATTCAAAGTCATAATTGATGCAAGCTCTCTTGCTTTGGGTTGTGTGCTTATGCAAGAAGGACATCCAGTACCCAATGCTTCAAGAAAATCAAAGATCCACAAAAGAAACTATGCCACACATGATCTAGAATTACTTGGTGTAATTAATGCCTTTAAACTATGGAGACATTACTTGCTTGGTAATAGGTTTTCTTTAGTTGCTAATCATAAAAGCCTAAAGTGGATTTTTACTCAACTAGACCTCAATATATGAGACAATGCCGATGGATTGAGACATTGCAGGAATTTGACTTTGAAATCAAATATAGACTAGGCAAGGAGAATGCGATTGCAGATGCCCTAAGCCATAAATCATTTCTTAATACTCTAATCGTAGAGGAACCCTCTAGGGTAGGAACTCTTGCTACAATGATTTGAATGCCCAGTAACCCTCTTATAGAAATGGTTAAAGAAGAAGCAGTGAAAGATCCAAGTTATCAAAGAATGTTAAGAGAGATTTCCATTAAGGATTAAAGTCCAAAATTCAAGATTCAGTATCAAGATTTTTCCATAAACGAGAAGCTTGCCTATTTTAAGACGAGACTATGTATTCTTGCAAGCTAGGAACTCAAGAAGAAAATACTATGGGAAGCTCACGATTCTCCATTTTTGGGTCATCCTGGATATGCTTAGATTCTTAATACAGTCAGAAGAAGCTTCTATTGGGAAAAACTCAAGGGTGATGTACTCTAGTATGTCACTAAATGCCTAAACTGCCAACGAATTAAGGCCAAACGTGTCAAGTTGCCAGGAAAACTCCAGCCACTTGACATCCCTAAAATGAAATGGGAGTATATTAGCATGGACTTCATAGTTGGATTACCCCTGGTATAAGGAGGATATAACTCCATAATGGTAGTCATTGATATACTAACCAAAGTTACACACCTTATTCCTGTAAAACCCAATTACGAGGCTTTTGATATCACTAGGCTTTTCATAAAGGAATTTTGTAGATTACATGGATTACCCCAAAGAATCATCAGCAACCATGATTATCTCTTCACAATACTAGTCAAAATTTATTGACAATGGTGGCAATAGACCTTAATTTCCCATGTGAAGGATTTGTCTTGCCACTCAGCAACCTGATACCCTTTGCTCCACGAGATCACTTGACCTTGGTGGTAAAGTTGCTCAAGGTATGGATGCTCCAAATAAGGAATGGTGTGTCCCATCCACTCGTTGTGGTACCTATTGCATGTTAAAGCTAAATCCTGAAGGACTTGCACAGGCAACAAGCTCAACATTAGCCCTTACACATAGTAAGGTTTCAGCTTATTAAAGTTAACTTTAGTCTTAAATTCTACCCCCTGCAAATCTACTAAAAGGGCTGTAGAGCCATTCTTTCCTAAACGTACAATCTTGTATGGTCCATCCCATTTGGGTTCTAACTTTCTTGGAAAGAGTTCCCTTCGAGCGTCATAATACAGCACTAGCTGACCTTTTGCAAATTTATACTTCTTAGCCCAAAGATCATGCAAGACTTTCATTCTCCTCTTTCCTACTTCTTAATGTAATAAAGTCTACAAAATTGAATCTCATCAAGATGTGCTAGGGAAATATACCATTCCAGTAATGGTTCTTCCTCTCCTAATGAATGATTGAGGGCAAAACACATAGTGGGGAGCTCTATTTCTAATAGCAAAACACACTCCTTCCCATACACTAGCTTGAATGGGGTGTGACCTGTGGCTCTCTTGAAGGTCGTATTGTAAGCCCACACTACCACATATAATTTCTTATCCCAATCATGCTTGCTTTTTAATATGATTTTAGATAAGATTCCTACCAATTGTTTATTCTACTCTCAACCTAACCATTTGCTTGAGGATTATACGGGGTAGTCTTGTTGTGCATAATCTTCAAAGCTTTAGTCAGTGCCACTATAACCTGGTTCAAGAAGTGTCCCTCAATCAGACACAATCTCCTTCGGAGGCAATATCCAGCATGGAGAGCTTTTTAGGCAATAAGCCGACCAACAAAATTTCCCCCACATGCTAAATCATGGCACTCCTCAAGAATAAATGGTACCTCATCGAGCACTACACAACGATGATAGACATCATCTACTCCTCTCCGATACAAGACACCTGATATGATAAAAAAGCATAATGCTTGTTTCTTGTTTTTTCTCTTTTCATACTTCGATAACACAACCCCAAATCCTCCTGTAGATAAATAATGTGTTATCGCCGCATACCAGGAAGGGATGGAAGCTGTATCAATTCTAAACAAACCCTCACTATCACTTCCCTAAGCCAACATTTCCTTTGGCTCCCCGAAATCCACAAGGCATTCTACAATACCCTACAGCTTCGGTGGCTTGCTCCTAATCTCATAATCAGACTCTTGCAAAGTGATTAACCGCTTCGCTAAACGATCAGGTGGCTGCAACTTATTTATCAACAATGTGAGTCCTTTTGCCTTCGTAAAGAATACTACCTTCTCATAGAGAATATAAACCCTGAATATAAAGACCATCCCAAGGCACAATTTCTCCAGTATGTGTAGTTAACTTCAGATATCCCCAATTTCCTACTAGCAAAGGCAATTGGATGATACCATTTCTCCTCCCATATTTGGGCTAAACAACTGATACTATGCATTGTGGCTGTTGAAAATATGTAAAAAACTTCACCTTTTCTGGGTGCTTTTAAGATAGGAGCTTTTGCTAATTCCTGCTTCACATCCTCAAAGGATACTTGACAGGCTTCATTCCACTCAAACAGACAGTTAAAAGATAGAAGATTTGTCATGGCAATGCTCTTTCTGCTAGTGCCTTGATAAATCTTTGATAATATCCCACTGATGAGAGAAAGTTGCGCACCTCTTGTGGAATACACAATGGGCTCATAGAGACTATGACCTTTATCTTTTTGGGGTCATTTATTGCAATACCAACTGAACTAACCACATGGCCGAGTAGCAACCTATATGGCACTCCAAATACGCACTTCCTAGGGTTAAGAGCAATGCAGAATTGTCTACAATGCTCAAAACACTTCCTACGAATAACCAATTGTCACTCCCTTGTGGTGGCTGCCCCTAGATCATCAATAAAGACTTTTAACTCCTCTGGAGAAATATCACCAAAGGTCTTATCGGTTGTTTGTTGCCAAGATCTAGGCACATTGCATAGACTAAAGGCCATCACATGATACAGAAAGGTACCAAAGATAGTAATAAATGCCGTTTTCAATTTTTCTTCCTCCGCAATGCCCATCTATGTGGAAAATCAAAGTTGGAAGCATGAGAGTGTGCACAAGAGGGAGAGAGAGAGCTCAAGTACAAGAAGAAGATCTTGCTTAGTAAGTTGTTCAAAGGTACAACTGGTACACTCTGCTCTACTGTGAGAGTGACCTTTAGGCAGTTTATATAGCCTCTGGAGAAGTTAGGGTTAGGGTTTCCCCTTGCTCCCCTGTCCTCCAGTTCATTTACACCTGGCTACCCTTATCCCCTCCAGTATAAGGAGAGCTCACATGCTTACTTCTCAACACCCCCCCTCAATGCCAAGTGGCATTGGATAAAGCATGATAGGATGCTTACTTCTCAACACCCCCCCCTCAATGCTAGGTGGCATTGGATAAAGCATGATAGGATGCCCCCCCTTAATCCACAATGAGATGCCTTTATAAATTAGGCTACAAAAGGTGGTTATAGGTAGAGAGTTTATAAGACTAAAAAGAGTCAATCATCTGTGGATTGGGGGGAAAAATTGGCCTCCAATTCCTTAGGTACTTCTGGAACACTTGGACACTTGCTCATGATATGCCTAGTCTTTTTGCATTTATTGCACTTCATTTTTTTGGGGTACTTCTTCCAGCAATTACTTACAATATGCCCTTTTTTATGACAGAAGGAGTACCTTCATTATGGTTACTCTTCTCTTCATCCAAGCATGACTGGATGGTACTTGCCAAAGTTAGATTTGAGATATTAGTAAGGGTAGTAACAAGGGTTGGAAAGACCTTCTTTACAGACTTAGAAGGATGGGAATGGCATCTTCATCATGAATTAGTGCTTGAACAGAGGCCAGTTGTGCCATGAGCCCCTTCATATGTGAAATAAACTTACTTAGATCTTCTCCATGTTTATACTCCAAAGCTAGAAAAATCAATCTTTAGAAAACTCTTGGAGTTCTTCCCTGTAGTGCCATAGAGCCTTTCAAGCTCATCCACTCTCCTTGGCAGTGGAGAGTTGGTCAATATGATGAATTAAAGATTCATCCAAATGAAGCATGATGATGGCCTGAGCTTTTTCATCGTCTTCTACATCAAGGGGATTTGATGGGTCAATAAATTTGCTCCCTTTTATGAAGGGCTGATAGCCTCATTCCATCATTTTATATTTTACCAGGACTTGCCAGGGATGGAAATCTCTTCCATTAAACTTGCAGATTTGAGGCCTTACATTTGTATAGGCCATGGCCATTGTAGGAAGGTCTTACCTATTGCCTTAGGCAACAACAGTGTCCAGTCCTTTACAAGAGGCCAAGTATGAACCAAATAACAGAATTAATAGCCCTACAAATGATAGCCAACTTTAAAGCTGTAAGGATGAAAAAGGCTAGAAATCATACATATGTAATATCTCAAGGTAAGATTTTGGCGGTTCCGTCCTTTGTTAAGTTTCATTGTTTTCCTAGGTTTCAATGAGGTGAACTTTGACTAGACTTCGGGCTCCTCCCTACCTTGTGGTTTAGTGTACGAACATTTGATTGAGCAAGGTCAATTAATGACTTTGACACTTGGTGTACAAACATTTGGTTGAGCAAGGTCGATTAATGACTTTGACACTTGGTGAAGAGTCCAAGGAGATTTCAAACACATCAATATTCATGTTTTGACATAAGGCAGTAGCATTGATGTCACTAAATGCCTTTTCAGTGCTTAGAAGCACTCATCTCAAGATTGAGATGTTTAGGTATTTACCCTGTCAAGCTTGTTGAGACTTGACTCATTACCGATTTTTAGAGCACACTTCTCAGTGAACTTATGATGTCCCTCGAGTGTTAGAGGCACTCATAGATCAGGAACACACTTCAAAGAGTATGCTTCAGTTATTAGAATCAGTGTTAATGATTCCAAAGTGAAAAACCATGGAAAATAGGAAGCTTGAAGCTTCTTGGCTATGACTAACAGAAACCCACAGTTAGGATTTTGCTCACAACAGTCAGCAGAGGAGGAATTAGTGCAAGCCCTCGTAGGCGGAGATGGCCCACTAGGGGGGACTAACAAACCCCCATGGTAGCTAGGAGGATTACGTCATCTACAGGTCATGCCGAGCTCTGGGACATGTCACCTATAGATCTGCATCGTTTTCTACGTTTGCTGCAATGCTGCCCTCCACGTCGCCTAGTGTCAGCGAGAGATGCACCTGCTGGAGTGTCCTAAGCTGAGGATGGTCTCCAGAAGAAATCAGGACATAATATTGGCTCCTTTGCACACAACAGCTCCTTCAAGGTCAGGGGGTCAGGCTGGCTATGGTGGAAAAGAAGGTAACTAAGAAGGCAAAAGAACTTCTTGTGCACTTAGGTTAGGACATGGTTGAAGGAAGCTTATTGGATCAGAGTCCAACTCTGATACCATGTGGAAAGTCAGAGTTGGAAGCATGAGAGTGTGCACAAGAGGGAGAGCTCAAGTACAAGAAGAAGATCTTGTTTAGTAAGTTGTTCAAAGGTACAATTGGTACACTCTCCTCTACTATGAGAGTGACCTTTAGGAAATTTATATAGCCTTTGGAGAAGTTAGGGTCAAGGTTTCCCCTTGCTCCCCTATCCTCCAATTCATTTACACTTAGCTACCCTTATCCCCTCCAGTATAAGGAGAGTTCACATGCTTACTTCTCAACAATCTAGTTATATCCAGCAAAGCAATCCATAAATGAATAGATTTCCATACCTGCTAACTAATCCAAAATCTAATCAATGAAAGGGAACATGTATTATCCTTAACCGTCTACTTATTAAGCTCTCTAAGGTCTACACAAAGCTGAATTTGATTATTTTTCTTCTTCCTGATAACAAGAGGTCAACACCATTCAGTGTGCTAAACAAGGAAGATTAAACCAGCTTTTTGCAATTTTTGTAACTTCTCAAACAACTCGTCCCTTAGTCTGAAAGGCGTATGCCTTACTTTCTAATGCATAAGAGAGCTAGCTTCCTTTAGAGGAATGGTATGAACAGCCAAGCTAGGAGGAATGCCTCTTAGCTCCAAGCAAAAATATCGTGGAATTCTTGAATCAAGGACACATAGTCCTTCCTTTCTTTCGAACTGAGCATGGACCCTAATTTGATTGGCTGCAAATCATTCATCGTACCAAGGTCAAGTTCGATTACATTCGCATCCCTTATCCTCTCTTGAGCCTCTATTGGCTCATTCAAGGTAACTTGGTAGATATCCTCTATAGTGGACCCCTCATTGGATTCATTGCTTGATGACATCTCACTAGCAGATGGAGCATCTAGCATATCAAACTCCGACGAAGACAAAGGAACTCTCTCACTTTGAGGAGATTCAAGATAGGTGTCTACTACTACATGTCTAGTACCTCAACGAAAGATCAATCGACCAATGGATATATCAACCTGACAGTCTGCTTGGAGGATCCATGGCCTACTACCTAGCAACACTTGATAGCTAGGACGCCTTGCAAACCTAATGACCCTAAATTCCAGAATGCATTCTACATTAAACAGTCACAAGGACTTTAGTAATGCAACCTTTGGGTTGTCTTAAACTATCATAGCCATTCAAATGATTGTGGAGGCATCTTTTTTTATTTCTAATCCCAGTCTCTCCATCAATTTTGAACTCATAATGTTGACAGAAGATCCCGTGTCACAATAGCATGGTCCACTAATATTCCATCAACAAATACGGCTACCATTGGGCAATGCTTTTCAGCATGCTCAAACCAATCATCTCCTACTCGCGCTATTTCCAAGGGCTCAATGATATACCCAGTGCGTAGAATCTTCTTAAATTCCTTGCACACTCTTGGAGAAAACTTAATCAATTGTAGAAGATTTACATCTGGCTTAACTTCACAAAGAGAACTTGCTAAATCGAATTCACGATAGCTAGCAAGAGCTCACTTTTTTCACCAGACCATTCTCTCCTTTGGTCTTTGAATCAGCTTTGGTGCTTCTTTCTTAGCTTTTGCCTTCTTCTTTGGTGACTCCCTATCCTGCTTGGGTTGGCTTTACCATCCACGGTTTTGAGAGGTCCGTCTTCCATACTGGGATTAAGGACTTCGTCCCCTTATAATCTTGTTTAGGGTTTCCCTCGATCGGTTTTGCCTTAGCTTTGTCGACTTCTTTACCCTTTTGACCTCTCATAACAACTCGCAGATTAGAAGCTTCGGTGCCATTGGCACAAACAACTTCTATTAGGCTAACTCCACTACCGTTAGATAGCTCCTCTACCATAGCTTTCCCTCGTTAATATTTGCTTCAATTCTCCATCTTGCTAGAGATTATTCCCTTGTGCTCAATGATTAATCGGACTTGGATATTAACTTCCTTTTGTTGGAGAGAGCTAATCTTACTCCAACAGGTGTACTGGCTAAATGGCCGAACTTCCCACATATGTCACATTTGATATTTGGATAATTCCTAGGGAAATGTTGACCACTGCACCACTTGATGGGCCATCCTCTTTGGGGTGTCGACTCCCTATCAAGTTATGCTGCTTCTTAAGAAAATTAACATCGACGACTATTTGTCTATATTGTTTGCTAATCATATCAATATAGTGCTTCATCATATCCTTAACTTCGCCAAGGACATTCGATGCACTTGACTCATAGCCATGATCATCTATTGGTTATTCCATTGGCCTAACAATTTGATTGGGCATTGGTTGTTTGCTGACTCACAGGAACAACGTTAGGGTTTGATGCTTGGCCTCCAACATTTGGTGGAGCATCTAACTAGCCATAGGCATAGTCACACTGGGAGGAGTTCGCAATAAAGGCACATTTTGGACCATTGCTTCCCCTCACTTTCGGGTTAGTCATAGCTATCCATTGACTTCCATTGCCATTGGTCAATGCCAGATTATTTCTCGAAATTAGACCCATATTAAGATTGGTTTCGAGAGGCATAGGCCGCTTGTAGCTGGGATTCTACTTCTTGTGCTCGTCTAATGGCAATGTTTATATCTAGCAAAGTGACACTACTCAAGTACACCTGAATGTTGAAATCAAGACCATGCAAAAAATATTGCAGTTGGGCAGCTACTAGGATAGGGATAGAGGCTTGCAATTTTCGAAAGACCTCTTTTAACTTCTTGGCATATGCTCAGATATCCTCATGCGGCTCTTGACATGTCACATTTAGTACACATAGCCAATATTGACCACCCCTTTTAAGGGAAAACACCCTTTGAAAGGCCGCAAAGAATAAATCGATTGTGGTTATGGATTGAGCCTCTAGATTGTGATACCACACTGTGGCATGTCCTTTCAAAGTCATATTGAAGAATATCATTAAGTGTCCTTCATCTTGAATCTGACAGTTGAACATAACTTTTGGAATTTGTTAATGTGCAATTCCGCATCTTCTTCTGCTATGTTTACTGCCCTTTTTATGCAGAATGCATAAAAGAACAGAGAATACTTCACAAAGCAAATACTCCATCATGCCCAGAAATCATAGAAACTCAGAAATAATCATATGACAACATAGATTTATTCTACTCAGCACTACAAATCAGAGAATAAGAACCATAATGCATAAAGCATGATGTAAATAGAACATATACACTAGAAATTATGGCGCCAACCGCCAAAGCCTTCATATTTCGAAGTGAATCCATCATACATCAGAAGTAGATATTATTAGATAGACAAGAAGAATACATGAAAATACCTCTATGGTCATGTTTTTACAACTACCAAAAAATGCACTTCATGAAGCAGTGAACTTCATGAGACATATAAAGGCTACTTCACACATGAAATAACAACGACTAAGGTAATACACCATTCTAAGGGTAAATGTAGTGTCAAGCCAACTGGTGGGCTCTGATTCAACTGATGTTGCATGGAGAGCCAGGTAGTAAGCCATCAGTCATGGAAAGCTGGTTCAACTGATGGCTTACTACTTGGCTCTCCATGACTTTTGCAGGTAACTCAACAAGAACTACTGTTGCATGAGGCACTACAGCCGTGATTTGCATAAAATTGATTCTGACTATTGGCTGAACTTGTGAATCCTTATGTGGCTCATCATAATCAACTTGAACAATGTCCCCTTGCATTCTAGCCAAAATGAAAGTATCTGCACTATTGACAGATAAGGAACCATAGTTCTATAGTACAACCATTTCAATGAAATATGCCAAGGCGGAGAACTCATCATATACAATAACATCCATAGTATATCATAGAGAATGAAGATATAGAACCATAATAGAATAAGTAGATTATAGCTCCAACGGCAAAGAATAATTGCATTGACTTGAAAAAATATCAATGATGCTCTAGCATTTTCATCATAATAAATGCATGGCAATGTACCACCCAATTTGGATCTTGAATAAGACACTGCATATTGAAATAAATATGTAAGATAATCCACAAAAACTTGCAAATGGTGATTTTCAAGTACTTGGAACCAGTAATCATTATGTGGTTGTCGTATTTTCTATTTTTAAGGTTGTTGTAGCACTTCTAACTGCATTTTAGCTTGCTGTAGTACATTTTGCTATTGTAGGAAGTACGAGAATTCAGCTTGCTTCTGTAGGTACTGTAGAAATTCAGCTTGCTTCTATAGGTACTGTAGAAATTCAACTTATTGCTGCATGAAGTTTGGTTGCTGCTGCATGAATTCAAGATATTGTTGTAGGAATTCAGAATTTAGCAATAAGAATTGCTGAAATTTAGGTTCTTGCAGATCATTTTGAAGCTTTCTTGATACAGAAAATTGTAACATACACTTGCTACAAGCATCCACCTCATACAACATCAATACTTTCATGCTTAAAAACCAATCAACATGAATAACATCAACCATTCCTACTACAATATGAACTGCATAGATATCCACTGTAGGTATTTGCATACTTCCAGATACTTCAACTTCAGTGATAGATTGATTAGAGTCCTCAAAGAATTCAGAAATAGAAGTTTGAATTGAAACATCAACAACTTGATCATTCAATGCATAGAGATCCTCAAGAATAACATCTTGACTTGAATCATGAGAAAATACCCATAGTGTATGCAAATAAGCAATTTCATTATCCTTCTATAGAACAACTTCCTCAAGAGCATGAATGACTTCAAAAGAATCAGAAACTTGGAAATCCATTACATTCCTCAGTTGAGAAACCTCTTGTTGTAGTAATGATTTCTCCTCTTGAAGCCGATTAATAACAGACAAAGCTTCAATTGCTGCAACATTGGCTGTATTTCTCTCCTTTTCAAGCTCAACAGAAAACCAATGAATCATCTCAACTGGAGATTGAAGCATAGAATGTATCTCATGGGAAACTTCAGAAAAATGATGCAAAATGACTGCATTCTGCAACGCTTCATATTCAACCAACTCTTGCAAATGAAATGTAGTGCAAATCTTGCAATCTTGCTCTTCCTGCAAAGGGATTACAGTGCTAATCTTGCAATTCCTCAATTTTGGGAGTGGAACACTGACTTGTTCTTCAGATCCAGCAATGCAATGACCTGAATTATTATCTTGCATGTTGGAAACATTGGTATCCTAAACAAATACATCCAAAGATGGTGCATTTTGCACTATAAGTAGTGGCACTTCTTCAAGTTCTAGCAAAGTTCCTTCATTGAAATCCAACTTAGTAGTTGCATTATCTTCCTTAGCATCAATAAGAGAACCAAGAAAATCATGCACAATGACATCCTCATTGCAACAACCATAATCCTTAAACTTATCATCCATAATAGCATCATCTGCTTGAATAAATGACTGATCTTGTTGATCACCAATATGATCATCTTCATTGTACATAACTACTGACTTGATTTCTTCTTGATTAAAGATGACTGGAGATTGATTATGAAAGTTTGCAAAATACCAAAATATGGAAAATACATTAAGATTATTGATGCAAAGTGTATGATGATCCACTCTCCCATTGGCAAGTTGCTCTGTGGGGTTTGGGGCACTAAAGGATTCTTGGCTTCTTTGGCTCTTGTCCTCTCTCACTCCCTTTACCTCAATATTTGGCAAGACCATGGGTAAAGATCACCAATAATCATCATCATCACTTGAACTTGAATCAGAATCAGAATTGGAATCCAAAACATCTTCATATCTTTCCTTGAGCTTTTCAACTGCTGCAAGCAATCTCCCAATATGCTTAACACTTGAACAAGACTTGACTTTCCTGCCTTCATGATCATCATGCCACTCATAAGCATCTTGAAGAATATCCTCAAAAGAATCCAGCTTCTTGCATGCTTTATCAATCTTTGAACTTGAAGCCTTCTTTACTGTTGATGAAAACCTCTTGCGGATACCATCAAACTCATTGCATAAATCAAACATGCAAAAGTACTTGCAGGATTTTTTGTATTTCCAAGACCCATGAACATAATAACAATGCTTTGAAGTATGTCCAGAATCAAAATAAACTTTGCACCACTTTTTCTTCTACTTTGATTTACTCGTTGCTTCAGGTAGTTGTCATTGCTTCAAGTAGTTATCACTGCTTCAAGAAGTCTGCCCTGCCCCTGCTTCATCTTGACAAAAATTTCAGATTTTTAGAACATTTTGCTTCATACAGAAACTTTGCCTCATGCAGGAAACTGCTTCATGGAGGAAATTGATTCATGCAAAAATTTTGCTTCATGGAGGAAACTACTTCATGCAGGAATTCTGCTTCATGGAGGAAACTGCTTCATGTAGGAATTCTACTCCATGTAGGAATTCTGCTTCATGCAGAAACTACTGCTTTATGTAGGAACTTAACTTCAAACAACAACTTTGAATTTTTGGCCTCAATCTTTGCCATTTTTAATGGTGTTTGAATACAGAGGCACAGAGAATCAATGGCAACATATACCAATAGAAAACCCTTCAAACTCCATACATCAAATCCATTTTTCCTCCATAAAACAAAGTCATTTTTCACAAATCTCAAGTACTTCTTCAAATCTTTGCAAAATTCTGCACCCAAAAAACCTTCCAACAAAGAATGAATCATGCAAAAAAAATTACTTCATGAAGCAACCTCTGCTTCATGTGGAAAATTCAAACTTCACAGAGTCGTTTTTGATTGGGTCTTTCACCACATGATCAAGAAAAGAATGACATGATCTATATGCAAAAAACCCTTTGAACTGTATACAGAAAATTAGGTTTTCTTGCCAAGAATGAGTTCGTGTTTTGAAAAAGCTTTCAACCAAAGGTTTGGATTGACAATGGCAAGATCGCCAAAGTGTTTACTGCCCTTTCTATGCAGAATGCATAAAAGAACAGAGAATACTTCACGAAGCAAATACTCCATATCATGCCCAAAAAACATAGAAACTCAGAAATAATCATATGACAACACAGATCTACTCTACTCAGCACTACAAATCAGAGAATAAGAACCATAATGCATAAAGCATGATGTAAATAGAACAGATACACTAGAAATGATGGCACCAACTGCCAAAGCCTTCATATTTTGAAGTGAATCCATCATACATCAGAAGTAGATATCAAAGATCATCAGATAGACAAGAAGAATACATGAAAATGCCTCTCTGGTCACGTTTTTACAACTACCCAAAACTGCACTTCATGAAGCAGAGAACTTCATGAGACATATAAAGGCTGCTTCACACATGAAATAACAACGACTAAGGTAATACACCATTCTAAGGGTAAATGTAGTGTCAATCCAATGGCTAACATGCTAACCCATTAAAGATGGGGAAAGGGAATCCCAAAGATGGAAAATTCACTATTCCAATAGGTATAGCAATAGGTAGTGCCACCATGGTAACAACCTGATTCACTACAAGGGTTCGAATAACCGAAACTATAGCTCCACTTGAAGTGGATGGACTGATTGCAAGGGGGGAAGTACTAGAGCTTCCTCCCCCTAAAAGACTGTGCGTCAAACTAGGGTTACCAAGACCCCACACTTGTAAGGATATCGGACCACTCCTTTGTGGAGAGTATCTTTTGTTTATCTTGGCCTGTCATCTAGCTCGTTTAGTCCTTTCTTACTTTTGGAGCTCCACTTGACGGTCTTGTGAGTCTAGCTCACTAATTTTTGGCATACACTAAATAATAGGTCCCAATTGACCAAAGTACGAAAACCGCCACTTGTAGGCAGCTCCCGGAAAATGCACCACCTCTCAAGACCAAAAATGGGATCGACATTCGCTATAGGCACTAGCCGGGCCTCTATAACACTCATAAGACAACCCCAAATAGCCTCGTGGCCAAGAGCGTCCAAGGGACACACTGCCCTAATTACTAATGTAAATATTGTGTTTGTAGTGGAACATAGTACAACAATTGCCCTTCCTTACTCCTCAGAGGGAGATCCCACACATCTTGGTATAATATACCATGTAACACAAACATAGGAGGCAATGCCTCGGTTGAATGCGGTGGCCCCACTACAGCTCTCCTACATCTCGGGGATTAGCCCCAAGATGTGCTACTCTAACATAAAGCACACATGAACAATCTCCACTCTTATATATTTCGAACGATCCACGAGATTTGATATTTCCTTACTAATTTTGCCCCAAAAAACCATTCATCTACCCTACAGCTCGAGTTTCCTTACACACTCCACGTAGGTCAATGTTTGAAAAACAATTGCAATGCGTCTAGGTTTGATACCATGTTATGCTCAATGCAATTGTGGATGACCATTGTGCTCAAGCATTTTATAATTAGAAACTAGCTAGGTGAAGTGCAAAAACAACCCTTCAATGATTTTCCAACTAATCGTACGTGTGATGTTGATAGAGACTAGCACTGAATTTCTTCGTGCTACTAGTCTCCTTAACTTAACAAATGATAGTCTGTCCTATATGTTATGCATAGACAAATAGATCAGAATTTGAATAATTTTATTGACAACTAGCATTGTGAAGGTGTAAAAACATCTCTCCATGCCTTTTCTCTAAACCGTGATTGCTGCATTGCCTAGGGCCAGCACCAAGTATACTCATGTTACTGGACCCTCTTAATTTTAGAAAAACAATGTGTCCTATATGCCATGCATCAGAAAAACATCAGAATTCCGTGTATTATCAGCACTCATTTTTTCTTCACGAAAGCAATAAAAACCCACTTTAATATGGAGATAGGATTGAACTAAGACTAAACCTCAGGATCAATCTTAACATACATTCACAAATGCAAATCTTAATTTTTTCTATTTTTTGAATACAAAAAAACCTATTTTTCCATTTTCTCTTATTTTTTGCTATTTATTTATCGATAAAGACCAATATTTTTTATTTATTGATTTTGAGTGATTGATCTTACTGAGAATTATTTTTCTATCATATTACCATGTGCCCTAGGATACATCCATTCTTTACCCAGAACTAGCACTTAAGGGGGTTCAATGAGAGATGAATAGCGATATAGTTTGCATTGTTCAAAGAATGCACGAAGTTTGTTTAGATGTTCTTTCCAACTAGAGTGAAAACATAGGCCATTAAGAAACACTTCTAACTCCTGCCAAAGCATATCCTTGAAGATGGTACACATGAGCCATTGAAATGTGGCTAGTGCATTATTCAGCCCAAAGGGCATGACTATGTACGCAAAGACACCCCATTCGGTAGTGAATGCGGTCTTATGTCTCATCAAGATGCACTTGCACCTGATTGTGACCTAAGAAGCCATCGAGAAAATTGTAGGCTTCCTTGCTAGCTACTCTTTCGATCATATGCTCAATGTACGACAGTGGATAGTTGTCTCTCTTCATAGCAACATTGACTTTATTACAGTTAACACACACTCTAATTTTTTTGTTCTTTTTTAGGATGACTACAATGGGAAAAACCCAGTCCATGTACTCAATTTCGTAGATGAATCCTTCCCTTAAGAGTTTGTCTATCTCCTCCTTAACCGCATGAGCATGCTTGGGATTCATCGGATATGGTTGTTGCTTGATCGGTGTTGCATCAGGTGTCATGGGGATGTCATGAATCAATATACACGAATCCACTTCTTTGAGCTCATCGAGTGACCAATCAAAGATGTCTACGTACTCTCATAGGAGAGCAATGAGTCTTGCTTCTTTCTGCTTGCTCAAGTCACCAACTATAAAGATCTCTGGTCGGGGTGTCTCCCCTTCCTCAACCAAATTAACCTTTTTTATTTTGGCAGGTCCTTCTATAGGCTTGCTCGCTTGTCCTTGTTGTTTGGCTCCTTGAAAGATCACTACCCTATTTTCTTTCCTGAATTTCATGAATCGATTTGGTAGGTCTTACGGTTTTTCTATTCTCTAGCTTCTGACTCCCTAGTCTATCTCTTCCTTTCCTCCTTCAACCGTTGGCGCCTCAGGTAGACTGGTAGGTCTCTCTTGCCATGTTTTGCACTGGGGGGTCGAGGTATCTCAAGGTCGCTATCTGAGCTTACTTCCAACTCAGAATCGAACTATTTGTCTTCGCTGGAAGAGGGAGTGTCTCCTAGTGGTCTAACCATGACTCCGTTCTCAATAGGGGCATGGCACGTGGTTGAGCTAACCCTGCTTGCTCATAGTCTATCACCCTACATAGTCTAGCTAAGTGTGATCACACTCGATTTTGAAAACCCCTCTTTCAATTCTAGATGCATTGGTGCTCTTCGACTTTGAGTCTACTCTGATCTACTCAATCACTCGACCATCCGTGTTGTATTGTATGGTCTTAGTCTCCTCTTCACTATCCTCATTTGTAGAGTAGTAGTCTTCATACTCATCGTTTGAACTATCCTCATTCGACTGCTTGTCACCTCTTAAGCCTCAATGCTTCATTTCTTTCTTATTGGTGACTAAGGCCCAATTGTATATCAAGTTCAGATCGTGCACCTTGGTCCACCTCCACTTAGGTTCATCCAATAGATCCTTGAGGGGTTTGAGGTTAGTGGTTGGGTTGCTAGTAGCTAGCTCATTTGCCAAGTGCTCTAAGATCTCGTGGAGCTCTCACTTGTTGTTCAGGATATGGAATGTAATAGGGGTGGGCCGTTCACTAGGGCTTCTAGCCATCATGCATAGTGGTGTTGAGGGTTTTTCCTTGGGCTCATCGATTGTGTTAGTAGCTTGTTCGTATTTCTTGTTGTCCGAGAACTGTAGATCGATAGTAGCTAGCACATGCATCCAATCATGCTCTTCCTCAGGGCAAGGATATACTTTGTTAGCAGTTCATAAGATTTCCTAACTTGAGTGTCACCCTTCAGCAAAGTTGAGATGGTATCGAGGTCGATTGGTGTAGTCTTCCAGGTGTCCATTTCTACCCTTCCTACTTCTGTTCGATTTCCTAAGAAGATCATACCATTGCCCCAATATTCTATGACTCGTGCATTTTGCATCGAGGGTCAGTCTAGTAGGATATCATAGTCGACTCCCTTCATGATGATGAAGTCTAATGAGAACTGGACTCCTATGACCTTCAATGGCCAAGTTTTTAGCACTCCGAATGGTCACATTCATCCCATTGACTAGCGTAACATTAAACCTAGCGTTCTCAACAGGTGGGTCACCCAGGCCTGGAGCACCACGTGGCTAAGCACATTGACTCCTATCCTCGTGTCTATGATTCCTTTCCTTATTGTGTCTCCTAGTGCTAGGACTGGCAAGATTGCATGCATCTCTGTGCCTTCCCAGAAAGTGTTGACATGTAAGGACTTGGGCAACATTGAGTGCAGCATCAAGCTTGGTATCTGTGTCACTGCATCATGTCATGCAATTCAACTACCTCTTGTTGAAGTAGCCCTTCCACCCACTATTTTAACTCTTGCCATAGCATTGGATGTTGCCTAAGCATTCATCATATGAGACATAAGGGTTCACATATGCCTCTTCGTCATTTGGCTCCTCCACATAGTGGATTGGAGCATCCCTCAGTGGGTGGGTTACAAAAGGGTCGGGCGGCCTCGGTATGGCTATGGGGTTAATTTCTATCTTGGGGACAACTCATTTTGCATCATTAGGTGTTGGAAGAGCCAATGGGGCTCCCCTCCCAAAGGAGTTTGGTGGCCGACTCCCTAGGTATGGTTGATTGTAAGGCGATGAGTATGGAAGTCTCCTTGGAAGTTTGCAATGCATGGCATCATGATCGAACCTACCGCAATTGGTGCAAGGTCGAGATCGAGGGTCTTGACACTCTGCTGGGAGGTGGTTTTTGCTGCAATGCACATATTGGACATGTGGGCGTGTAGATCTCCTTATCATCTCTTGCAGTCTAGCTAGCTCCATCTTCATTTCTACTAGAACTTGACTCTAGTTGACGCTTTTCCCTTTATCTTGGGTGCTTGGGATTGACCATTTGCTAGATGTTGTGAGCCTTTCTAAGGATCTAGCATTAGCTTCATCTCGATTAGAGCTCCAAGAGCTTCTCTCCTTGAGTTGGTCGTCCAATCGTATGGCCTCTTCAAAGACTCTAGCTAGTGCGTCTCTCTGCAGGCTAGAGTTCCTTTCCAAGGCCTTGTAGAGTTCCTCACTGCTTATTCTGCTAATAAATACTATGAAGACCGTTCTCTGGATGAGTTGTTCATTAGTTGGGATTCTCTTATAGAGACTTCGCACAAGAGTAGCATAGTCCCTAATGTCCTGTTTGTCTTTTTGCTTGACATTCATCAGTCAAACTATGAGATTGTCGGAGTACCCAACCTCAGAGAATCTCTTAATGAAGAGATTCTTGAGGTTGTTGAAGTTGTTGCATTCTATTGCATCCAAGCTTGTGTACCATGTCCTACCCTTGTCGCCTAGGCATAGGCCGAAAGCTTGCAAGTGCTGAGCAAGATTAGTGAGTTTGTTAGCCTCACAGACCTGCTTGAATTTCTTGACAAAACTATACAGGTTGTTGCTCAGCTGATATTTGTCTAGCTAGTTTTGCAAGGATCTTTGATTGTCTCTTGGAGCCCTAGGTGACTCCTAATCCTATAAGCAATGAGGTTGCTAAGGCTGTCGCACTCTACTTTGCTGACATATTGTCAATAAGCCACTTTGTAAGAAGATCACTTAGCGTTAAGTCCACCTCTAGCCCTCTTTCTCTCTTCGCGTTCAATCTTGATCGATTCCTATTCGCTAAAGCTAATATGCACTGGACTTCTCGCATCTCTATGTCCCACCGCAATCTCCTAGCTTGCTGCTCCTAGTTGTAGGCTGTGATGCTCTGCAGTGCCCTATGTGCTAATCTCCTCTCCTCCTTGAGGTCTGCTATGATTTCCTCTAATGGTCTACCATGGTGGTCCATCCAAGTTTGGAGATTGTATTTACTCACCATTTACTGGATTTCAACTGGGAAATCTCGCAAGTTGAGCTCGTCGCTTTTGTGAGTTGCATTGGTTCCTACCATATTTGTGGCCTCTTGGTCCATTACTATGGTTGGTCAGATTGGGTAGTGTTGCTCCTCCAATGGAGTTGATCATTCTATGTGTCTGGCTCTCTATGTCAAGTCTCTCTCTTGGTCCTACAAATCAAGATTCTTGATGGCTTGTCTAGGTTTGATGGTGTTGTCTCCTATTGGTGGTTTATTCTACTTATTATTTTTGGGTGTGTTCCTTTCTTTATCACAAACAATCCTCAACTTATGTACATTTCGAGCGTAAGTGGTGTTCTTTTCATGCACTGTGCGAAATCAAGCCTTCAATTTTGTTAAGTGCAATTCAAGTGTAAAAAACACTTGTGGGGTGCGAATGCAGGATGATAGATGCAAGTCTCTCACTCCCTTGTACATTATCAGCCAGGTATGCTTCCACACTCAGTTGATGGCCACTCTCAGGGATCTTTGGGGTCTCTATTGCATCTTTCAGCTCGGTCAAATCTTAATTGGGGTCTATGGGTCAATTTGTGGCTCTAAGTAGGTTAGATGGTTGGCGAGTTAGTTAATGTTGCTTCTAGATCTGTAGGTCTCACCACACACAATCAGGAGGCTCCATGAGCCTTCCGATGCATCTAAAAGGCTACTAGAAGGTTTTCCTGCTATGAAATGTACAATGTGTTGCCCGGGATTGCATTGGTGGATTAGTCAATTTTCACCATCCACCTTTGGTCTGATTTGACTGGGTCTGATTCTCAATGTCTGATTCCTAGAATCGGTGTTCGAGCGCATGTGGTCTGACGATTTTTGTTCATCTGATTTCGACGTGTTTGATTTCAAGGCTATCCAATTTTAGGCATCCGGTTCTCATGAGCCTGATTATTTGAATGTCTGATTGTTCGATTGTTTGATTGTTTGAATTGGACGAGCCATGTGTTTGATCGAACGGCCTAGGCTAGCAATGTCCGAGTGGTTTGAGTGGTCCAATTATCCAAAATTGGATGGTTTGAGTTTGGTTCTAGGAATCAAACTCCATCAGCCACGTTTGATTTCGATGGCTGTGGTTCTAGTTGATGTAAAAATCGAATCGATGGCAATGATTTTGGGCATGCCAAGCCACACAAACTTTCAAAAAGCAAGAATAGACAAGGGGCAAGGTTTCTAAATACCTGGTCTGGGTAGAAAATACCCGTACATGACAATCAATCCGTGCTTTGACCCTAGAATCTCTCTCTTCTCTCTCTTCTCTCTCTCTCTCTCTCTGTGCAGAAGCTAAAAATGAGGCTTCCACCCCCTTCCTTGGGTCTTAAACCTTTGTTCTAATGCCCAATCATTGCCCCATTAGTACTCATGCCTTGTTAATGGATTTCAACCCTATTTTCGCCCTATTTTTGCCATGTTCTGGGCCTATTTACAATAGCAATCCTAAAGCAATTTGCTTCGATCTCTCGATCCTATCCTACTCTAAATGCAACAAAAATCACAACTTAAGTACTTAAATGATTTATCCTACTTGCCTAATCATCAAAACACCAAAATACTTACTTACATTGAAGATTAAAGTCCAATATCTCCTATCTACATCAAGCACCAGTTTGGGGATGAAACTCGACTTCGACACTCGATTTCAAGCACACAAGTGCTCAAGCTTGAATCCATTGGTCTTGGCAATGGAACCAAAATGTAGTGGGAGCTCGCGCTCAACCACCAAGACCCATGAACTGCTTATTGTTCAAGTATTTCAAGTGAGCTCTAATGGCTATCTCTCACCTAGCTAGCGCGCCTCCAATCCCATGGGTGTAGTAAGCTTACCTTCATGCCCGAGTGAGTGGCCCCCTCCCGCAAGCACTCTGGTAGCTCCACGATCCTAGTTGCAAGCTCAAGCAACCTCATACCTCCTCCTTCAAGATCCATCCTCCATAGTCATGCACAGTTCAGGAGAAGAGAAGAGAAGAGAAAAGGAGAGGAGAATATGGAGAGCTTCTCCACCATGGTTCCTCACCCTCACACACTCACTCCCTCACACTCTCACAATCCCTCTCTCAAGCACAAGCACACACAAGCAAGAAGGAGAGAAGGGAAGAAGAGAGAAAGAAGAAGCCACTTTAGCCCCACACCAGAGAATGAGCTTCTCATTCACTTTTTGAGTTTATATACAAGCCCTAAATCCCTTGGGCACCCATCCCCTTTTTTTACATGATCGGGCATCTTGCCAAGGTCCTCTTTCCCTATTCCCTTCTAGTTTCCTTATCCCTTCACCTATGCACGTCTAGATTTTGCAATTTGCATAGGAGGGAGCCTTGCTCTCTTTTTACAAAATTTTGGTGACGCCTTTGCAAATAAAATATGCACCTTCACCTTCGACTTGACCTTTTGCACTTTTGGCCTTTCCTCTCTTATTTGTTTTTCGGACTGCCCTTTTTCGCATTATTTCTTATTTTGAATTTTCTTTTTTTCTGTCTTGCATCGGGGTTAACATGGTTGTAAATCATAGTTTTGTATTGTTGACTTGTTCACTGTAATTGATGAATTCACTACCTTTTTTTATATGTCTTCATCTTATAAAGGTGGTGGATTTATGAGAAATAAGGGGGATCAAAATGAAAAATATGCATGTAAGTTAATGGAAATGTACAAAAATGAAAATATCAATTGTGCTATGTAACAATAGATGGAGATGCAACCAAGATTCACAATCATTCGCTTGGATTTCTTAAAGGTCATAGATCACAGGTAGGTCTATGTATGGCTACTAGAGCTTTAACATCACAATGAGACATGCTTTGAGAGCTATAGTCATGAAAAAGAGAGAAGGCAACAAAAGAGGCTACACAAGCATATACGAACAAAGAAAGAGAAAGAGGTAAGGAGGGGCAAGTGATTCTCAACACACCTACCAATAATCCATCTTCATTTGAACCATAAAGAAATATGCATCCAACTCTTGAGAAACATTGCTATGTGGAGGGATTCTTGTGCTCCTTTGGTGACTTTCTCTATAATGGTTGTTAGCACACCCTTGAATCCTATTAAAGTGTCTTTGGTTCCTGCCTTCCTCCTTTTTGCCTCTCTGTTTGCTACTAACATGGGTCCTAATTTTTTATACTATTATACTCAAAATCTAAGTGCCTTTGCTACATCATGGATGGTTTTTATGACGAAGGCATTGAGATTTTTTTGTCCATCACCAAAGTACCCACAATTTTCAACATTAATCTACCTAAATCTTGCTCATCAAGGAGTTGCACTTATTTCCAAAGAATAGAGGATGCATTAATTTAGCTTGAGTTTTAAGTGAAGGATCTAGGATGTCTTTCAAGTTAATGCCATCTTTAGTGAAAACCTTCCACTTATCCATCCCTCTAGTATTGCATAAATATCTCTCTTTGGTCATTTCTTCTTCTTATCTGATAGGTCCAAGACTTTGTGCACTTTTGATTAAGAGGGACTTCCACCTATTTTTGTCCATTGTTATCACTTACTATGATTGATCCACTATGTCTATTGGGATTGTAGGTCATGAGAAATTCCGTGCAATGCTCATAATTTATTTTTTCTCATACTTTTCCATGAACTCATTCACTGGTCCATTGGCATCTAGATGTTTTACCATCACCTCTTTTAGGTTGTGGATTTGTTTGTATCGCAAGTCCCCTAACTTCCTTTCTCTATTGTCATTTATTTGTTCTTTTTTAAGAAAATAGTGTCTGGGACTTGATCATCTTTTCCTATCTCCCTTTATCTCCTTCTCCTACCATAATCAAAGTCAAACAACATCTTGTGGTGAGATTTTGAGAAGGATTGATTTTTCTAAGATACATTTATAAATGAAAAAACATGGGTGAAAGCATGCTATGGTGTATATACTATTGGCAAAAATCCTTAGTACCACAAGAAATGTATTTTAATGAGCATGAGAATTTGTGTCTTTATTACTAGCACAGAATGCCATGGATAGAATGAAGCTTATAGAAAAAACAAATCTAGACTAGATACCCTAGAATCATATGTAGATAGTATACATCCCATGCTTCGGAAACTATGTATTTGCTTTTGACATTGTTTTGAATTCGAATTTGAAGCACACTCTGTCATGATTGATGATGTTATTCTCTCTCTTTATATATATATATGTGTGTGTGTGTATATATATGTGTGTATATGTCATTAACACAATATTAGTGAGTTTGGGAATCTCCCAATTCTCATTTTTTGAATACTAAAAAGGTGGCACCCAGATAACATGCCCATAAGTTTCTCAAAACCATATGATGTGACCTATCATTGGAAAGTGCTTGAAAAATGGAATCTATTGAGCTATAGAGTGCTCGATTTGGAGTTATAGTGTTCAAGTTATGGCAAATCCAAAGATTTGACCACATATCCCAAACTTATGGAAAATTTCCATATTCTCCAATATGGTGTTCATTGTGTTTGTGTGAAGCTAGCTCTATGTGTGTTTGTGTGTGTGTGACTATTTGCATGCATCCCCAACCATGGATCAAGTATGATGAAAAGGCAACAATGGACTTCCCTACGAAAAGAATCATTGATGTGAAGAAATCACCCATGAAGAGTCAGAGAAAGGCAAAGATCAACAAGCAAAAGACTTGGACTTCACATTGCATTTTTCCTCAAGGAGTCAAGCTCGAGTGCAATTTATCCTTGCAAGCCAAGCTAGAAACTCACTAAGAGTTGGAGGAGTGGTTGATGAGAACATGGGACTCATCACATCCTACAACACGCAAGGGCTAGCACATTAGTTACTAGAAGGAGGGGCCATGTGTCAAATTTTAGAGGCTATACAAGAATATTTACCTAACGGATATGATTATCACAATAATGAAGTTGGCACTATCTTGGCTTGTGTATTCTTTGCATCAAAGCATGGAGGCATCAATGTTGACTAGGATGATTTCACTCAACACAAGTCTGCCCTTTAGAGAGGATCCACCTCCACTACCATAGTCATCAAAACGGAGGAAAAACACAGCCTCTAAATCCTTTAACATAAAGTGATATACTTGAAAAATAGGTTTTCCAAAAATGTGGGATAATTGAAAGGCAACAACATACATTGGTGACATGTAGGTGTCATGTGGAAGATGTAAACTACCCATTTGTCAAAGAGTTAGAGGAAGCCTCCAAGTTGGAGATAGAGGCTATGAAAAAGTGTGCCACAATCATGGCCACTTTTTATTGGATTCTCATCAAAATTCAAAATTTGCAAAGCCAAGTGCTCAAAAAAGAGCTACAAAAGGAGGCTTTCAACATGCAACAAAAGCTAAATGCTACTAGAGTAGAGCTACACAGGCAGTGAAGCGTACTTGTGAAAGAATCGTAAAGTTGATGAAAGGGAGTGATCGGTTTTTGCAAAACACCATGTGCATGGTGATTTCTTTGTGTACTAATGGGTTAAGGACAGTTCACCCTGCTCCAATTGAGCATCCTATAGCCCCTAGCAACTTGCTCCTTAACATTTCATGATCATATGCATTAGGTTTATGTGTTAATATTCTTTTTGATTTTGTACAAAGTATACATGATAATCTTCTTGTGCATTTTCTATGCAATTGTGTGTTTTGTGGCTTGGGATTCCACTTGGATGCTTTGGGTGTTGTGTTTATGGCTTGCATGTACACATATCACATGTTGTGTGCATCACATCACTTCTCCGATTCCAAATTATGCATGGCTCATTCATGTAATCAAAGAATGAGTTGTGCTTCAATGGGTTTTGGACCCCCTATAGGTGTCTATCTAATTTTGTAACTCTTTTACTAGAGTCTCATATACATTTTAAAATTCGCATTTAGTCATATTTTCATGTAATTTTAGCACTTTGTAGTTAAAATATTAATTTGGCAATGTTCATTACAACTCTTTTGCTACACTTTCTTGCACTTTGTATTCAAGTACTCTTTTAGTATGAGCTACCACTTTGGATCAATGGAATTGGTCCAATGGAGAAGTTGAAGAAGTTTGGAGCTGAGGGTTGTGAATACATATCCTCCTCACTCATAGAGTATCAATGAGCTCCTACGTGGCAACTTGTTTGCCTTGACTAGTGGGCATGGGGTGCTTTGGCTATGGTTGCTTGTTCCATGACTGGCCGGTCTACAAGGATCTAGAGTGTGGGTAGTCCAATCGCAATGGCAAGGTGACAAGTTTGAACTTGGCCACCACGAAGCGTGATACACGGAATGGGAGTGAGAAGGAGTAGAGCCGCCAAGGGAACTTTCGCCTTAATGTGATGGATGGAGCAAAGTTTTAATGGATTGAGGGGGGCAGGGGGAGCAAACTTGTCATTAGGGTTTGTGGCTCATGCAATTTGTTGGGCAAAGGTGGAAGCTTGAAGTAGGAGTCAATCATGGCAGCCAGGAGTTCTCGTTTGAGCTTGTCCCATCAAGAGGCACTCCTTTTCATAGTCATGCTAGAGTTCTTCAATTATTTCCAGGTAGAGCATAATTGCGCCATTCTCGTTCTCTTTACTCGAGCTGCACATGCTTGGAGAAAAATATTCTCCCACTCCAATTGCTAGGCTCTACTCTTGACATCATTGGCAAATGCCAGCTGTGCCTATTGGCATGCCTCCAGCCTTTATCAGTGTTCCTAGAGAGCAGTGTCCTTTTGTTAGAACATAGTAATAGTAGTACTAAAGATGCTAGTATTTGGAGGGAAGGCTCTGCCCCCATGGGGGAAAGGGTAAGGGGAGGAGAGGACAATTTTTTGTAGTACTAGCCTTCATTACTCTGAGCAAATACTACTAGCATACTAGTACTAATGACTCCTAAGACACAAATAGTAAAACAAGTTCTGAGAAGTACTGAAAGAGTGGCTAACATGGCTGCATGAGAGTGGTCCTATTTGCAAATTAAAAACCTCAATTCTAAATGAATAGTTGAATACAAGTGTAAGAAATTGTGCCAAAAGAGTCAGAATGAACATTTCCAAATTAGTATTTTTACTATAGAGTACTAAAATTACATAAAAAGAGGACTAAATGCGAATTGTGAAAAGTACATGAGACTCTAGTAAAAGACTTACAAAATCAAATAGATACGTGTAGGGTGCAACATTCATTACTTAGAGTAAATACTCCTAGCATATTGGTACTAATGACTCCTAAACACAAAAGATAGATTGCTTCTTCAAGTTGGCATTCTCCTTCCAATAGAAAATTTGCACCAATATTATACACTTGGTAACTATACCAATGCATGGATTGGATTTCATTATGCACCTTGAAGGTATAATTCTCTCTAGATTAAACAACAAACATATTGCCACATCATCTGGCAGATTAGCATTCTTTGAATTGAGGACCCTACCAATAACTTTGAAAGTTATGGGGGATGAACACATTCAATTGCTCTGTAAAAACACAAAGATAATGTCTTTTGTAGATGTCTCCTTGTAGAGTTAATTTATATGTTTCCTCATTTGACCTCCTCCTATGTCTTCTTTGATATACTCAAAAGTCTTCCACTTTTCCAATTCTTGATTTTCTTCATCAAGTTCATGTGGACAAAATAAGGTTTTGGACAGTTCTTACATGTTCCCAACAAGCATGCAAGTTTATGCCACTCGGTTGATTGTTCTTTTGGGCATATTGCCAACCTCCACAATTTTGACAACAAAGAAAATATGGATGCATGAGTGGTGCACTTTTCCTTTGCATTCAGCCACAGCAAACCATACATGAGCAAACACATATATCTCCATGCAATGTTTTGGTGTTTGTCCTCATGAATGTCACTATAAGCTACAATTCTTATATGGTAAACACAATGGCATGTGTTTCCCTCCTTAAGTTTCCTAACAAAAAATTTAAGCTTTCAAAATCATGAAAATCCGATGCAAATAGAAGGATGCTACTCTTTGTTCACATGAAGAATTCTACCTATGTCACCAAAACACAACAAAAAAAATTAAGAATTACCAAGACAAACTTTGATATTATCAATAGGAGTTTCAATCATTACAATACAATGCTAATAGGACTATCATTAATAATTTATCTCTTCAAACTATCTACATCATGTGTGTTCAAAGAATCTATTAAAAAACCATTTATTTCATGAAAAGCTAAGCCCTAGACAGTTCATTGAAAAAAATAAGGCAAACCTAAGTTATAGTATATTGAAGGCAGTAACATTTAATGTAGACATACCTTGATATGCTCCAAGTAATTGCATGGATGAATTTTTCATTTTATTAAACTTATTCACTACCTACAAACATCCTTCTTATTTGGAGACACCCTTGTATTGCTAGTCCAAATCTAAATGGAGTGAGCAACCTCTTCACTTAGACAATTGGTCCTACATTTGTGACCTTCTTCTACTCATTTGAACCTCTTAGCTTGCAATCAACATGATGTTTCTTCAAAGTTATTGGTTGGATAACAAGGACTTTAGCAACTTTTCTATCACTATATTTTATTTTTGCTATGTTTTAACAACCATTGAAGGGTTGCTCTATTTGCAACTAGGTTATATACACTTTCCACAGCTTTGACCATGCCTCATGTTTCTTCATGTTGTCTATAATTACCTCTAAAATTGTCTCATTAGGGGAGATTTCTTCTTCATGATTTGTTGTAGTTTTAGATGCCATAAAATCCTTCTAAGTATCTTTGACTGTCCTTCTGCATCAAAACTACTAACAATGTTGAGGAAGTAATGCACTACAGATAGTGCAATAGAACATTTGCTTCTATAAGAGCACTTTGAATATCCACTAGATGATCTCATGGATGTACATGGCTCTCTTGACATTTGTTTAATATCTCCAAACATACATAAATGAGATAAAGAACATGTGTGTTAATGGGAGAGGTAGAGAGGAAGGGGATTGATAGAGGCAAATATGCAAAGAGGCAAAGAGGTAAAGAGGTAAAGAGAGGGGGGTAGGCAAAAGGGAGAGGCATGGAGAGAGCAATAGAGAGGAGGAGAGTGGAAGTGGGAGCTACAGGACAAAACTGGGTGAAATAGTGAGGGACAAAGGTTAGTACACAGAGGATGAGAAGATCGTGAATGTGGATTATTTAGTAGTAACACTGGAGTATTGTGGCGAGAAGGGAGGTGACACACACTATTGTGCATGTATAAATTCTAGATCTCTATTATTTTGGCCCAATTTTTGAAATTCTTTTTCTTGCTACTTTTAGTACTATAAGTGCATTTAGCATCCTTGATTTTTTTGCTAGAGATACTTCTAAATGGGTATACCATAGCATGCTTTCACCCACATATGTACATCTTGCCAATAAAACTTAATCACATAGATTTAAATTATATATATATATATATATATATATATATATATATATATTTGTATTTTAGGGAAACAATCAATTTACAAAGTTTCTACAAGTTGTAAGCCCCATGCTACAAGTCCCTTCTCCTCCCAATGGATTGCATACTTCCAAGATTGCACAAGGGAATCATGGTAAGGATTTGATTTGAATGTGCTAGCCCACTTATTATATACAAGGAGACACCCAAGTAATTTTGCGACCACCAATCATGGAAGTGTGGATTATTTTCCATGATGGTGTAATGGTCCATATCATATGACCGGGTGCCAATATAGGTCATATAGATTAGAACATTGGTGAGAAAGTCACATGAATCTATTTGACTAGCATTGGAAATGGGAGCAACATAAGTAGTGTCATACTCTAACATCTTAATGGTATGCCATTGCTGCTCAATATTCATCATGATCTCACGTCCCAGTCTTTTCCATCACACTCGAAATGTAAACTAATGCTGCAAGAATGAGGACTTAGCCTATGCAAAATAATCAAGGTTGGCAAGTTCATCATGTGTGGACTCAACACAATTATATATGAAAGATGTGATTATGCATTATTTTAAGGCCTCCTCTTGTGAAACTTGAGTTGTAATGATCTCATCAGTAATTGAGGAAGCTTTAATGAAGATGAATTCATGTTCCTCCCATAAGCATAGTGGAGACTTCACATCATTCACAATATTTTCATTGAGAATCCATGAGGAAGGAATTATCCAGCCATTAAATACATGTGACTCCCTCTTGTTCCCTCTCGTAAGAAGTTCATAGACTTAGGGGGGGGATTTGAGGGACTCCCTCTCATTCCTTCTCATTGTAAGAAATTCATAGGCTTAGGGGGGGGATTTGGCTTTTGGTGATTGGTTTGATGAAAGGGTGTGATTGCTTTACCTTGATTTGTTGTAGTTATTGAGTTGAGGGTGTTCTTTGATTTACATGGGGGTCTTGTATCCACTAGTTGGATTTGGGTTTGAGGAAAAGAATGGGGCACGCCGTGGATTATCCTCACATCTAGGAATGGATAGCCTATGTGGATTTGTTAGATGAGCAACCTGTGATTCTTTGTGAGTTGTTTGACAAGGTTTAAAGCCTAGGTTTTTCATAGGATTGACTAGTGATGCATGTGGTTCCTTCTTTTTCTAAGCTTGTTGAGGCACAACAGGTATTGTGGTTGTGGTGCTTGTCTACTTGGCTATGGAGGTCCAATGTCCCAAAATTTTGGCTGTGGGGACACTAGGATAGTCTTACATGCAAGCTTTGGCAATCAAATCTACTTATTTCCAACGTACTAGCCTTGTGTCTTGAGGAGAGCTTTAGGAACCCATCGAGTTGATTTTGGGGCATGATCTCCATGATGCCATTATACTTGTTGCCAACGTACTAGCCTTGTGACTTGAGGAGAGCTTTGGGAACCAATCGAGTTGATTTTGGGGCATGATCTCCATGATGCCATTATACTTGGTTAGGGGTCAATTTTCACTAGCAACGAGCATGTGAGTGGACATGTTTACTTTTTTAAGGCACTATTGGATCCCACTCTTAATTGTTCATATTTAATTGAGATACATGACTTAGTTTACTATGGTCAGTTGAGCAAATTGCTAAGAAGAGTGCCATTAATCTCTTTAAGAGGTAAATTGTTGGATATCAGAAGCATCAATGATATTGCTTTCTCATTTGAAGTGGTAGCATCTTTGTTAAAAGTTGTAATAATCTTGAGGTTGGATAAATCCAAGTGGATGCGATGTAGCTTGAGGTCAACTATACACTTAGTTAGTTGTTTAAATGGGCATCCCAATAGTACTTCATTTTACCAACTCCTTCGATGTTAGGCAACACATAGAAGATGATGTGTAGAGTTTTAGTCTTGAGACAATCAATATGATTTGACATTTTTCCAACAGTGCATAAGGAGATCCTTTGAATGGATCCACTTTTGCGGTCATCGAAGTGAGTGGCAACTGTCCAATGCTTGTCTAGTCATTATACATCATAATGCTACAATCATCACCTTTGTTTATTAGGGCGGTGACTTTATGAGCTTTCCTTGCTTTATACATGACACTTAGGTAAGCTATGGGTATAGGGTTTTCATCTTCAAGGTTGAGCATAGTGATTCTAACCACTCGAATGGCCTGAGGCAATAGTGCCATAGGGAGTTTGTGCAGTGGATGTGCAGATGGATAATATTCTTGATTCGACTCCCATTGAAGCAGCCTATTCCTTCGTTGTTTAATGCTTCAATCTCAAAATTACCAATTTTGCTAATCACACACACTTGAAAAGGGCCTACACATCAAATTTTCATTATTTGATTATGACCACTAATGGAGTAGAGCAACACAAGGTTTCCCTTCTTAAAATCCCATTGCTTGATCTCAAATATGTCATGAGCCCAGTGGGGTGTGAGGTCGGTTTTAAAGAGATTTTTTTCTTTAGATATTTTGAACAAATATGCATCTGAAAGGTAATCTATGATGCCCTTTTCTACTAGCTCTCCATTAGGTATTCATGACAAATGATTATCTATGTAATATTAATTTTGTTTTTCTACTATGACTGAAGTCAAATTTGAGAAGAAGTAGCAACCATTGGCTTATCCGATGTAGCACATGGCTTATTAACAAGCTATAGCAAATCCTAGTGATATGCAAAGAAAGTAAAGGGGTGTTGCTAATAGATAACACCAAAACCTTTTTATGACAAACACCATCACCAATCCTTCTTCTCCATGGTGGAATAGTTCATCTCAATGTCATTGGTGGCTAATGCTCATTGGTTAGTCTAGTTTATGTTCTCCAAGTTAGCACAACATTGCTCCTACAGTAAACTTTGGGGCATCAATATGACACCAAAGGTTATGATCCAATTGTGAGGCTTGTAAAATTGATGTTGTGATTAGAGACTTTTTAGTGTTTTGTAAGTGCAGTGGCATTCTCTAGTCCATTCAAAAGCTATTAATAACTTGTATAGAAGTTAAGCAATCAATGCATAATTTAGCACAAACTATTGATAATATCCTATGTGGCCAAGGAAGCATTGGACTCCCTTGTAGTTCATTGGTAGTGGAAATTCAACAATGAATTTGACTTTGAAGAAGTTTGTTGCAATGCCATTCTTCAATATTACATGCCCTAGAATGCACCCATATTTTACCTAGAATTGGCACTTTAAGGGGTTCAAAGAGAGACCATATTGCCTACACCATTCGATAACTACTCATAGTTTCTCAAGATGATCTGCCCAGTTTGTTGGCATGTAGAGGTCATCTACAAACACTTCCAACCATTTACAGAGCATGTTTTTGAAAATCATGCACATTAGTCATTAAAAAGAAACAAGTGCATTGGTTAGGCCAAAGGGCATTATAATATACACAAATACACCCCGTTCAGTGGCAAAAGCTATTTTATGCATGCCATTTAAATGAACTTACTCTTGATTGTACCCTAAAAATTTATCATGGAAGCTGTAGGCTTCCTTTTATGTGACTCCCTTCAAAATGTCCTCGGTATAAGACAATAGATAGTTGTCTCTTTTTGTGACTGCATTAACTTTTTTGTAATTTATGCGCACTCTGATTTTTTTGTATTTCTTTAACATAATGACAATGGAGGAAACCCAATCTATATACTTGATTCTATATATAAATCCAACATTCAGGAGCTTGTCAATTTCCTTCTTAACTATGTTAGTGTGTTTTGGATGTATTGCATAAGGACCTTGCTTAACTAGCACCACATCAAGCACCATGGTAATATTATGGGTGACAATGTTGGGGTCTATTTCCTGAAGTTCATTGAGTGACCAAGCAAACACATCCTTGAATTGTCATAAGAGACGTGTAAAATTGGTCTCCTCATCCTCAGGTCATTGGCAATGAAAATGGGTCTAGACTTGTTGCCCTCAATAGTTAAATTGACTCTAGGTCCTCAATAGGATTGATGGTTTGTTCCTCTTGTTTATTCACAAGTAGCAACACTAGTCGATTGTCATTTCTAAATGTGGGAGATCTTGAGGTTTCTTTTGTTTCTCAGTGTCAGTACTTCTTACAGTCTTTCTCCGCTCTTCCTTCAACCTTTTGCACCATAGGTGGACTAGAAGATCCCCATTAGTACATTGGGTTTTTGGTAATGAAGGAAACTTCCAACCTTAAGTTAAAGTCACAGTCTTCCTTGGATGAGGGTATTGCACCTAGTAGTCATAGCTCAGAAGTGGTCGCAAGTTCATACTAGATTCCCTTGATTAACTCTTGCTTGTTGATAATCTAGTACTCTAGCTAAGTTCTATTGCAATCCATTTTTACTACTTTGTTAATGAGTAACACATGTATTTCTTTAGGTTTTGTGTCAACATTTGATTTATTCAATTGTGTGTTCATTGATGTCATAGTTGATCGTCTTGAGTCACATGGTTGAGGCTTCATCCCACGATTCACAATCAGTGTAGGCACTCTCTCCATGTCTCCTATGTCAAAAAACTCATCATCTGCATCATCTCTTCTACCAACTTAGCATTCTTCTTGAGAAGGTCCCAATTGTAGAGGAGGTTTAGGTCATGCACCTTGGCCCACTTTCGTCATCCAACTTCTAAAAGCTCTTCAAGTAGTCTTATGATTTTTGTACTATCACTTTTACAATAAATTTATGATCTTTGTCAACTTCATCTTGTTTGCAAGTATTTGTGTCATGATGGGGGCTATTTTGTCACTTCTTGCCATCATGCATATAAAGAATGATTGCATGTGTTGGTTTATGACTTTCATTATTTTTTCTTACTCCTTGATTGTAGTGGCTACTTGCTTGTAATCATCCTCATCATCTAAGAAAGGCAATGGTAGCAAGGCTATGCAACCAATCTCGCTTGTCAATTACAACAAGGGGTGTATTTTGTGAGTAGTTGGTGTGGGTTTGGTGTTGCCCTTTAGCAAGGCAAAGAGAAAGATGGTGTCTAGGATGACCAATGAGGTCTTCCGAGTGTCCATCGTAATCCTAACAACTTTTATGCGATTTCCAAAGAGCATCAAGCTATTACCCCAATCCTCAATTTCTATGCATTTCTCATCCAAGATCAATCAAGAAAAATATCATAGTCGACTCTCTTCATGACAATACATTTCACTAACATCTAACTCTTGCAATTTTAATAGGCTAATCCTTCAATGTTCCAAATAGTCTATTGGCCAATGTGATGTTAAATCACATAATTTCTATGGGTGGGTTGCCCCAAGCTTGTAATACTACATGGCTAAAGATGCTAACCCTTGCTCTTGTGTCCACAATCCCCTTTCTAATGGAATCTCCCAAAGCAATAATAGAAAGTGATGTGTGCATTTTTTCTCCTTCCCAAAAGGCATTTATTTGCAAATTCATAGTTGTGGGATGTAGAGTTAGACTTGGTACATGCGTGTCAATGGTGTGGTCTTGTGGAATTGGTAATTTCAACTACATTGGTCATTCGATCCACTTCTTCAATGCATTCCATAGTGAAGGGATTTGCTTCAATAATTGCCCTGATGGTAGGGATACTCGCATTGAGGTCAAACTAGCTAGTAAGCTAGCATTTGGTTTCTCGTGAACATATCCATCGTTGTCTTGTCTCCAATTTTCATGCTACAACTAATTCTCATTTGTAACTATGCTTTCCTGTAAAGGAGATGCATTGAGCATGGGGCTTTCCTCTAGTCCCATGTAAGTAGGAGGAGAGGGTGGAATCATTGTTAAGTCATGCATCCCTTATTCCATTATGGGCTTAGTGTCTTGGAGGTGTGCCTAACCCTCTTTTACTTAGCTTCTCACTTTATTGATAATATCCAATTGTTTCTTGGGATTTAGGTATTCTCCAACTTTACCACTCCCTTTCTCATTCTATTGGGAACTGGAGTCTCTACTTCCACATTAAGAACTTGTTTCACTTTTATCAAGGTCGTTGCACTATTAGTCTTAAGTGTTAGTTTTGCTTCGGTTCTCTTTTTCCTTTTCTTTCAATTCTTTTTGCATATGGATGAGGCATCCAAGTTGCTGGGTTTGAGCACTGCAATGCTTGCATGTTTTTCTTAAGCTCTAATAATGACATTCAAAGGGATCAGTGTGGCATGCTCATTGTGTTTTTTGATATTGAACTTATGGTATGATTGACAAGCTGGTGGAGGTTTTTCAGTGAGGGCAATCAATGTACATGTGTGTGAAACCACATTCTAGACACCTCAAATTTGCCTTGTCTGTATTTCCTTATCTATTCATCTTGGAGAAGTATACATCATTGAGGACAAGGATGAGACTAACTTGTTAGGACTCAAAGGAAAGAAGCATATAGATTTATGGGTAGATAGAAATATTTATTTAGAAGACCCTTCAATATGTAAGTCTCTTCCTTTTTTCAATATTCACAACTTCTTCGTAAGTTATATTGGAGATGGTTGTGAGATGAAATACATGGCAAAAAGAGGATATTATTTTTTATTGGTAAGATAAAGAAATAATTCAATCTTGTATTTTTTAAATAAAAGATCAAATGATATAAATAAACTCTTTCTTCTCATATGATGCACCAAATATGAATAGCTAAAGATACATAGAGCTAGCTAGCTTCCAATACCCTTTACATCCTCTTCCTCGGGCATCTTTCCTCTACAGTGCATAAATTTTCTCCACTTATAGCCAGCTATGGATTTGATACTTATTTGTTGTGCTACTAAAGCATAAGAGGAGAATACTATAAAGTATTTAGCTTTGGAGGAAGAGTAGTCAAAAAGCCTTGTACTATAATCGTGAGTAGCCAAGAAGCCTTGTAAGCACTTGTATACAAAGAATGGGCCATAAGGCCTCATGTGAGAAAGTGCTAGGTAAAATCAAAAGAATATGAGTATCATTCCTCGCAAGATAATTGTCCAAGTGCAACATCCTTGACAAAGCCACTAACACTTCTTGATCCTTTGTTTCCCAAGAAATTATCCTCATCTACAATCTCCAACTAGAGAAAAAGAATATAAGATAAAAAAGAGACGTGAAAAAGAATACGGTGAAAAGGAAATGTAAAATACCTATGGATACTCACATGAAAAAGAAATAAAGTATCATGGGATGACTCCTGAAGAGTGCTTTACTGGCAAGAAACCCGATGTGTTGCAAACGTTCATGTGCTAGATGAGCTACGAAAGAAGCTTGATCCAAAGGCAGAAAAATGTGTTTTTATTGGATACTCTTTAGAGCAGAAAGGGTATCATTGTTATAACCCTGTCACAGGTGAGTTCAGAGTGAGCAGGGATGTTATCTTTGATGAAATGGGAAGTTGGTATACACCTGCTGGTGATGTTTTGGATGATGATAATGATCAGGACATCTATGTGTAGAAAGATAAACAAGAATCACGAAGTCTTAGTGGACTAGAAACATCATCTAATACTACACCTATAGTGAGCCCTTGGTCTAGGAGACTAAGGAATAGTCCCATATCCTCAGGCGGATCTATAAATATTGCAGGGAAGGACAAAGGAAAGAAGAAAGTGTTGGACGGTAATGATGCATCTACCAGTCATTTGTGATTTGATGGAGATTCTAGTGGTTCGGAGAGTTTGGATGATGAGCTTGGCATTCCTTCAGTCAAGACACTAGGTGTACAGAGAGCTCATAGTAATGTAAAGGCTCCATTGAGTGATCCGATGGTACGCAGATCTAGTAGGGTCAGATACCCTATTAAGAGATTTGGTTTTGAAGGTTATGCAGCTCATCATTATGTTTATATGGTGAAACTAGTTGAGGATGTTGAGCCTACCTATTTTGAGGATGCTGTTGGTCATGCTCATTGGGATGCAGCAATGGATGAGGAGATGGCTGCATTAGAAGCCAATAAGACTTGTGATTTGGTACCCTTACCTAAGGGTAAGAAAGCTATTGGCTGTAAGTGGGATTACAAAGTCAAGCATAATGTAGATGGTTCAATTAGCAGGTATAAAGCTAGGCTGGTTGCAAAAGGCTATGCTCAAACATATGGCATAGATTATGAAGAGACATTTAGTCCAGTTGCTAGGATGGCAACTGTTAGATGTGTGCTTGCCTTGGCAGTAGCCAAAGGTTGGAGTTTGCAACAAATGGATGTTAAGAATGCCTTCTTGCATGGTGAATTGCAAGAAGAAGTGTATATGGAGCAGCCAACAGGTTATGAGGATTTAGAGCATCCCACATATGTGTGCAGGTTAAAGAAGGCGCTATATGGACTGAAGCAAGCACCTAGAGCATGATCTGACAAGATTGAAGAGTATCTTGTCAATATTGGATTTTGTATTTTCAATGCTGATCACTCACTTTATGTGAGAAAGGGAGATGCAAGGTTGGTCATCATAGTCATCTATGTGGATGACTTGATTATTACAGGTGACAGTGACAATGGGATTGCTGAAGTTAAGGACTTCTTAAAGAAGAAGTTTGAGATGAAAGATTTGGGTGAGCTGAGATACTTTCTTGGTATTGAGGTGATCAGATGTGATGATGGTATATGGCTATCCCAAAGGCGATATGGCTTGGATATGTTATCCAAGTATGGTATGACAGCATGTAAGCCTCTTTCAGTACCATTGAAGCAAAATGTGAAGTTGAGTGCTGATGTTGGAGATGAGATAGAAGACCCTACTATGTTCAGGAGGATAGTAGGGAGTTTGATTTACATGACTATCACAAGGCTAGACTTGAGCTATGTTGTTGGTCTTGTCAGTCAGTTTATGCAGATGCCTAGAAAGTCTCATTTGGATGCAGTTAGATGTATATTAAGGTACGTGAAGTCCACTTTACATTATGGACTTCTTTATGAGGCAGGTAAGGACGTACAGGTCTGAATACATAGATGCAGATTGGGCTGGTAGCATGTTAGACAGAAGATCTATAAGTGGATTCATGTTTTCTCTTAGTAGTGCCGCACTTACATGGAGCCGCAAAAGCAACCTACAGTTGCTTTATCGAGTACAGAGGTGCTACTATGGCAGCATGTGAGGTGGTATGGTTGCAAAAGTTATTAGGTGATTTGGATATGCAGGGAGATGGTCCAGTTGTCATTCATTATGACAACATGAGCAGCATACAACTAGCTAGGAATCCAGTGTTCCATGCTAGGACAAAACACATTGAGGTGCACTACCACTTTGTGAGAGAGAAAGTACTTTCAGGAGAGATTGACTTAGTATATGCCAGCACACAGGATCAGATAGCTGACATTTTCACAAAGGCATTGGGTGTAGAGAAGCTTCAAAAGTTTCGAAGCTTACTTGGAGTTGTAGAGATAGAGTTGAGCTTGAGGGGGAGTGTTGAGATGGCAAGCTCAACACGTGCAGACATTGATGATGGACCACCTGGGTAGATGAGTCCGCACATCTACACTTAGTACGTTGGTGGTCATTATGATACTCACATGGCCACCGACTTATCACTTATTATATTTAGTTTGTTACACCTACCTACAGCTAGCAAAGATATAGTGCAAGTCAATTAGTGTAGTCGATCATGTACTGTTTAACTTAGAAGGCCGCTTTCCTTTATGTTGTATCTTATCTATACTTTGTGTACATTGTATAGTGTGTGGAAGAAGAAGAAGAAACCAACAAGAAAACATTTTTGGCCTCCATCTCTCTTCTTGGGTTCTTGATGAGCTTCCTCTTATGTATACAGTGTGTGTTTGGCGCAGCAACTCAAGCATATCCCCCCATCACATGATTCTTGACACCTTCTAACTGATCCTCTGAATGTTCCAAGCCATGGGGAGCATTCACTTCTTCTAGATGCTCCTGAACATTTTGAACCTTTAGATGTGCTAGTTGAGGAGCCTTCCAAAGAAGCCCCAATGAAGAGAAAGAGGAATTTGAGGTGGTTTTATATGCAAAGGTGCTTTAGAGAGATCAAGAAAGCCCAAAAGGCAACCAACCATCTTATCCTAAAGGAAACATTTATTAAAGTGGTCAAGGATATTTCAAATAGATTGTGTCCAAGATTTTACTATGATGGACTTAATATGAAGTGGAAACTTTCAGCTATACTTTATTTATAGAAGGTTGCAAATGACTTCATCATTGATTTCATTAATGATGCTTACATTGCTGCTTCCCATGCACACAGGGTCACATTTTTAGTGCAAAGATTACCTTGAGTTATACATGTGATGGATAAGGGAGAGGTGTATTGAGATAATTTTGGATAGGGCGATAACATCGATGGATACTAACTTCTCTCTTCCTCCTAAATCTTCCAAAGGCAAAGCCAAGAGACAAGTGAAAGCTACAAGCAAGGGTAAAGGGCACAGCCAACTCAACCACCAAAAAGATTTCCCTTGCCTCTACAAAGAAAGGTATGCCGAAACTTTCTTCTTTGATCCATCTCCTATGAAGCCTCAAGAGAAGAGGTGTTTATGAAATTCAAATTCTTCCAACAACAAAAAAAACAGCTTGTTGTAAGGAAACTAGTGATGATGAATGAAAGTGATGAAGAAGAAAAAATGCCAAAGAAGAACAAAAGTTCAAAGGAAGGAGAACTTGAAAATTAGAAAGCCAAGGACTAGCCTTGTATTTATCCTTTTGTACATCTGCATTGCAGTTACATTATCTTTGTGTATTTGTACTTCAATTTTGTAACCCAAGTGCAATAAATTTTTTGGATCTTGCTCACATGAATTCTTTGCAATGCTTATGAATATCTATTGAAGAATACCTTTGGCAACAATATTTGTAAGAAAGAAAAAATTAAAATTTGTTTATAAATTCATAGTTCAAAACTCAAAATGCTAGGAGTTAAACACCTCATACAAGAGAAAGAGCATTCAACTCTTCTTCCAATTTCAATGCCATGGATGGTGAACTTATATGTAGGAGTTGTATTGTCTAGAAACTCCAAGGTGTCTCTTACATCCTTTAGACTCCTATTAGAAGTTACATTAACCTCATTTTCTTCTTATCCAATTGCTTGCACCTCCAACTTTCATGGAATTTAATCAATATTCTAATCTAAAGTAACCCAAGTACCATATCTAAGCTTGTACCTCCTATAATCAAAATCCATATTAAGATATTATCGAAAGATACTATAAGATATAGCCAAAGACTCAAGATATGCATTGCACCATATAAAATCACCCATGTGGTCACATTCCCTAAATTTCTAAGATATCCTAGAATGTTGCCCAAATCCTCAATTGAGAATTTTCCACTTAGTTATGAGACCTTTGTTCTTTGTAAAATTGTTGCTTAAAACAAGCTACAAAGTCATGTAAGAGTACAAACCATAATAAGCATATTCTTCTTGAGATCCTTCCAAGAGTCATGGCCTTTTGAATCTTCAACTATTCTAAGTTTGAAGCTCAAGGCTTGGCAATGGTAAGTCCTCAATACGTCCACACACATCTTGTCTTGATAGAACCATATATTGTAGATAATATACAAAAATCCTACCTTCAGTAAAAAAAACCTATGGTTTGATCAGGATAGATAATGTCTACAAATTCTTTATGAATTGTATCGAATGTGTTGCTAAAACTCTCCATGGGCTATCATTCAAAATTTGTCAATGGAAATATATTTAATACTAATAATCCATTTTACTTGGAGCTTTAACAAAAAAACATATTCACATGTAATATTAAACTTAAAACCAAAGTTATAGTGGCTTTGTTGAGAAAAATGTGCATTTGGAGACAAGTACATCTCCTTCACCATGTAAACATGTTGTACCCGAGCAAATCATCCTTGGGCTATACTTTTGAAACTAATGATACATCCCTTCCAATGATTATCGATATCGTCTTTTTTCATTTTCTTCATCTTGTGAGAGCCCTTGCAAGAAGGTGGCAACATGGTAACCCAATTATTTATATTGAATATTTTGGGCTCTCATTTTTCATCTAGACTTTTGTTAAAGACAGTTCAAGAGTTTATTGAATGAGAAGGATTCCTTATGGAAGCCATATAAAAAAGGGAGCGCAATAATGTGCAAAGAAAGAAACTCTGAGAAGAAAAGTCAATCAACTTAAAATGAATGTCAACAAGGCTAACGAAATTACAATGGGCACCAAGAAGAATATTCAAATGCTTGTTAAAAGTTATAAAACTGATAGTATTAATAGCATCTCATTTTTATTACATCTTTTGTCAACTTTAATTAGCTTTATGAGCTATGGGGCTACCAAAAGATGTCTGATTTTAGGGATTTCAACTACTATCTCCACAGTAAAGGAAACAAAAATATTATATTCTTGCACACATAGCAAACTCTCATTGGCCCTTTCCTTGATCCGATGATTAACAAAAGTGTCATTTTTTATATGTATTGGCGCTAATGGCATGATACTAGAGGCAATAATGACTATCGTAATAGAGACCCATAGCAAAATAGATCTAAGTCTAAATCTCATAGGCCGGCTTGTAATCAATCCTGTAGTCTTAAGTCTCCACTTATATGATATTATTGCAGGCAACAAGGATGCATACAGTTGTAATGCCATAAGATACACTAGGATAGGCATGATAAAGGAAAATGAAAAATGCAAGATAATAGTAAATCATTGTATGATTGGTGCATCACTAAATCAACTATCAAGATTGAAGAGATTAATACACTGGGGGACCAATTAGATAACTACATATTGGCTACTTCTTCATTTGCTACCACACTATTGTGACAGATGGTCAATTCTCATTCTCTCACTATTGGTTACTTGATCCAAGGGTTTCCTTTCATGTGACCCTACATTGTAGTTGATTTTAAACCTACCATACCATTTCATGCTCTGTAGACTCGGAGACGATCATATATGTACCATCATTGCCATTGGTAATGTTCGCTTCCAATTTCCTACATGTATTTTTTTAATTTCCTATATGTATTTTTTTAATTTTTTGTTATATATGTCATGTCCTAACTTTGATGAAAAGTAATATTTTTGTTGGACTATTGGATGATGCTCATTATCTTGTCTCTTGTGGTGATTCTTCTTGGAAGAATACTCATAGTGGCAACCTCATTTTTGCTAGAGGTACCAAAGTTAGATGTCTCTTCATCACTTGCTTGTTTCTAGATCTATGGATCATGTATTGGTTGTCACTCATCTTCCTCATGTATCTTTATGACATCATCACCTTAGGCAAATGTTAGTTAAAGGAACGAAAGTTTTGACTCATTTCTGGTACCTCCCACCCCTTGACTATTCTTGTTGGATTCTTGTGATCATTACTGAAATGCAAGTAGACTCGTAATGCTCATAAGAAATGTACTCTATGTGCATGGATGAGTTGTGGATTCTCATTCATTTTGATGTTTTGATCCCATGCCTTGTTAATCTATGGGTGGTACAAAGTATTTTGTTACATTCATTAATGATTTTTCACATCAAGTTTAGGCCTATCCCATAAAGTAGAAATTGATGTTTTAGCTGCATTTGAGCACTTTTTTGCTTTTGTTGTCTAGGTATAGGCTGAAATACCTAAGATCAAATAATGGGGGTGAATATGTATATCGTGCTTTTGAGTAGTTCTGCAATGATCAAGGCATTAAGTGTTAGTTGAGAACTCCTTATACTCTACCCCAAAATTGTGTTGGTGAGCACATAAATAAGACCATTTAGGAGAGGGTCTGTAGTATGCTCAATCATGCAAGCTTACCCCATACGTTTGGGTTAAGATAGTTACTATTTCAATTCATTTGATTAATGGATCCCCATGCAGTGTTTTTGGTGGTAGAGTTGTAGAGGAGGTATGGTCTAGTAAACCTCCTTTCATACGTACACTTGAGAGCTTTTTGCAACTTCTTTATATATAAGCCTTGTGTTTCCTTCTTGACAAACACCTCAAAACTTACAAATTTAAAATATGTAATGTATACATTAGAGAACGATTGACATAGCCAAAATTATAGTATGCCTTGAAATTGTTTTTCACAACCCTAAAGAGCTAAAATGGAGCCTCAAATTGCCTTAGATGGCTAAAAACACAGCATGGAAGCCATAAAGAGATTGCTTTTACTTGCACACTAAATCTCACAACAATATGAGATTTTTTCTCACCCTACTTCTAGTGCCTCCCTAGGCACTATCTAAGAGAAAGGGAGAAAGAATGGGAGAGCTTCTTACCGATTGCTTGCTTGCCTAAATTCTTGCTCATCCTTCACTTCAACTTTCAAAACTGGTCTCTCTTAGTGGCACTACTCTAATACCATTTCGGACTTGCATAGTGGGGGGGACTTGCTTTAGCTGCTGTTTCAAACATACACAATACACACAAGAGGAAGCTCACTCAAGAACACAAGAAGAGAGATGGAAACCAAAACATTTTCTTGCCGGTTTTTCTTCCTTATTCTCCTCACACAATGTACACAAAGTATAGATAAGATACAATATAAAAGAAAGTGACCTACTAAGTCGAACTATGCATAGCTAACTATATTAATCCACTAGCACTATAACTATGCTAGCTGCTGTAAGGAGGTATAACTAACCAAATATAATAAGTGGTAAGTAAGTGATGGCCATGTGAGGATCATAATGATCACTGATGTGCTAAGTATAGATATTCCGGCCTATCTACCTAGGCTATCCATCATCAATGTATGCATATGTCGAGCTTGCCATCTCAACAAAATTTGATTCATGATGTCATGCTACAATTATGGTTTGATCTAATGATTGTAGATACCAAGCATAGGTAATAAAGATGTAGAAGATCAAGCTTTTAAAAGCACCAACAAAGAGAAGGTTCTCTTAATGATTTTAAAATATGAAAATAGCTACAAAGGGGCAATACCCACTTTATAACCTTGCAAATTCAGGAAGAAACTCGAGAATCATAAACTCCTCATATACTATCTTCTTCAAGAAAAACATGCATGGACTTCTACTTCATCAACAACCAACTTTAACAAGAGGAGCTACAACCCACTTTAATAACAACTCAACTTCTTCACCTATACATCTATCTAGAGCTTAGTTCTTCTTTAACAATGCTTTTATCAACATCAATGCTTGTTACTTAAATTAACTTGGCCCTTAATGGTCACAGTGTACAGTTGATTGAATGGAGTAATCCTAAGAGTTGAATTGTTTTCAATTGGCCCTTCTATTCTCTTACACTTCTATCCTTATCCATGTAAGGCTAAAAGGCATGATGTAAGATGATTGTACAATGATGTAGTTGATTTCTTTAAACGAGAAAATAAATTATATGTGCGCACTGTACAACACCTAAGAGGTTCCCAAAAGTTAGAAACACTTGGTGGTCTCTATTGCAACTTCCTCACATACACTCATGGTACATAAAGGGTAAGACATACCTAGGGAGTCTTGACTTGTCATGTCACCCTGAGTCATTTGCACTTCTCTCACTTATACCCTATTCACCCTAGTGCTAGAAGAGCAAACCCTAACTAATAAAATTCCTTTGCTACATTGATCACTCTAAACAAGAAGAATCTTGATGAAGATATTTTCAAATTGCTAACCTATATAATCATGTGCACTCACATAATCATTGCACCAAACCTATAAAAAGGTTGGGTCCTCAAGTATGGGATAGCACTCTAGGCTTGCTTGGATCTTGACCCATCTCCCAATCAACCAAATATGTCCAATGTATGAGAAAAGAAAACTAGTACTCCCTTTAGAGTGAGTATATGTGAGACCTTAATCACAAGTATTGAAGTTTTTGGAGGACCTCAACCCATCACCTCTACTTCTACAACAAGAATTTAACCTTGCCACCCATCCTTCCTGGCCCTTCAAGTTCCACTCAACAAGGAAGGGCCATTAATCAAGTGTACCAATAACTATAAGGCCTATAATCCTCAATGACCCTTATAACTATTTTAACATCAACTTTCATACAAAAGCAAGGCCAACCACATTTCTCATCTCTCAAAATATCAATATATACTTTTAGTAACACCCTTTGCTCATCCCAAAATCTTACAACTCAAGTTCAACATTCTAGGTCTCTTGTGCATACTGCACCATGCTACCTTTGACAACAACTACTAAGGGATTAACATTAGTAGGGGACAAGTGGTAAATTTAGAAATTGTCAAAAATACTAGTTGTGCTAAAACATAACAATTACAAGTGTCCAAATGTGTGAATGAAGCTTCCAAGGGTATTAGTAGTCATTAGAAGCATCAATTGCACAAGTTGCCATAAAAAAGCATCATCCACAAATAATAAGTACTAGAAATATTAAATGATAATTCGCAACTATAAATACCAAGAAGAGACAAAGGAAAGGCTAAGTATTTCCCCATATTGCTAGCTACCTATATGACTCCAATGCAAACCTAGAGTATATATGCTCGGTAGAATGACATAACCTATGTATAAAGTTCAGTGTCTAGAAGAGGCCTTAGATACAATTTGTAAATCATTACATCAATGGTCTCTCTAATATGCTTGTTAGGAGCTCAAGCTCAACTGCCAAGACCCTCGGACCGCTTATTCATTCAAGAGTTTCAAGCGAGCACTAATGGCTACCTCTCATATTGTCAACGCGCTCTCTCTCACTACGAGTGTAGTGAGTTTACCTCAATGCCCGAATGACTTTCCTCCTCCCTCAAGCACACCGGCAGCTCCACGACTCTTAATGCGAGCTCAAGCATCCTCAAGCCTCCACCTCCAAGATCCATCCTCCATAGCCGCGCATAGGACAAGAAAAGAGAAGAGAAGAGAAGAAGAAGAGAGGATATGGTGGAGAGCTTCACCTCCTTGATCCCTCACCCTCACACACTCACTCCATCACACTCTCACACTCCCTCTCTCAAGCACACACAAGTAAGCAAGAGGAGAGGAGAAGAGAAGAAGAAGAGTCTCTTGTTGTCACACACCAAAGAATGAGCTCTCATTCACTTTTTGAACTTTATATACATGCCCTAAAATCCCATGGGAACCCATCCCCCTTTTTTTACATGACTGGCCACCCATTCCCTTCTACTTGGCCTATTTCTTTAGTTTATACCTGTCTACCCTTTTGCAAATCACACAGGAGGGAGCTTGGCGCTCTTTTACAAACATTTTGGGGTGCCTTTCACTTAAAAATGCGCTCTTAAAAATGTGATTTTTTCTTTAGCTTGATTTTAGAGGCCATCCTTGCGCCTTTACTTGTTCTCCATCCTGCTTCTTCCCTTGCCTCTGTATTTTATTTCTTTTTCTTCCATCTCGAGCTGGGGTTAACATTATCCCCCTCCTAGCTTAGTGCCAATCCCATGGCACTTATGTGGAGTGGTTGTGGTAGGAGGGATGGGTGTAGTCGGGTGGCTTTTTCGAGTTAGTATACAAGCCTGTGTGAGGGTTGATGCTGGGTGGACTAGCCCTTGAAATTGAATATGAAGTTGGGGTGGGTCCTTTTTTGTTGCTGGTGTTGAGGGGATTTGTTGTTTGAAATTGAATATTGTGTTGGATAGCGGATCCCTGTGTGGAGAGAGGCTGATGGGTGGATCCATTTTTGAAATTGAAGATGATTTTAGACGGATCTGTCTTTTGGTCCTCCGTAGTTGCCTTCTCCTACACTATTCCAAATGAGCTTCTTCATTCACTTTTTGACTGGGGCTACCTCGACGGTCTATCTCTGTTTTGTTTCGCTTGCATGTGATATCATCGCAAAAGATGGCCTTGTTTGTAAGCGGGTGCTAGTTCCAAGACAATTGCCTTTTTGAGTTGGCGAGGGCTCGATGAAAAAGCGTGGACATGCGAGTCGATGTTGATGGGGTCTTAGAGGAATTGGGCTTGGGAAGAACGGATTACCCAGTGAAGGTGGTGGGGTCCGTGGGCATATTGCATGGATAATGGGGTTTCCAGAGTTGGTGGCTGGGGCCTTTGTTTGTATTTGAAAAGAAAAGAAGGTGCACTACCTAGGGGTGTGCTAAGATGTGGTGCTTGTAGCTTAGGGTGACATGTCTATAACCATAGGCGAGTGCTGCCTCCCTTGATATGTCCTGCCCTTGATGTGCCCTAAGCATGTGTAGTGGCAAATCAAAAAGGGCTAGGGGTTAGACATGGAGCTAGCCACCCACGATCGAGGCCACTGGATGCGCCTGACTTGAGAACCCCTAGGTGCAGTGTGACTGTGATCTATATGCAGCTCACTGTGTCTTCAGGCGATTTATCTTCCCCTTTCCATTCCCTTTTTTTTTAGTAAGTTACATAGTCATAACAAACATTAGGTCTTCATCATCAGAGTGAGGCGGAGAAGGGGGCTTAATAGATTTGTTAAGGAATTGGTGGCTTTGGAGATACCCCTTGAGGTTTAGGCGGACTTGAAGGGTGGTGATGGAGAGGAATGGATGATTGCAGCTAGTGAAGCGACTATCATTCATATCCTCTAGATCCCAATACATGGTTTTCCCCACCTTCCTCAATTTTGTAACTTGAGTCATGTTTGAGGAGTCAAGATCCCTCCCCATTTCTTCTACCAAGGAAGTGAGTCTAAAAAGGAAAAGAAGGATCATTTCCATAGCAACCGAGTGAGCAAAAAGAAAGGAAGGCCTTGTCCATGATGTTCTTTTAGCACACTCTCCATTTTTCACATGAAGTGCTGGGATTTGAAGGAGGATACCACCTAGCAAAGGAAAATCCCCTTTGAGAACCCTAGGCCTCGCTCAAAATATAGATATAACACCCTTTGAGAGGCTTTTGGATTTTCTTATTCAAAGCAATAATCTTAGCATGGCTATGTCAGGAGTGGAACAGTTGGCTATCATGCCCAAGAGTGGAAGGCAATCTGTCTCAACTATAACATGTGCACCCATGAAGTACTCCCTGTCACATTTTAATGCAGTTACTACTCCCTAAAGCTCTCTTTTAATTTGAGCATACCTTCTTTGTCGTTCATCAAGAACCTTTGGTCCAAAGCGGATCACATATATGTTGCCTTCAAGGTCGTCTTGACCAACTGCCCATCCTATTCCAATAGGACTTGTGTAGCCCTCTTTAAAGTGGGAGCTGAAGTCAGCATTTTCTTGAGTTTCCGAATAGCCAGAGTGTGTTCTTTTGTCCATAGAAACCTTTGGCCCTTTCTTAGAAGCTGATAAAGACTTTCAGCAACATGAGCAAAATGTGGTATCCAAATAAGGTAGAAGACACATGCACCAAGAAATCTTCTCACTTCTGAAACATTTGTACATTCTTCTTGCATCATGCTGATTGCATTTATTTTCGATGGAGAAGGCTTTCGGACATATGGTCCACACATATGACCGACCACAAGGACTTCTTCAACTCCAAAAACAGATTTAGCTCCTGAAAGAGAGTAATATGAACTTCTTCTAATTTAGATAGGATTTGAGCACAATAATTAATATGATCAAAAATAAACTTTCGACATCCAAGTTCATTGAGTTCTTCATTTTTCTCATGAACTTCACATCCTTTGATTGGAACATCATCAAGGAAAGGAAGAGTCAATTGAGGAATATAATCCCTCAATACTTTATGCATGGCATTCATCATGTGAGCTACTGAATTCGTAGCCCCTTGGGGTAGAGTACACATGCGGACTAGGCCAAGAGGTGTCTTCATTGTAGTAATGTCACGGCTTTCCAAAGCAAGCTGAAATTTGTCGTAGCCTGAAAATAAGTCTCCCATGGAATAGATTGCCCTTCCTGCAAAAGCTTCAGCAAACTCATCCACAATTGGTCCTGATCCAACATTTCTTATAGTAACTTTATTGACGGGTTGCAAATCTTGAATGAATCGTAAAGATCCATTCTTCTTAGGTACAGTAAACCAGCGGTTGGAATACAGAGCTGAAGATGGCTCCAATATTCGCATTTTTATCTTTTCATTTAAAAGTTCAAATAACTTAGGCAAATGAGCCTTTGGAACTGGAATTGGTTTAAGATTCCAAGGCACATGTGGGACCGTAAAAATTACCATTGGTGCCACAATACTTGGACCCACACAGCCGATTTCATGCGGCTGAAATGAAAAGGCTTTACCATGGTTCTTTAACATCTGCATGAAAATTTATTTTTCAGCCGGCAAGAGGAAAGAGTCTTCACCAATTTTCAGCTTTTGTAGACTTTCAGCTGTAAATTGATGGCCAATATCTTTAGGATCACGAAGGCTTGGTTGTTTGGATACCCTTTCTGCCAATCCTTCGCTTTCAGGTGGTAGAGGAGTAGCTACCGGCTTGACCTTCTTATCAACTGTTTTATATTTTGTTTCTACTCTTGCTTCATCCTTGTTTGGCTGTCCAAAGGCTTCATAATCTGCAAATTCTTGAATTATGTCATACATATCCAATGTACATACCTGTATGGACTGATTTTCAGCTTGATTTTCTGCATGAACGGCTGTATAAATTTCAGCCATTGTATCATTATAATTCAGCCCATAAAATAGACCTAAAATTTCTTCATCTTTAGGTAAAATATCAATTTGCTTCAGTTCTTGCTCCATATGACTCAAATACTTTCTTTCAGCCCTGTTCATGGCTGAAAATTTATAACAACCCACTCCATTGGCTGAAAAAACCTGCAAATCAGCTTTTGGCCTTGCCTCCTTTATATGTGGAGGCAATTTTTTGTGACATGATGCACTGCCATAGCCTCCACTTATAGCAGTGCTACTCGAAAACCCTTAAATTCTCGGGCATTAGGAGGAACAGGATGATCTCTTAATCGATCCCTATTTCGATGGTGATTAATACAGCAGTTAGGAATTGAACAGCCTTATCATTATCCTTGCTTCTTATCCGAGCATATGATGAACCATCATCAAGAGCCTTTGTCTTTAAACGAGACTTGAAAATAAATGGTTATCCAAGAATGATTGGATAACTGCAAGAATCTTGAACAAAGAAATGAAATTCATATTTTACATTACCAATAGTAACTTGTACATAAGGACATGCTGCATAAAGATCGCCAGAAGAGTTATTGGCTACCTTCATGCACCATCCTAGGTCCACGTCAATGTGCCATCCACCATTCTCATAGAGACTTCGTGACATAACATTAATTTCTGAACCATGGTCTATAAGGGCAATGCATGGAGTTTCTTTCTCACCGATTTTAACAATAGTTTCAGTAGTCGCTCTTGCCCAATGGGTACAGGAATAGTGACTACTTGGAATAAAGTGAGTTTCACTTTCTTCCTGCATGTTGTGAAGAAAAGTCTCTTTCTTTTGCATGGGCTGCACTTTAGATTGAGAAGTTTCCACCGTTATGGCTTCTTTAGCTTCTGCTTCATAAATGTCTTCATCTTTGGCTTCTATAGCTGCAATCAATTCTTTGATTGCCTCCAATCGAATCCCTTGAGTTTTCAGCTTTTCTTCATCCTGCAAATACACATGAAGTACTTGCAAAAAAGCATGTACAGATTCTTCAGTTTCCTCACCAACATATTGTCTTTTTCGTTTAATTACATCAATTATTACACCATGAAATCCTTGTTTTGCAATACCGAGAATTTCACCTAATGTAAATTCAATTCTACTTCCAAGAATCCTTTCTTCTAGGATCCGTTTAAGATCCGTTGCGGTCTCTATGTCTGACTGCAACTTGTAACTGGGATGTTTGCTTTTTCTTTTTCCTTCTGTCTTCTTTACTTGAGGGGCATCTCCCATGTCAAATTCTGGTGGTGGCAGATTTTCAGCAGCCTTCTGTTGGTTTGGTTTGCTTCTTGTTATGCGTTTAGTCGGTCCTGAAGAAGAAGGACCGGCAACATCTTCTTCTCTTTTCTTCTATCATGGCTTCTTGATTATTAATTTCAGCTAGCCGGCAGGCAAAAGCTGAAAATGAATCCACAGGCTCGAACCATCCGGTTCTTCCTCGAATACATTAGCTGGCAGTGGTTAAATCATCCTTAGTTGCCTTGCCTTGCTCCATGCTTTCCAAGGCCTGCGTCCACACTTTAGATTTTGCATTAGTTTTACATGCTTTAACAATTTCATTAGTTGGCTCAATTTGCAACCCATAAGTTGCAGCATCAATAGCTGCGTAGGCTGTTCTTGTTGCCAAATCCTCCAATCTTTTCTTCATGCCATCGTTACCGAAGTTTGGCTCAAGAGGAAGCCCGGTTTCAGTTGCATGAATTTTGCCATCCTTCCAAAAGACTAATTTTTGTGCTTCAGCTTCACGGAATGCTCCGCACTCCCTCTTGTCATGCTGAAGGCTATCACACCAAATGCATCGTCTTTTAAAGCCTTCTCGTGCAGGTCTTTGGGCGGTTGACCAACCCCTTTCTTCTACTCTAACATCAAGCCTTTCTACTTTAGAATTAATTTCTGTTAAATTAAGATGGAGATCCCGCATGCTTTTAATTAACTCATCCATGACATTCTTCTTTGGAGAAGGAACAACAGAATTTCTTGATTGCTCGGCCATAGAGACAGGAGGTCGAGAAGCTGAAACAGGCTCCTTCATAGAATCAGTTGTTACAGGGTTGATCCCCATCTTAGGCACAATTGCTCTCTTCGAGCAATCATATTAAATGCTTCAGTGACATCACTCCAAGCAGTCTTTAATCCCGACTCAGAGTCAGGGTCTTCAAGTCGGTCAGTCAAATTCTCCTGAAGAGAAGAATCTGCAGCTTTTAAAAATAACTCAATCTTTTGACTTTCCATACCTTGTTGGTCATCGGGATCTAGTTGGGCAAATTTGCTTTCAAACTCTCGATGAAGAGCAGTAGTAGTTAAACCCTTATTGGGCCTCTCGACCCATTCGGTGAAGATTTTCTTTGTCATAAGGCCAGAATCTTCAAGGAAAAATTCTTCTCGAAGAGCCTTTTTGAACACAGTCCATCCAGTATCTTTTTGGGAAAGACCATGAATTCGGTCTTGGAGGCCATGCACAGCCAGGCGGGTAAAGTAACGGCTCCAGGCATGTTGAGGAACTCCAAAGAAGACCATCTTGTCAGTGTAGAGACGGATAAAAGAGGACACATTTTGCCCATTAAATTGCTTGAGCTCATACCCAACTGCTTCTAAGGCCTTAATGGCAGAAGCATCAATCCATTCTTCTTCTTGTCTACGTTGTTATTACAATTGCAACTGCTGCTGAAATTGCAGCTGTTGTTGTTGGCTCTCTTGCATTAGACGAACCAACTGTTGCAAAGCATCTCCTCCCGAGCTTGATGATTCTCCCATTGGACTTCTTCTTCTGCAGCGGACCTTCACGTCGGGTTCACCACTGTCGTCGTGTTAAGAGTTGAAGGTCTACCACCGGGGCTTTTAGTGCAGAAGAAGAGTTTGGGATTCAAGATTCAGAAAGGAAAAATGGATTGGGTTTTGTTAAGATTGGGGGTTTAGAAAGAATTTAGATATAGAAGAGGAATTCAAGCCTTCTCACTTTGTACTTAACATACATGAACAGAAGGAATAAGACTAACTTGATTACATCAAATGCTTCAGGATACATACATCATTTCATAAAGGATATTTTCAGATTTCTAATTCATTTATGAATGTCAAATGCAAGCTCTAATGGCATTTATTTCATGTACATAGATGGATTTCAATCCTTTGGGTCAAGTATATTGATGATAGATTCAAATACATCCAAGATTTTGGCCAAAGATGCATGAAATGGATTGAAAAAGAATATTTTTAGCTTCAGCCCTATTTTAAAACAGAAAATTCCAGCCCATAATCAAGTTCATATTGAGTGCATAAACTCAAGAAGAAGCACTCTTGATCATCTATGAACAATGTCCTGAAGAAAAGAGATCATTTTCCTCTATTATAACCATAAAAAAACCCATGTTTGCTCATAAAAATAGATCAAAATAGTGGGCTGCCCTGTTTATGACTGGTTATTTCAGCCCATAACAGTCCATAAGTCTTCAATATCCTCACCCTTAGCTTGCCCCAAAGTCACTCAAGTACTTGGGCACAAGTCGGGCTTCATTGGACCAAGAATAAGGTAGAGAAAATAAGAGAAGTCGTGCATAAGAGTAGGCTAAATATTCTTCTCTCAGATTTTCCCTCTTTTATAGACAGTTTCAGCATGCATTTTTGTCAAACCAAAGGGGCAGAGAAGTGGAGCTCTCACCAAGTTTACATCTTCAGTAGTTGGACATGTTAATCTTCAGTTTGCATGCTCCATTCCATGCCTCTCAGCTTCAGCTTTCTTCCAGTTTCCCTCAGATAGAGCAGCCCGCATTTTGCGCCAAAAAACGCGGGCTGCTCTCTACTCTAACTCTGGTCACTTTTTGACCAGCCTAGGTCACTTGCTGGTCACCTAAGTCAGTTACTTTTGGTCCCATGTGGACCTAGTGGACTTTTGACAGTTTTTGGCAACATTTTTGGGTTTTGTCCATATTTTTGTACCTGAATTAATGTGATTTATCCAGCAGACTGTCAATTACTTCCAGATGTCCAAGTTATAGGTTCCCATAGACTTATTTTTCATAAATGTACATGGTATATCTGCAAATTTTATGCTAAATACAAAAGAACTTGTATAACTAAGGTAGATATTGGATAACAATGCTTGAATTTTGTATGCAAATATCTCATATAATTCCCAGTGAAACTCTTTTGAATTTATAAGAATCCCATGATTTATATCATGAACAGTAAACTCTTTGACAATGGGCACACTGATCCTATGCATGAGTGAGTTGTACCTTTGGCTAGAGAAGAGGGAGTGGATCACCTTGGCTTGCAATCTGACTTCCGCGTCGGGAATGTCCTGGATGCTTATGCCATCATTCTTTAAGACACTCTCCTTTCTGATCCCCGGCATGGCATAGACGTCTCTTCTCTACCTCTTCTCCACCTTTTGTTCCAATCCCAATGCCTTTTCCACCAAGGCCTTACTAAGCAGGACCTATACCTGCTTGGTTCCTTCTATGCTTCCCATGAATACTGTCCCACATTCCTTGTCGGGGTTATATGTCCTTAGGAATTCCACGTACTTAGTGTGGTCACTCCTAAAAGCCTCAAGAATTACATGTCCTCAAGAATTCCACGCACTTAGTGTGGTCAGGCTCTTGAACTTTTCGATGTACTTAGCGAGGTTGCATTGGTCTACGATCCTCTTGATGGCCTCCTCACTGGTCACCACCTCTTCGATGTTGTGAATGCTCTTGAATCTGAGCTGGCTGTACACCCAGTTTTCAAGGGAGAGGCCATACTTTGCTCTTTCCTCTTCCATGAAGGGAAGGCGATGGGCTCGTTTTGCTGCAACATCTTCAGCTTCTATCATAAGCTATGGCTTGTCATTAGTGGTTTTTAAAACAGTCACTTGCTGGAAGAAAAAATTTCATGCTTGGCGAATTAAAATATTTTTAGTAGAGAATTAGACTTTTTCCTTCAAGTAGTCTATTGATTTCAAATTTTATTGACATTTTCCTCAATCACAAGTTGTTTCATCCTACCATTGAGGTCCCCCATGTGTGCTTTTCCTTTATTGTTTTCCTTATGTGCTTGGTTTGATTCACCTTACCCCCTCCCCCTTCTGAAATGAGAAGAATCCTTCCTAGGATTAAAGGTTTAGAGGATGAAGGGTCTTCATCACATAATCTTATTGTTTTACTATCGCATTAGCCAAGTATAGAAATTCAGGTTATATTCTAAAGTAGCATAGATGTCCATATCCAAAGGGCGAACGCCTACATGTGTAATGTAAGTGAGGACATCAAGTAAGAAGTCGTCGGAGTCCACTTAGCTGGCAACATGCAGCTCCTCCTTAGTGAGGATGCGATCTAAATAAGGATGTCCCTCAATGTGTGCTTCGAGGGGTTGATTACGAAGGGTAGTGAACACCCTATATGAAGCTGGAGCTACATAGGTTGGGTCGTATTCCAATGCCTTGATTGTATGTCGTTGCACAAAGTTTGTCATTGTTTGGCATCCCTCTAGTTCCCATTGCAATTAAAGAGCATACCATTTTTGCAAGAAAGAGGAGTCATTGTCAGTACGCTGTTTCAACTTCTCGATTTCTTGGTCTGTGGCTATGATCATGTTCTTGGTATACGACGTAATGAGATGCTGTTTGATTGCATGTTCCCTAGATATCTCAGTTGCAACTAACTCCTCAGCTGCTTTAGAAGCCTTAATGAATACAAATTCTATCTCCTCCCAAGAGCAAGGGAGTGTTCGCACTTTCATTACTATAGGTTCCTCCAAGAGGCCTAAGTCTAGTCGATAGTAACTTTTAGCCAGTGTCATAAAAATCATGTCCAATTTCTAAGGCAAGCGACCAAGTCATCCCCCATATTTTCAACTAAGTCTACAACCAATGTTAGAATTGATTGCTGCATAAGAGGGTCTAATGCCGGTATAGGTGGTTGAGGTTTGACAGAACTAGAGAGTTCGACAGCTAATGGTTGCTGCTTGGTTTGCTCCTGATGTTGTAGCTTGGCCTCATGTTCAATGGGTTTGGTTGTAGCTATGATGGTCATTCTATTAGATGCTTTCGAGGTCTGAGGGACACCATCGGTGCTAGATTTAGGTGGTTTGTTAGTAGCAGGCTATGGTTTTGGGCGATAGATTGGTTTAGGCCCTGCTGATCTAGGCTTTGGAGGTTCTATGGACTTAGCAACCCGATTCTCTTATGGCCTAAGTGTCTCTGGCTTAATGTTTCGTGTAGTCAAGCTTGAGGGTGGCATTTGAGTAGGGCCGTTGGTTGTTTTGGCTTTAGGTAGCCAAATCCGGGTGTTACCCTCATAGTAGCCTTGCACTTGCAATAAGGTCTTGGGAACCCATCACGGCACCATACGTCGATGTTTATAGTTTCGTCTTGGCCTCCTAGGTTTCGAGTGTGGGATGCGTGCGGCCCTCTTGCTATATTTTTGTGTAGCCCCCTTAGAGGACATGAGCGACAATCGTGTCACTAGTTGCAACCATCCCTTTTTGTCCACCACCCCTCTTAATGTTCAAATGAGCCTAAAATGGTACATGCAGGGGAAAAGCTTTCTTAGTAGGTCATGTAAACCCCCCACTTCTCCCTCTCATGAGACCACGATGACAAAGAATAGCTTCTTGTCACAATTTGTTTCAAAAAAAAAGAGAGAAAAAGAAGAAGAAAGACAACAAAAGAAAGAGAAGAGAGAGGAGGAAAGGACAAGAACAAGACAACAGAGAAGAAAATCATAAGCAAAAGCAAGAAACTCATGAGTGCTATGGTCACTGTACCTAGGGGTCCTCAAGTTAGGTGTGCTCGGTGGCTTCAGCCGGCCGACTCCGCCCCTAACCCCCTAGCCCATTTTGATCCCCCACTTCATGCTTAGGGCACATCAAGGGCAAGGCATACCTAGGGAGGTCAATCTTGCCTATGGTTATAGACCTATCTCCCTAAGCTGCACCCACTACACCTCCCTACTACATGAATTGGGTCCTCAAGTATGGAACAACACCTGGCTTACCTATGGTTTGGACCCAACTCCTAGTTCCACTAGCATAAGCACAATGCACTACACGGTAAGGTACCCGCCTCCCCTAGATCGTGCACTTTTCTTCTCTTTGTACAAATACATCCGAATGCTTCTAACTAGCGACATCAAAGGCCCTGCCATCCACTTGACATCCACTCAACCTCCACCATCACCGTCAATTGACAAGCTTCTCTCCCATGACCAACCTCCACACAAGGTCCCATCATCAACTCACATGACCACCCTTCAAATTGTCGAGTCTCACCAACAAAAAACCCGTAAGTGCCATGGGATTGGCACTTGACTAAGAGGGGGGTAATGTTAACCCCGATGCAAGATGGAAAAAAAGAACATTCAAAATAAGCAATAATGTGGAAAAAGGCAGCTTGGCAAATGAATAAGAGAGGAAAGGCCAAAAGCGCAAAAGGTCAAGTCGAAGGTGAAGGCGCATTTTAAAATGCAAAGGCATCACCAAAATTTTGTAAAAAGAGCGCTAGGCTCTCTCCTGTGCATATTGTAAAATCTAGACGTGTATAGGTGAAGGGATAAGGCAACTAGAAGGGAATAGGGAAAGAGGGCCTTGGCAAGATGCCCGGTCATGTAAAAAAAGGGGATGGGTGCCCAAGGTATTTAAGGCTTGTATATAAACTCAAAAAGTGAATGTGAAGCTCATTCTTTGGTGTGTGGCTAAAGTGACTTCTTCTTCCTCTCTTCCTCTCTTCTCTCCTTCTTGCTTGTATGTGCTTGTGCTTGAGAGAGGCTCTCCATCTTCTCCTCTCTTCTTCTATTCTCTTCTCTTCTCTTGAACTATGCACAACTATGGAGGATGGAGCTCGAAGGAGGAGGCATCAGGTTGCTTGAGCTTGCAACTAGGATTGTGGAGCTACCAGAGTGCTTGTGGGAGGAGGCCACTCACTCAAGCATCAATGTAGGCTCACTACACCCGTGGGATCAGAGGCACATCAGCTAGGTGAGAGATAGCCATTAGAGCTCGCTTGAAACACTTGAACAATAAGTGATCAGTGGGTCTTGGTGGTTGAGCATGAGCTCCCACTAGAAACCACAAATTTAAAATGCTTATACTTAAAAATAATGATAATAAGAACCCTAGAACTTACACTAAATTCAAGTTCATAAAACGAGTACTTTAAAAGCAAAGACACTATAACTCTAGGAGCTACACCCAACCAAAGAATAGTTCAATAAATGTATGTCAAAAAGTACTTTATATGATTTGAGGGGATAATGCAATTTTAATGATATCATTCACAAACCATCTTGGCAACAATGTCACATTATGAATAAAGGGGAGGACAATGTCTCACAATAATGCATACTGCACTTCAATACCATGTGTTAACCCACACTTATTAGATGTTATTAATAGTTGAAAGTTTAAGTAAGCAAATATCAACATGGTACCAAAAAGTAAGCATCATAACTATGTACAATCTAGTATGTTATGAGTTAAAAACTAAATGTTCACATATTCAACCTAAAAGAAAGAACGTAATAGGAAAAGGGGGCCATCTATACAACACCTAAGGAAAAATATGTTTTTTTTTTAAATTTCACATTTTGCAATTTCTTTTTGAGATTTGAATCTATGAGCATGTAGGGGATATCAAGAGGAATTGAACGAGTCCAATATTTAATTCTTTATTTTAAAGAAATTTTTATGTAATTAAAAAAAGACAATTTTGGAAAGTAATGGTATAGATGTAGTTTGGAAAGTAATGGTATAGATGTAGTAATTTAACACTTTTTGGCAAATCAATGAGTAACATGTAAGCAAGATTCTCAACACATTTCTTTCTTTTTGTCACATCACTACCCCCAAGATGTTTACTTTTTGACACCTATTTCATAATTGGCCCACCTTACTTGAGCAACATATAGATTACCATGAGAAAACAAAACAAGCAAGAACAATGAGCATTGAGCTATGACTAATTGAGTTTAAAGTACATTGACTTGGTGACAAATTGTTATTGCTCATTAGGTAAATAATCAATGAGTGACAACACATTATATGTTTAGCCAAAGTCATTGCTCATTGTCCTTTGCATTTAACAAATGCATCTAATGCAAGCATTGGTAGATGACCTATCCAACCAAATTAATGTCATCAACATTATATGTGCAACCAAAAATTTTGACTTTCTATCCAATGTGATTGTTCATTGTCCTTCACATTTCATAAAAACATCCAAGCAAATTAATGATGTCAACATCAATTAACTTAGAAAATGAATGACATTGACATAAAATAACATATACTACTTGTATCAACTATATGTGGAAGACTTAATTGATGATGCATTCAAGTTCAATACAACGTTATGTGCCAACATTACCACATGCACTCTCAAGTAAGGGAAACTTTGTATATGACACTCAATTAATTTACTCTTTTGAATGCTAATTTTTTTAAATCTAATTTAAATGACTAATAACTTGTTTGATTTATTTAAAAATTTAATAATTTAATTAATTTATTTATTTAATTTTAATAATGTTATTTTAACATATTTTTTGTTATCCATAAAAATAATTGTTTATTGATGTTATATACACCAAAATTTATAAATTCATTTACTTATTTATATAATTTTAATAAAATTATTTAAATTCATCTACACTTTAAATCTATAAATAAATAAATATATTAATTACTTAATAAGACATTTTCTAATTAGTTACTTATGTATTTACTTTAACTCAAAAGCTAGAATAATGTAAAAAATGGGCCAGATTTAGCATATATAGGGCTAGGGAACATTTATTCCTTAGTGCTCATTGGGGATTGTATTATGCCCAACGGTAACCTACTTTAAATGTCATGGATTGTTAAATCATCCCCATGGTCTCCCACTTAGTAGGCAAAGTTATGTCCCTGATGTCTGCTACTTGGTTACTACCTGCTTAAGAGCCTTGTTTAGACAACTTGGAGCAAGATTTGACTAATGTAATTAATGTGATTTCAAGGATTTGATCTTGTCATGCCCTTCTATTGGATCTTTGTATGTACACTTATTCAACTAGTCCCAAGGGAATCAATAGACCCCCTAATTGATCCCCTATCATGGAAAATTACCTTTTTATGGAAGGATCTTTGTATGTATATTTGTCTTTCTTGCAATTTAACCAACCCCTATGTTTAAGAATCCACACAATACCCTAAGGTCATAGTAATTAAAAACATGCCATCTCTTCACTAATGCAACACGATCCAATAAAAAAGGTGATCATAGGCTTCTCTTGGGCTCTGGGTTGCTATGTTGAGAGGCATTTTACCCCTTTTCTTGTAGTCATTCCCATTTTGTTAGACCCTTGTGTAGCTTTTCTCTTGTGGAAGAGCTCAAGACCCTTGAATAGGTTTCAACAAACAAGATTTGATGTTATGTCATGTTAGTAATATCCTAAAGGGTTATGCATACTACATAAATGGTAATCCATGAGATAAATCTTGATCACTTGAGTTGAGCCCTCCATGGGATGAGATGAGAAGGAAGAGTGGATATTGTTAGGCATGATGTGTTGTCACCTACATAGAGAATCCGTGCACACAATGTTCTTTTGAGAGGCCCAAAGCTCCTTATCCTTAGCATAAGAGCCTCTGAATTTTCACAGTGACCACAAAATGTGCATCGCTCTCATGGCACTATCCATCACCTATGACAAAGTAAGGACATTGCTATCAAAATCCGGTCCAACTTCTACTAATCAACAAGTAGATCCATGCCACAAGAAATCAATATTTACCTTCAAGAAAGATGCTCATGACTTTTGCCTCAACATTCGCTATGTGGTTGCAATGTGCAAATCAAATGTGAATAATTGTTCTTCATTGTCCACTTTCATCAAGGCACCAATGAGCTTCATGTGCTAAGCATGTTTGGATATGATGAAAACAATGGGATTTCTTTCGTGAGAGTCTGCACTTGTGGTAGGTACCTCTTGTGTAAAGGTATGCCTTCGGATTGGAAGCTTCTTGTGGCTTCATGCAATGATGATATTGAAGATCTCTCTAGTGTCCATACTTGTGTAGTTAGGCTAGATTTCTCTCATGCGGAGGTATGCTCCAGGCATGGCAATGGTGATATTGAGGAGATCTCTAGTGTCCACACTTGTGGAGGTTAGGCTAGATTTCTCTCATGTGAAGCGATGCCTATAGATAGAAGCGTTGTCTAGCATCGTGCGCATGAATGAGAATGTTGATGGGAGCGGCCCGGACCCCGGTGCTCAACGAGGCAAGAGTCTACTTATGTGAAGGCGCTCTTCAAGCAAACTCCATGTGACGCCACCTCTACAACTGGCAGATTCCACTCCATCACGTCATCCACAGTCCACTGTCCATCAATCAGTAAGCACAAGCTGCACATCAATTATGCACGCATGTCCTCTTTCTTACAATAGACAGATGATAAGACAGGCCCTGTCTGTCCCTATCTATATCCCAATTTCCTACGCCTTTCTCTCACAGACAGAGAGAGAGAGAGAGAGAGAGGCCATCTCCATGGTGTAGCCTGCGCATATTATGGCGTCCCTACACCATGACTCATTGGACGAGACCAGCATGCAGTCCTCCTCTGCTGGCTCGTCGTTTGATTCCCCTTGGAGCTCAGAAGAAGACGACTGCGCCGATGGGCAGATGGCCCCGCAGGACGATTTCTTGGACCTCGAGCAGCTCCAGTTCCTCAGCACCGAGGGCATCGACAAGAAGGGACGGCGGATTCTGAGAATTGTGGGCAAATTCTTCCCAGGTGGACCTTCTGATAATCATTTTCTCTGCACAGGCTGGCCATGATTCTTTGTGTTGTATGTGTGCATTCAGTGTTTTCGATGCACAAATTCCATGGATCAAGTCTGATAAGAAATTCAAATTTTCCGACAGATAATCGTAGGGGATTACAGGGATTTATGCCTGAATTTTGTCTACAGACGATTGTAGGGGATTGTAGGATTATTTGAGGGAATGCAGAAATCTATAGAGAAATTTGAAGGTTAGAAGGATTTTCTCTCTGGGAATCAAGAATTATAACCCATTCTCTTTCTGCCTCCGAGTTTTGAAAAAGGCGAAAACGCGATCTTGCCTGTTGTAGCAGGATTTTACAAATAAGAATGGGGGATTGGTGGGAAATTCATCCTGTGTGGCATGCATGTAGATGAATGTCTTAGCTTGGAGAAAGGTAAAGATTCAATGTCACTTGAATTTGTCCTTTTACTTCCTCCTTCAGTAAATACAAGCAGAAAATTCTCCTTTTTCTGTTATGAAATTTAAAACCTTCACATTTTTTTCTTGGACATTCAGCTGACATGCAGAGAATTCTCATTTTCCTGTTATGAAATACAAATATTTGACATTATTCCTTGGACATTCAGCTGACATTGTCTCAGTATGCAGCTCCCATTATTGATCCTGCAAGATTGAGAAACTACCTCATCCAAAAGATCTCCAGGGAAATTGCAGATGAAAGCTATTGTATTGTATATTTTCACAGCCGTGCGATTAGAGCTGAAAACTGCCCTGGCATATTTACATTGCGCGGGATCTATGAAGCATTGCCGCAGTCGTGCAGATCCAGGTTGGAAGTGATATATTTTGTTCATCCAGGCCTGTTGTCAAGAACTGTTATGGGGACCATCGGCCGTTTCTTGTTCAGCGACGGGTAAAGTCTACAATGTCACTACCATTACTTTTTTTGGCCCTTCTCAGAATGTGATGGATGTAGCTGCATGAGTCTGAGGACATGCATACAAGTGTCATGAATGGTGCATCATAGGTATCTGCTGGTATGCATGAGCCTTTTTGGATCATTTTGCGACTGTCACAAGAAGTTTTAGACGAATTCTCACATTGTGAATTATGACAACATGCAAGGAAGGGACTGCATGCCTAGCTATGTGCAGTTGGGGGTAGGAGGGACCACATATCTAGTGGTTCACAGCCCCCCTTCCCCCAACTGCACCTAGCTAGGTATGCTGTCCCTCCCTTGCAAAAGCTCATGATGTTGAACACTAAAGGCGAAAACAAGGGAAAAGAGCCCCTTTTTCCACATGGGAAGATGATGTGTGTGGACTTGTGTTCATCAGTATAGTCTGCTCTTGGAAAGTGCATGATTTATCTCTGTCACAATGTCAGCCAATCTTGACACATGATGCTTTTTCAGCATACTGCTAAGTTGATTTGGCTGATCGTACAGGCTGTATGACAAAGTGAATTACATCAGTCGTCTGGAATTTCTATGGCAATATGTCAGGAAGGGACAGCTTGAAGTCCCTGATATCGTCTATGAACATGACCAAATGCTTGAGCACAGACCCCTCGCTGATTATTGGGTGGAAGCAGATCCATGGGTTTCATCTGCAGTCACTGGGACTGGTTGTCATCATTCTGTGAGATGGGTGCCTTAATGTCGGCTGATATGTGCATACACATAGCAACCATGGAGCGTCTAGACTATACCAACCAAATATATGC